>NW_023276807.1:217324352-217630102 GCF_003668045.3 Cricetulus griseus | reverse complement strand
TCATGAGAGATTTGACTAAGGAGGGAAGACTCACTGAATGTGGGGGCACCATTGGCTGTGATGGGGTCTCATGCTAAATAAAAAGAAAGGAGAAAGCCACCCGAAGAGCAGCATTCACTTCTGGGTGCTTCCTGATCTGCTGAGGTGTGAGCAGGCAGCCTCGTGCTCCTGAGGCTGCAGCTTCAAGCTTCCTGCTGCCATGCCCTCCCTGGTCCAATGGGCTGTCCTCTCACACCATGAGTCCAAATGAGCCCTCCCTGAAGTTGCCGTCTGTCACAGCAATGAGAAAAGGAACCAATGTAGGAATAGTTGGTGCCAAAAACAAACAAACAAAACTGTTCATAAAGGGTATTTTCTTCAGTGTCCTTCCCCTTATGGCCTGAATATCTTACTTTTGTTGAAGACTGAAACGTATGTTTTTACTTTGGAAAGTAACTTAAAAGAGATGGACAGATGCGCGCCTTGTTTTAGAGTGGGAGGCTGCTCTCTGCACCAAAACAGGTCAACAGTGACCATTCTCCAAAACTGGGAGGTGCTGTGTGTTGCCTCTGCCCGTGGTATTTAATGTACTGCTACTAAACTGGCTTAGAGAGAAGTTCTGTGTTCCTTAGTCCCAATGTGAGAATCGTTTTTCTTTCTCTTTTGGCAATTTCTCATCTTTGAAAGCCTGCACCTATGCAGTTTAGTCACTGAAACATGTAGCTCAACTTTGACACTACCTTTCTGTGTTTCCTTTGAGTCAGGGCCCAGGCCAAGCCTTCTACACTGTTCTTTCATTTATGCTATTTGGAGGATCGAGAGAGGACAATTCATGACTCTGGAGAGGAAGTGATCTCTTCAGCAGCCATCACATTCACCTGGATCTTTTAGTACAAATATAATCGTTTGCATTTTGTTAACTTTTACTGGCATAACTGTCATACTTTGCATAAAAAATGGGCAGTCTTCAGATGCAGAATTGTTTCCCCACTCATTTCAAGGAGGATTAGAGAGCAGAGGCTAATATTTAGTTTAATCAATAACAAAGCCATATTTCTTGGCTTCTTCAAAAGGAAGTCTGAAAATCAAGGAGCTCCTATAAACAACAGTCATCTCAAGGTGGCCCCCTCCCTTGAGCAAGTTGCCCTGGATACAGTTTGGGCAAGTCATCTAATATGTACCATTTCACCTCATCACATGGGGGTGGTGGTAAAGTTTTGGTGCTTAAAGTCAGGGTCAACCCAAATGGTGAAACTTTGCCTGTGATCCCAGCAGGCACAATTATCCCCAGAGTCACTGAGCCCTCAAATGGCTACTGGTTCTTTATCTTCAGGCAGTCAAACACGAAAAGTAGAATCATAGAGGCTGAGGCCTTACTGGTGATGAGGGCAGAAGCCGGTGTCTGGACCATGGTAGGAAGTGCTCTACTGCTGAGCTACATCTCCAACCCAAAGCAGTGCAGGAAGACTGAGACCTCTTCCCTTGGGACTGACTGACCTGTTAACTCAAGAGGCCTGGCTTGGAAAGCAATGGTCAGGTAAAGCCAGGGGTAGGGCATTCTTTGACTTTTGGGTTCAATTTTGGGTGTTAGATTGCAATCGAATATTTCTGATGAGTGTGGGACACACCATTCTGGGGTGCAGGAGAAAGGAGGTTTGTGAGGTAGCAGTCTGGAGAGGTTGGGGCCGACATAGGCTCCCTAAAAAGCACTCATGTGGGATGGGGGCTACTTCAAAGACATGGCCCATTTCTTCAAATGTTGACAAGGGGCCACTTTCCAACACTGATCTTAACAACCTCCTGTGGCAGCCAAGTGGAAGGAGGGGCAACAGAAAGTAATCAGAAATCTCTACAGACTCAGTACAATTTTTCAAACCCCTGGCTTCTCTTGGAGAAGTGAAGGATACATTGGGAAAACCTCCCCAGGAGTGAAAGATTGCACTTAGGGCTCCTTATCAGCAACTTCCCCAGGTAAGAAGCCTGTGGGCTTCCACCGGCAGAGAGCCGTGAGTGTTAGGAATGCTCAACCTGGGTAAACACCTGGAAGAACTGTGCGTGTGTCTACAGAGGCCTGTACCACTGCAGGGACACTAAAGGAACCAGAGGCAGAGATCTTTCTACCTCTGCTCTTGCTTGGAAGTGTATGGGATGCGCCATCTTGGTCTAGGATGGACAAGGACATTGCCTTCTTCTTTGTCCTAACTCATGGCTCTGTAACATCTACATGGCTTCCTGGCACAACAGACCCGCAGACAAACAGACAGACAGACGTCAGACGACTTCTGTACCTGAAGAAGGATCTTGTTGCCATCGTGGTCCTCAGTCTGCCAGCGCCCTTCACTGATGGGGCTGCAGGGGTTGGGAAGGAGGGGCACCAGCTGCCCGATGTCCTTCACTCGGAACTCCAGCACCGAGGAGTCGGTGGGCACTGGGGTCTGGTCACAGGGCAGTCTTTTCAGGGAGAACTGGATGTCCACATCCAAGTTGGAGAAGATGGAGAAGATGCAGAAGTCTGCTTTCCGCTGGCTGGGGCTCCGGCGTAGGATCAGCTCATAGAAGCGGAGGCTGTCTGCATAGCTGTTGTGGCGACAGTAGATTGTAAAGCGAACAATCTCTTTGCCGTAGTGCACGGGCCGGATGGCCCACAGAGGGGTTCCAGGAGCCAGAGTGAAGAAGTCCTGACTGCACGGCAGGTAGGGTAGGAAGCGGCCATGCACACGTTCTGTGTGGTGGTGGCGCCAGGGTGGCTGCTGCAGCACCTGGTGCACCTGCAGGATCTGCTCCTCTCCATACTCCTCCTGCAGGAACAGCACCACGGCCAGTGCAGGCTGCGCACCCTTGGGGGACTTCCGTCTTCGCCTGCCTGTGCGCCGCTCAGAGACTCGGAACAGTGGGAGGTCAGGGTGAACCCATGCCAAAACCTTGTCGATGGCCTCCTGCAGTGGCTGAGATGCCCCTGGGTCTGCGATGATGTGGATGCTCACCAGGAAAGGGTCCTGTGCTTCCTCCACAGAAAGCTCACCTGGGAGCACACAGGAATGAATGAATGGATGGGTGGGTGGGTGGGTAGGTGGATGGATGGATGGACAGATGGATGGGTGGATAGATGGATGGACAGGTAGACCAATGATTGAGTGGATGGATGGATAGATGGATGGATGGATGGGTGGATGGATGGACATATGGATGAGTGTGTGGATAAATGGTACATGAGTGGATGGATAGGTAGATGGATAGATGAGTAGATGGATGTGTGAATGAATGAGTGGATAGTGGCTAAGTGTATGAAGTGATAAGTATTCCATTAAGAGAAACATTAATGATATATGTTGCCTTAACAGAAAGAGAAGCCAAATTCCAACTGAATGGAATCCATGACCTTAGATTTTGTGATCCCAAGTTCTAAAGAAGTAAAAAGGGCTATTGCTTTATGTTTGAGAGTGTTCATAAAACCTGGGTTCTGTCCAGCAGGTTGCACAATTTCTTCTAGATAGGAGAAGTCAAGTCTCTTGACTCAGAAAGCTCTAGGGGGCTCATGAACCCCTTTAGATATGAGCCTGTTGCCATAGGGCTTTAATAATGTTGGATCAAAACAAGAGCCTTCTAAAGCACCCACAATCTTTTGTTTTGCTTATTTCTTTGGTCTGTTTTATCCCTTTAATGGACTTTTAAGGGTGCTGTCCTATGTGTTTGGCACTGAGTGGGGCAGGAGCACCCAGTCTGGAATGGGGTGTTCCCTCTAATTTGCAGCTGAGGCATCGAGCACAAGGCTCACTCTCACTGAAGGAACCTGGGACTGTGCTGTTGCAGATATAGAAGGAACTTCCAGAGATGAGCACAATACCCCGGTGTTGTAGTGAGAGAAGTCAGGTAAAGTGGTGAGGCATGTATGCTCAGGTAAAGCTAATTTGTTCCACCCAGAATTTCACAAATCTTGAATGGGTCAATAACCCTTCCTATGTCCCCAGGCAGATACCTCTGTGGTGGTTTGAATGAGAATAGACCCATAGGCTCATATGTTCCTATGCTTGGCTTCTAGTTGGTGGAACTGTTTGGGAAGGGTTAGGAGGTGTGGCCTTGGGAAGAGGTGTGTCACTGGGGGTGGGTTTGAGGTTTCAAAAGCTTAAGAACATTTCCAGTTTGTTCTCTCTCTCTCTCTCTCTCTCTCTCTCTCTCTCTCTCTCTGTGTGTGTGTGTGTGTGTGTGTGTGTGTGTTTCTCTCTCTCCCATCCCTCTTCCTCGGGCTTGTGATCAGATGTGAGCTCTCAGCTACTGCTCCAGTGCCATGCCTGCCTACTGGCTGGCATACTCCTAGCTATGATGATCATGATGATGACACATCCTCTAGAATGGTAAGCCCCCAAATTAAATGCTTTCTTCTATAAGTTGTTTAACCTAGCAATACTTTGCCCTGGGGTGAGGCAGTTTGTTGGCCATAGTGGTATGTGCCCAGAGAAAGAGGCTTGGCCCTCAAAATGTACTGTGTGCCTTCACCTAAATGTGAAGGAGTCTAGGTGAATGTGCTATGGGTGCCTTCACCTATTCATGATTGATCTTAGGTGAATCCAGACATCTTTTGATCAAGTGTGAGAGGGATGGGGTGGAGTAGCAGATTTATCTGGAATTCAGGCCTGTCCTCACAATGTCCCTGGGTGTGAGGCACAGAGGAAGCAGTGGCCTGTGATGTCCAGGCAGTGCAGTGGGCTTTTAGCAGCCACAGTCCCAACCAGCCACAGGATACCAGGAGGTTTTCTAGAAGAATACACTCTACTGAGCCTGGGAGGAGAAAGGGGCAGGGTCACTCTAGCTGAGCACAGGCTAGATTAGACAAAGACAGATGTCAAGAGATCGGGCTCTGTCAGGGTTAGATTGCTGACCCAAGACACATGGGAAATAACAAGTGAGTGAGGGGACAGGAGACGCTTTTTATGTAGCGGTACTGAAGATGCAGGTGGAACTGGGGGTGGGAGTGAAAGAAGAGATGTCATGTGTCAGGCTACTTTGGAGGCACAAAGGGTAGCCTTGGAGGCCACCACCACAGAGCAGTGTGTACATAGTGGAGAGTGGAGCGCTCTGGTGTTTCTGTGATGTGTTGTTTAACAGAGAGGCCAACAGAAGAGAAAGACAGGTTTAAGGATGAAGACCAAGAGTTCTACTAGGCCACCTGGCCTGCATGGTAGTTAAACCAGGAGGCTGTCTCTTGGTTATGGAACTTTGATGCTACTGAAGTAGTGGCCAAATCCAAGAGCAGACCTGCTGCTTTTAGGCAGTGTGGTTATCCGATGTGTGTGTTTCCACTCAGATTTGAATTATGAAAATCCGTCATGGCAGCTCAGAGAGCAGTCAGACGGTTATTCTGGTCAGTTTTAGGCTAACTCTTTCTGACTAACTGGCTTCCTCCATTTCATTACACATTGACACCATCACCAGTGGCTAAAGCGAAGGCAGTAAAGATGGAACTGGTTCCTTTCCCCCAGCTGCAGCTCTTCAAAGGAAGGCTCCACAGGTACCAAAATGTAACTTCCCTCTCCCAGGCTGCCTCAAACTCCTAACTCCAGAGAAGTATGACTTTGCTAAACACTAGTCAAGTTCAACACAAATGGGAAAGGACAGATCAGCTTTGAACAAGAAAGTGATGAAGAAGTTTAGTCAAGGAATTACAGACGGTTTCCGTCAGGGAAACAAAGAGTAGGTGGAGCACAAGGAATGTTGGGAAAAGAAGTTGTCCAAGAAGTGAGGTGGTCCCTTTAAGATCCAGACCCCTCGCAGGGTGTACACATAGCCAGAGGCCTGGAGTGAACAGAAGTTCTTATGAAAAGACTGAGTACACGAGCTCATTTAGTCCCGGTACAACCCTTGAAGTGGCTGAGGTCATTGCCTCTATTTTACAGAGCAGAAAATCAAGGCACAGAAGCCAGTTACCCACCAGGAGCAGCAGAGGCAGAACCCTCTCTCCGGCACAGAGGCCTGTGAGCCCCTGTATCCCTCCTCTCTGCTGCACCTGTTTGCCAGGGGATGCTCAGCTGTCATCCTGCCCTCCCAGTCTGGCTATGCTGCTCCACCTCTCCCCACTCTGCAGCCCCTTCTCAGCCACCAGCTTTGTGTCTCAGATGTTCATTTGCATTTCCTGCCTCTGGCCCTGGGTCTTTAACAAGCTTTAACAGAAGTCACCTCCCTCTTGGCTCCTGCAGGAGTCTTTATGTCTCAGTAATGGTCTGGAGGATGACACAGGCCAGAGCCACAGGTGGTGCCCAGGAAACAAAACCCAACAAAGATTTCAAGAAAGCCCACAGGTGGGCAGGAGAGCCTGGGTATGAAGAAGCCAGGGGAGTGGGGACTAAATTTCCCAAAGACTCTAGAATTGTCAGGGCCCTCAGCATTATGCCACCTCCTGCAGCCACATAAAGGTTTCCCAGAGAGCAGGCACAAAGGCTGAAGCCTGCATGGATGGCTGTGTGTTTACAGCTTTGCAAAGGGCAGACTGCCCAGCCTGGGAGAGTGAGCTGGGCTGAAAAACATTGCACTCTACCCCTGAGTGCTGGCAACCAGGATGCAGCTGAGATCAAGCAGGTGGAAGACAAGACTGGCGTCTGAATTGTGCTTGTACTGCACGAACCTGGAGCCAGGAAGAGGCTGAAGTCCTGGCACAGCCCAGCTCTGAAGAACAGGCAGTGACAAATGTATGCTTGTTGGTGCTCACTGCGCATGACCCCGAAACAGCTCTGAACTGTCATGGGGCACTAGGGTTACAAGTGCATCTCTATGGCACCGATCAGGAAACCAAGTATTTGAGGGGAAGGAGAGAAAATGTGAATAATTAATTGTCATGAAAAGCCTCCAGACCTCCCGGGAGAAGCAGAGATGCTGCGCCAGGATGCACTCTGCCTTTATCATATCTATTACCTGTCTTTTCCAAGGACCCCAGGGAGCACCTGCCCTATCAGGGTAAAACACAGCAAAAGCAACACCAGAAGGACTGCAGAATGTTGCCTGAGAGGCTGGGAGCTGCCACAAGGACAGGGCTGGCTTCCAATTAGCCGGATATCCAGAGAGGAAAGGGAGGGCTCCTCCTGTGGCTACAGGATCAGACTGGAGCAGTTCCAGTGTCAAGGAAAGCAGGGTCGAGGCCAGACCTTCTCAAGAAAGGATGTGCAGCCTGCCCAGGCTTTCTACACTCCCCCAACTTTCTTCTGTCATGTAGACCCCCAGTTCTTTTTGGCTACCAAAACGCAAGAGAAAAAAAGTAGACAACAGCAAACACTTAAGTGCTTATTATCTGTCAACTACTGTCCTAAAACCATATTTGTGTGATCTCATTTAATCTTTGCAACAAAATGCTAGAGGTGCGTCTTTCCCACTTGGTGGCTAAAAGGCGGAGTTGCTCAAGGCCCTTTGGCTAGAGAAAGCAAGGGTTATCTGAACTCCAAGTCTCCCCATTCACTATGTCATCACCTCATGAACCTTCTTTGTCCCAAGCCTTAGTTTCCTTGGCTGGTGTTGTGTGGTGTTTTGATCTTACTCTGACAATAAAATTTGCTTTGAGTCAGAGGGCAGAGCTAGCTACTAGTTGACCAAAATTAACCATAGAGGTTTTGGAGGACTGAGGACAGATAGAGAGACAGGAAGTAGTAGGGCGGGGCTAAGAGAAGGTCTTGGTCTTTTGAATGGACGAATGAAAGAGATAGGAGGTTGCTGGACACTCTTCTGCCCTGACCCTGATCATTCAGGTTCTTACCCCAATATCTGACTCTCAAGTTTTGATTGATAAGGTATAATTAGGTAAGCGCATCAGGCTGGGGCTCTAGACCTGCTCTCCAGCTTCTTTAGTTAATTTGAGTGCATGATCCTGTTATGAACCAGCTTACCACTTCACACGATACTTTGTGCAATGGAGGAGAGGGCAGGGGACCAGGGCCTTTCTGCTTGTTGAGAGACTTTGGGATACTTGATGATCACTTGGCTGTCTTGGTGCTTCCTGCATAGGGACCCTCACCACCTCTCTCTCCAAACCAGGGCCACACACTAGCCTTGCCTGCACTAGCTCCCACCATCTGGTTCGTGCTGCTGGCCATGTTTAGCTGAATGTTAAGATCCAGTCTTCCAAAGTCACCCTCTGAACTAGTCTTACCATATGACAAACCCAGATCTGCTTTCCTGGATTTCTGAACAACAGTTGATCTCGCTGTTATTGTGTTCTCAGTTTGTCACTGACAAGTGGCAGTTCATTCATTTAATCAAGGAATGCTTATTGAGCATCTACTATGTGCTATGTAGGGGTGTGTGTGTGTGTGTGTGTGTGTGTGTGTGTGTGTGTGTGTGTACACAATAAATAATACATAAATAGATGCAACTACTTTACTTAGCAAACATGAGTTCTGGGCACACACAGGAAGAGGTATCCAAGGCAGCATTCCGAACCAGGTACTGTCAACTGAACAAATCACTCAGCACCTTTCCAGTGCCAAATGTCCACCAATAAATACCCTGTGCCCTGAGCACCTAGGAGGATCAGGATCCTGAGTTAGGGCACCTCCAGCTCTGTGGGCTCTTTTAGGAAAGTAAATCTGTTTGCCTCTCTAAAGCATCACTCAGGCAATGAAGTGCTCCAGGTATGGATATGACTGCCATGTCAACCAGACACATGTAACCCAGTAGTGGAAAACACAGGTTAGACATGCAATTGGCTCACCTAGGGCGCAGGCTGACACTGAACCAAGAACAGGCCAGAAGGCAGGAGGGAAGTTCCTAGTTACAAGGAACACAAAATCCACAGAGGGCTATGCCCTCCCATTAAGGAGCATCAGAAAGGGATACAAATTTCTTCCTGGGAGAGCCATTCCTCCGAATGTAATGAATAACCTGTTTTCTTTGCTTTTAGTGTGTTCTAAAAGGACAATTATTTGCATCTTTTAACTAATGAGAAAATCATGAGCAATTCCCTCAAGCGACCAATATTTAGGATAAAAATCTCAGACATCCTCAATTTTTGGTAATTTTATAATCTCAATAGTAAGATTGGCAGGGAAGTAACTGGGCAATCCCTAGCTGAATTCATAGCATAAGTAGTATGGCCCCTCCCTTCATGTCAGGTTCTGCAGTTTCCTGCAGTGCAGGACTGAACACAGGCTGCAGTGGTTAAGCTGAAACCTCAATTTTCACTTGGCAGAGAACAATAAGGACTCTTTGTGTTCTCTGGGCCCTTTCAAGCTTTTGTAAGAAAGATGCCTTGGCTACAGCTACAGTCTCTTGGGCTCTCTCAGTTTTCACCATTTGTACAGAGACGATGTCATGGACCTGGACTTCTACACACTGAGCTAGTCTGAAACCAGGACAATATTAAGAGAAAAGAACACAGTCAGGAAGGTGGACAGCATGGCCCTTTTCTCCACTTAGAAGCAGGACTTCCATTTTACCTTAAATGTACATCTAAGCCCCATTCAGGCTGTGTTCTGAAACATCCCATGGGAAGGAGAGAAGAGCAAAGGCAGCCACCAAACAGTAAGAAAAGACACTTGAGATGGGCATAGCCTGACACAGATTCTGAGAGGGCCATTAGTTAGTCTGAGAAGATAAGAATACAACTAGAAACAAACATACTAGAGGATTTATGTTTAAACAGTACAATGATTTTGAAAGCTTCTGAGTAGGTGACCTAGGTCTGTGGCATACTGAGGTCCTCTGCCTAGTGAGTGATATGCTAAGGCCCCTCTGTATACCTTGTTAGAGACCCCAGTGAGACTGTGGCATTGTACCCTGTCTTAGTTAGGGTTTCTATTTCTGTGAAGAGACACCGTGACTATGGCAACTCTTAAAAGGAAAGCATTTACATGGGGCTGGCTTACAGGTTCAGAAGTTTAGTCCACTGCCATCGTGGTGGGAAGCATGGTGGCACATAGGTAGACATTGTGCTGGAGAATTAGCCAATAGTTCTACATCCAGATGGGCAGGGAGCAGGAAGAGAAATGCTAGGTCTGTCTTGAGCATCTGAAATCTCAAAGCCTATCCTCAGTGACACACTTCCTCCAGAAAGGCCACACCTACTCCAGCCAGGCCACATCTCTTAATAGTGCCACTCCATATGAGCCTATAGGGGCCATTTTCATTCAAACCACCACAAACCCCAAAGCTTTCTTTCTGCTCAGAGATTTCAATTCTTTCTAAAGCACACAAAGGGCTTGTCACACTCCCCTGTAGCAAAGGCACCCTGAGGTAGTTGCTCTCTTAATATAATCTTACAGGTTTGAGGATGTGACGGCTGGGTATGGAAGCAATAACTCCAGAATTAAAATCCACTTAGTTTCAGGAAATTAAACAAATCTACTGCAACAAAACAGACAAAAGGAAGACGTAGCCATCCCTGAGCTCATGGGGCTTGTTAACTAGAGAACTCCAGGCCTCTTTTGTCTTACATGGAGCTAGGAACAGGGTCTTCACAACTACACTAATAAGATTTATCTTAAAGGGATTTCTTCTGACAGGGTGTTAAGCAATAGGTAAACTTTCTGTTGTATTTATTCAAAGACAAGACACCACGTGCATGCTAGAAAAGTACTCCCCAACTGCCCGTGCAGGAAACCAGACCTCTAACACAGTGCTGGTCTTGTTTCTGGTCAAGTTAGAAACACGGGGAGTGGAACTTGGGGACTTGTTTTGGCTTAAAAGTTAGTGGAAGGGTCAAGCCTTTTGGCATCCTTTGGACGGCACTGACACACTCTCTGTTCTTGTCCCAAGTGCCCCATCACACTTTGTAGGAAGCCGGTTCCTGCATTATCCATTACAATAATAGGTGCCTGAAGACACCAAGTTGTAAATTACTTCACAGGCGCTGGGTAATCTCCATTCCTTTGATCTCTGCCTATCCCGTGGCTCATTTTGGCCTGAGGAGCTGAAGCCATTCATAGGGTAACACGTCCCAGGCGGCTGGTCAGCCTTTATAAGGGATGGTTTTCTTGGTTTAGGGTCTCCACTCTGGTAAAATGCATTAAAGCTTGTCTGCAGAAGGATCCGAGTGTCCCGTGTATGATTTCTTGCTGGCGAGAAATACAGAGCGCGGGACAACACTTCAGGCTCACTTGAAGAGAAAGCTGCCAGGACATAAATACAAACCAAAGACAGCTGGGACATTTCATCTGGATCTTTGTTAGCAGGCCAGGTTAGGCCATTTTCCCAGGTGGACTAATCAATGCTGGTTCTAAAAGCAGAATGAATGAGTATCTTCCAACCTGCCCTTTGGGTCTTTAACCTTTGCTGCAGTGTCCACTAACTCTGACGTGCCGAATCTTGCTAAGGCCCTAAAGGATCAAAGGAAAAGACATAGCTGCACACTCACTTCTCATCATTGTGACAGAATGCCTAATTGGGACAACTTAAAGTAGAAAGAATTTATTTTGGCTTGTGGATTGTGAAGGTAGAATTCCTCATGCTGAGGAAAGTGTGGTGGAATCCTTAGTGGTGAGAGTGATTCTGGTGGTAGTGGGAGCTTGAAGGGGCTTGCTCACATTGCGGTGGATTAGCAGAGAGCTCAGGCTGGAATTGGGCTAGACATAACCCTAACTCCTGCCTCTACAGCCCCATGCCTTAAAGATCCAACAACCTCAGAAAACATTGCCACTCCATGGGGACCATGTATTTAAACACATGTGCCTATGGGGGATGCTTCACACCCAAGCACAACAATAGCTCATCTTTGTTCCTGGAATTCAGTACCATGTGATTGAGAAAGAAAGATTCTGACACACAGACGTAGGAAAAATACCCATGGGAGGTGCTTAGTTCCAAGCAACGGGGAGGATGAAATGCAAGGATATGAAGCAGGTTTTCCTTTCCCACAATCTTTCTACTACTTCGAGGGCCCACATCTGCAAATTCCTGGCTTTATTGCTTTAGAAACAGAAAAACACAAGAATCAACATTCTGACGTTATTATGTTTTTCAAATTACAGCAGAGGAACTGGTCCAAAGGACAAGGCTTCCTACTGCAACAGCAGTGCTGGTAGGGATGACAACTGATGGTGCCCTCTATGCGGCCAGCTCACAGAAAGACCTCCACTGTCTCGGCTGTGACATATGACCCCCATTCATGTTAGCCTCAATATCCTCAAGGCTGAGGCAACAGTAGATGAACAATGGAAGTGTAGAGAGAGCCCCACAGTTGAAAGACTCATAACAACAACAACACTGAATGCTGTTCTTCCCTGCACAGGTCACACAGCTTAACACCACTTCCTTTACGAGTCAGTGATGATGCCAGAAGGTGTCACAGTGAGACAAAAATAAAAGATGGAGTGGGGACAGATGGAACATATCTTTCCGCCCATAACCACTGTGCCGTATGAAACAACAGCTTAGCAAACATGCAGAAAGGGGTAAAGGAAGAAGGAAGGAGACTCACAGGCCTCCTCAGTCAGTTCTGATTTGGGGCAACCCAGATGGTAACATCAGCATATGCAGCAGAAACGTCTAAGTAAAATCTTTAAATAGACAGCTTCTGTGAAGTGAAGAGGAAGCAAGATGGCTTTTTCTATGAGAATAGCATCTAAGCAGTTTCTTACTGCGTACGTAGTCTCTGCAGCCATCACCCCACACAAGATGAAGCATATTATCCCTAACACCCTTGACTAACACCGGCCATGCATGAGAGCCCTGTCTAGGGCTGCAGTCATCTGGCCATGCAGTAACTCACCATGTCACTCCCTTGCAAACAGACCTGTATGTGAATATCATCATTGTACCAGAGCAAGGTCTAAAACACCAGGAAAATGGAGACGGTCTTATTTGGGGCTCATTTGCTAGACACGGTTAAAATTTGCCTTGTGTCACAGTAGAGTACACATTCAAAACCCCAAGAATTTCCTCCATTCAGAAATGAGTGTACCTCTCCCAAGTGCTATAATGTGGCTTACGGTATCCATAAGGTTACAACCATACAACAGTGTTGTTAAGCAGCCAACAGTACATCAAACAGCACTGTTCCTGTTGCTAATCAGCTCCTCAGAAATGAGGAAGAAGGAAAATAAGGAAAGTGTGATAGACTGAACGGGGGCACAGAAGCCCCACAGCTAACTTCATCTAGGGACACTGGAGAGTTTTCTTTTGATGGTTTCCTTGTGTTAGGGATGGGCATGTGAGTTTTCGTCTAAATCTGTCTGCATTGCTGTCCTTCGCTAACCATGAAGTCAGCAAATTCAATGGCTGCTAAAGCAGTTCTTCATGAGGATAATGAGTAGATAGATTCAGGTTTTGTTAGATCCTATGGATTAGGACTCTGAAGAACATCTGCCCTGAGAATCACAGTCATGTGTTAAAAGCAAAAGGGAAATATGATTATAATATTTCCAAACAGACCAGAGTTAAAGTTGATGCTGGCGGGTCTTCCAAAATACTGATCTTCCTTTTGAGGGAGCGACATGATAAAAATGGCTCTAAGGAAGACAAATCCGTCAATAAGTGGTCACCTCTAATAAACAGGAAGAAAACGATGACTCTGGTTCTGCGGGGTCTGTGTGGAGCTCCTGCACAGCATGAGCTGCAGGCAGGCAGGCAGGAGGCTGTCTCTGCCACCTACGCTTTTCAGGCAGCAGTTAAGCTGGTGATTGAACCACAGTGAACTCCTCTCCAACAAGCTATGGGATTCGAGAAGGTAACCAGTATAAAAATGCCATTCTTTGATGCTCCAGTAAGTACCCTGGAACAGCAAGAGGAAGCAGAAACCCCTGAGAAATCAAAAGGAGATAACCTGAAAGAAAAGATGTCCTGGGGACAGGAGGCACGGCCATCAGGTTCCAGCAGCATGGCAGGAATGACAAGCAGGGTCTTGGCTCCTGGCTAGCTTCAGTGCCTTGCAGCCAGCCAGGACGCCTGGACTTTCTAATAGGAAAAGACCCATAGCTCCTTTATTTCTCTTGTGGTAAGGAGCCAGGGGAGCTGACAGATATCTTGAGCTTGTAGCCAGGGCCACTTTAGACCCAAATTGGGGGGGGGGGCAAATATAGCTAGTTCTTCGTCTATTTCTTAAATGCATGATTCTGGGGTCAGAGAGCCTTAAGAAATGTCATATGTTCCTCAAAATGTAAATTTTAAACTCCCAGTACCTTGTAGGAGTAATTCTCAAGTGTGATTATAATCTCTGTGTGAGTGGAAATATCCAATCACATGGGCTCAGAGCTCAGCAGCATTACATGACACACTTAATTTTTCTTCCTAGTATAATTGTTGTTTTCCTTTCATTTTGTTTATAAAATTTGCCCCTTTTATTCAAGCCACTTAAGAATGCAAATCATGCCTCATAGCTTGATGATCTCACCAGAGTTCTGGAAACCCAGCTTAAAATTCTGAGAGTGAATGGAATTCCTCTTCCTTTATTTCAGTGAAATTCTCTTAGGGTCACAGTGTGCTGAGCTTTTCAGAGAGCGCGAAAGTGGAGCTGGTTTTCTCCAGCCACCTCTAAAGAGCAAATAAACCATTTGTAACTGGGAAAAATTCACCGCCCCCCCCCAAAGAAACCACACATTAAACCAACTCCTTAGCTATGCACCCCCATGGTTGGATGGGCTCAAAAGATATGAGTGCAAGTGAGACTCCAGGATGACAAAGAGGCCTACCCATCAATTGGCTCAATCTTCCTTGCCTCAGAGATGGACAGTGAGGGGAATAAAAAACAGTCTCTGCCTCTGGTCCTGATCTCTTTGCAAACCTTGGCTTGCAGTCAGCAAATAGTGTGGAGAAGCTGGGGTTTGTCTAGTACCAAGGAATTCCTTTTCCCAAAGTCTGGCATTTAGACAAAAGGCAGCATTCTCTCAGGAACTTGAGAATAGTCTCTATCTGCTTACAAGGAATCATTCTCTTTATCTCTGGCAAAGGGACTCAGGACTCTTCCATTAACACAGTCTGTGGTGCCTATTAGCACATCAAGGTCTATGCTTGCTTCCAGGCTCCTTCATTCCCTACTTACACTTCAAAAACTTCCAGCCCAGCTCACAGGTTCCCCCTCCCAGACACCTGTTCCCTTTAAACCCCAGGAATTTTCCCTCATTGCTTCTTTCTGTTTTCCCAAGAGACAGCCTTGGCAGTGTGGAATAAACTTTCCCCCTTTCACCCATGGAGTGGCTATTCTGGTTTCCTTACTGCACCCATTTCATTATCTGGTACTGAAACCTGGGACTGGCGTGTATGACTTCCCTTCCAAGGAACTTGGCCTCTCTGCACTAAGCAACCCATCAGATTTTCCTTAAGTATGTATGCATCATTTCCTGGCTCCTGCCATCTGTCAAATTTGATGCCAGATTCTCAAAGTCCACCTCTCCTCCTCTCCCAGTCTCTTTGGCTCCTGGAGCCGACTATACCCAGGTAGCCAGATCTCTCTTCTAGATAAGTGTCACCATGGAGCTGCTTGCTTTGTCTACTATTATTACAAAAATCACACCAGTTCCACTGGGCGCCAGTCACAAGGACAAGGGCCACCTTTCCTCTGTGGTTTGAGATAGTTTTCTCTCTGACAAGTTTCTCATTCCACTTGGGGATACCCCTGATGGAAACTCTTGTCACAATGACAGTTTATCCACCCCAGCTACTTTCTTGCCTCCCCTTAGGAGGTGCAGTCCATGGGTGATGCCTGTGACCTTTTCCTTGTCTCTTCCCCTAGGAGCTGCCTGCAATCCTGAAGCTTCCTTAAGCCCATCCTGGCCTGTGTGACCCTGTTCTCAGCTCCTACCTGCAGCTTCTGCTGCTTTAGGCTTCCTCCTAAAGTTTCCTCTCCCCAGCAGAGCTGCCTGTGCCTTATGCCCTCCTCCTGCAGAAGCAGGAGCCCATCTGGGCCACTAGGTGCTTTCTCTGCCTCTTTCTGTCCTGTCTGTGTCTGTGTCTGTGTCTGTGTCTGTGTCTGTGTCTGTGTGTCTGTGTCTGTGTCTGTGTCTGTGCCTGTGCCTGTGCCTGTGCCTGTGCCTGTCTGTGTCTGTCTGTCTGTCTGTCTGTCTGTTTGCCTGCCTCTCTCTCTCTCTCTCTCTCTCTCTCTCTCTCTCTCTCTCTCTCTTCTCTCTCTCTCTCTCTCTCTCTCTCTGCTCCCTCCTGGAGCTTATAGAAATTCCCTCCAGCAGAATTTCATTTTGCAACCCTTTCTCCTCCTCAGATTATATACAACTTGGCCTCAGTACAGACAGATCAATGGCCAAAAGTTGGCTCACTTGATTTTCAAATTGTCACAATCGTTAACAACTGCCAATGCATGAAACAAATGATCCTCAAATCTCTTATATCTAAACTTGCTCTACCCTACACTTCCAAAAGTCTATTCCCACTCTTAAAAACTCTTATCTTACAATTTCTCTGAGCTCTGCTCTCAAAAAAAATCTAAGACTATGCTGTAAATGCCATCATAGGATAGAACAAATAAAGTCTGTAACAAAATTAGGCTTAAAACTCATAACAAAAGGCTTATAGCTAAAAAATCTACACATAGGTAATCTTAATTTGCTTCAATTTACTATAACACGTGATTCAACTCTTGTTTAAAATGTACTATATATGTAATTTAGGTTCAATTCTTGTTTAAAAAATAGATCTACCAAAAAATATTTAAAATACCAGCCATATGGTTGCCAGCCATCTTTACTAAGGTTAAAGGGTACATGCCATGTGACTCCATCATCAAGATGACCACATGGTACAAACCAACTAAGGTAACACTCACAAGACTTCTTGGTACCATTGATCCCTTGGCTTATTATTGTATCTCCTTTTAGACCAAGGAAGCAATAGCAGATCTCCAAAATATTTTGTTTTGGTATGGATTTTTGTATGATGATAAACTCCTAAGATTATAAAGATATACCCAGGCTAACAAAATCTAACCTAGACTATTACATTTTTTGTGCCAACTGTGTTCAATACCAGGCTTCTAAAATTTTTAAGTAAGGGACAACATATGTTTGATAAATAAGGTATGTCTGATAAAATAAGGTTTATAAATCCCTAAGATCTACTCAGCCTCACAGTAATATATGTCTAGCCTCTTTGTCGTTGCTAACTTTGTTAAGATTTAGTTATTTGGGTAAATTGAGTCATACAAGAACCTGTGATAGTCTGTAACGGTACAGTATAAAAGGATCAGGAAAGTAAGGTTCCCAGCTTCTCTAGGGATTGCACTTATATTTTAAAGTTTTGTTTTGAGGCTAAAAGATCTCCAATTAGATCTTCAACTCAAAATTTTAAAGCTCAAATTTAACAGGGATAAAAATGTAAATTCTTAATCTTATAAAAACTACTAATGTATAAACTGTTATATAATTCATTTAGCGATGAGCTTTATTTAGCCTCCTGTATGTGTTTAAAACAAGTTGTTTGTTTAACATGGTTTTGCTTACTAGATTATAGTCCTCAAACTCTTAGAGATCTGCTGAATATGGCATTCAAAATGTTTAATGAAAAAGTTTCCCATAGTGGACAGAAATGCCAGCTCCTAGCTGGAACCCTATGGTCTCCAAAGAAGACAGATGGGGCATGAGAATGCCACCTGGATTGTGGTAACACTAACCATTGAGAAAAACTGCCCCATACTTTGCCTGCTTCCAGGGCTCTGCTCAAACTCACACTGTTGGGTTGACAGTTGTGCTCTACTTGGTTAAAGTAAGGTCAACCATCCCAAGTTCCTTTTCCACAAAAACAAAATAAAACAAAACAAAAAACAAAACAAAACAAAAAAACTCTCAGAGCTTCTGGGTCTGGCAGCCAAAGGCCGATGCTGTTCTGTGTGGCAACTGTAGAGTTAGAGCTGTCCTATATGACAGCCAAAGACTGACTACTTCTGCCTCCAAGGAAGCCATTGTGACCACAGGAGCCTAGGGCAGCAGTCTTGGTTGTAGGTAAGACTCTGACATTTTAATTGATACATTTGGATTATAGCTCTTCCTATATTTTATCCTTCTCAGATCTCTAGTGATATTGACTGGACTAAATGTGGCTTTAACAACAAGAATACCCCAGTGTCAACAGGAAGTAGTCATAGAAACACCCCTTATCACTTATTATGAACAAAAGGCTATGATGTTAGGTCTCAAACCCAGGCCAAATAGCTGAGGATACGTATTTAACACATCAAAGCAGATTCTGGATGCCAGTTTCTCCCAGCATCCCCCAGTCCCTATCTGTTACAGGGTCTTCCTTGCTGGCATACCAGCCCCCTACCCTAAACTCTCCAGTCCAGGGGTGGGTTGCCCTTCCCACAGCAGCTCTTCCCTAATAGCCCAGCCATTTTGGCCATGCTGGACTTTTTTCCCCTTTACCCCTTTGGCCTCTTGGTGTCCTGGCTCTCCTCTCTCCCCTTCCTCTCTCCTCACATGGTCCCAGCTCAAGATCATGTTCACTCTGGACTCTCCCAGATGTCTCTGCCTCTGCCTGTATTCTTCCTTTTATCTACAATAAACTTTCTCTTCCACATACTTAGGAGGGTTATTTATTTATTTATTTATTTATTTATTTATTTATTTATTTTCATTCAGGGCTGAAAGCCCTCATGCTGGAACACTACAGGCCCCAGAGGTGATGTTTACTTCCTTGTATTTTCATTCTGGGTCAAAGAGAGCAAGGCCCAGGTTCTTCTGTTTTCTCCTATACACGCACATTTAAGGAATCAATTGAACCTGCTGGTCAAACAGGGGGACCATGCCATACTTAGTCCTTGTGATGGAGAGAGACCTCCGAAATAGAATCTTCAGGACAATGGCACACTTATCATTCTGCCCCTACTCTGCTCTTTGAGTATGAGTATTTAGGTCCGGAAGATGTGATTTTAACAATCCACTTGGAAAAGCATATTACATCATGGTGATAATATTTGTGTTTTTCACAGTAGACTTTAGGCTTAACTAAAAAAATCTTTTCAGAAAGTGCACTCTCCTTTAATGACTGCCCAAGGGGCCCTCTGCCTGAGGGTGGGGCCTAGCTGAGGCAGGGCAGCTGTGACCCACCAGTATTCTTCAGTATCGGGAGAGGGCTGCTGACCCCTCAGAACTAGAGATAAACATCTAATGAAGACCTGGCTCAAAGGATAAGAAAATGACTAAGTAATATCTTTAGGAAAACTTTAAGAGCAAGAGCTGGGCTGGGAATGTAGCTCAACAGCCCCTTGGTTATGGGAACTATTGACACGACAGGTGCTCCAGAGATCAGAATTTCCCCAGGAGTCTTGTACTGGAAGGGTGGGGGTGGGGCGACAGTGGCCTACACACTGACCCAGACTGCTTGTTTCTACTTACCTCTGGCCCTCTACTAAAAATCATGATGGACTTAGGTTTCCTCATCCCAGTGTTGTCACACTGGAAAAAAACAAAAAACAAAACCACACCTCTGTCTCTGCTTTTCATTGTAACCCGTGTCTTTTAGTTGGTGCACTGATGGGTGACCAAGCCTGGCTTGATAGGGCTGCCAGGCTTTGACCCTGAAAACCCTGGTAACACTCTTGCCTTTCTCTTCTCTTTCTCCTGTTGAGAATAAGGATGTGAAGATAGTTGTATTGGTGGTAGCCATATCATCACTTTCAGGCAACCTTAAGGATGGAAGCCAAAAGCTGAGCATGGTGTAGCTGAATGATTGGAAATGCTCCCCTGATCTGCACTACCTCCTTGGCTGTGGTCATTTTCATGATAGAGGAGAATAAATCTCTATTTGCTTAGTGATTATTTTTCTTTATCATTTGTAGCCAAACACAGTTCCTGATAGAAACACACACTGTATATGAGGTCTCATGTGTGAGGAGTGAACACCATGACTTCAGGGGAAAGGAAGAATAGTGACTTAGTCCTGATCCCTGCTGCCCCAGAGGAACTACAACTCCAGACTGCAACTAAGACAATGGAGAAGAGGGAAGCACCCAAACCAAATGACCAGGCTCACTGTTGTGACCTGAAGACAGCAATGAGAGCTTCAAATTCAGCAATGGCAGTAGGCAGGTATTTTAGAGAAAATATTCTTGAGAAAGTGCAGTGTCTGGGACAATCAGGAGTGAAAATGTCTGGAGAACAACAGTTCAGGAGGTTTAGCTGTACAGAAGCTAAGGTACTGTTCTCATGATTATTATAATGGCTTTAATAACCAAGGGGCAATGTTGGGTCTTCAGCTGGCTAGAATACCAGAAACTGCTCACTGCAGCCTCCCCCAATAACCAAGTATAATTTGACACTAAATTACAATTTCAGATACTCAGCTTTTCTCACAGTCCCTATTGCAGAAGAAAACCAAGCCAGAACGTCAATAAACATAATGATCCAATTAACTGTCTATCCAGTTGGGAATTAGAGTTGAAAGTTTAACAGGACCACAAGGGAGGGCAAAACAATAGAGTATTTATCAACTAAAAAGGCAAGGCTTTTATTGTGAGACAATCGTTTTGGGTAATTTTAAAATAAATGTTCAATCAATACAAACAGCTTTGATGTAATGCTTTTAATCATTAAAAATCCTGTCTAGATATGAGGCATCATTCCTTGTGGATACATTTACTTATATATCAATAATAAGTATAAGCACTTCTCAAAATTGAGAGTATTCATAAAAAACTATTGCTACTCATATTTTTTATTACATTTAATGATTACTTGTAAGCCAGGAATTATAAAAATAGGAAGATGGACTAATAAAAATATCTACATTCAAGACTGGAGGTATAGCTCAGTGAGAATAGTTTCTTAGCAGGTCCCCAGACTTGGTATAATCTCTAGGGTCACTAAAAAGTCTATTCCTTTTAGCTAGATTTGAAGTGGAGAAATGATAGCTAAATTGCCCAATTACAGCCGTTGTTGGTATTGGTGTTGCCATAACACACTTCATAGGAGTTATTAGAGAAGGGTGTCCCTTTCAAGTTGGGCAGGGATAATATTTGCCTGCAAGGACATAGTAGAAGAAAGAAAAGTATGGAGAGGAGTCAGCTGAAGCTCATGGAGGCAGCATAGGCTCTGAGCTTTCTCCTGGCCTTTATGTAACAGGGGTTGGAGTGGTTGGTATTAAGAAATGAATTAATTTGGTTCCTGAAGAGAGCATTCCTAGAAGGTCTAGAGGATGGTGATAAAGCTCAGGGCACATCTTTCAGGGTGGCTTTCCATAGGGAGAGGAGTCATATATCTAAGGTAAAAGAGCCCAAGGCTAGAGTTTCCCATATCACATTCGTTGGAAAAAGACTCCTTTGGTGATCCCTGCTCACTATCAAAGCATGTACTACATAGATACTTGCTGTGCTACTGAGCCCTGGAGGACTGTTAAGACAACCTTGATTCCTCAATGGAAAATTTCAAATCTAGAAGAGCCTGGAGGAATATACTCAAAAGTTCTAAAGACCACGGATGCCAATCTAGATTACTGCAATTATCTGGCATAGTTAAAGGAGAAAGAAAAACTTTCGATGATACTAATAGGCTAAAATAATTCATACCCACCAAATCAGCACTATAGAGAATACTTAAAACAATATTTTGGTGGGGAGAGGAATGAGCATAGGCAAGAGACTCTACAAGAAAAAAATGAAGCTGTACAAAGTACAATTAAGAACATAAGCAGTAAAACAACAACAATATACACACACTAAAATGACTGCAACCAAGACACAATTTTCAATAATAATTTTAAATATTAATGGCCTCAACTCTAATCTGAAGGCACAGGCAAACTGAGTGGATTAAGAAACAAAATCTGATTTTCTATTGTCTATAAGAAACTCAGCTTTAAAGAATGGGGAAAGGAATTCTAAACAAATGGGAGTAGGAAGCAAGCAGGCATTGCCATCTTAACATACTATAAAATAGACTTCAAACTCAAACTAACCAGAAAAGATAAAAAGAGACACTTTATTCTACTCAAGGGAATGATTAACCAAGAAAACTTTACTATCCTAAACACACATGCACAAAACTCTGGTGCACCTAATTTCATTATAAAGTGTACTGTTGGAATTTAAGAAACAGATTAGCATCAACACATCAATAGTAGGTGATTTCAATACCACACTTTCTCTAATAGATCATTTGAACAATAACAACAAAATGAAGGGAAAAACATCAGAAATAAATAACATTATACATCTAATGGACCTAACATATCTACAGAATATTCCACCCAAACACCAAAGAATATACACCTTACCCAGCAGCTCATCATTGCTTCTCTAAAACAGATAACATTCTGGGACACAAAACAAATCTCAATAAATTCAGAGTATTGAAAAAACTTAATGTATGCTATCTGCCAATAATGTAATAAAACTTAAAAATTAATAGCAAGCAAGCAAACAACCCCTGTCCCCTAAATCCCTCTAGTTAAGTACACAAACTCATGAAGATTAAGCAACTCATTACTGAATGGTGAATGGGTCAAAGGAAAAAAATCAAGAAAGAAAGAACTTGCTGGAACTAGATGAAAACAAAAAACAACACAACAAAACCTCTGTGACACACTAAAAGCATCCCCATAAGAGAACTTGAGAGCTCTAAGCCCTGGCAATGAAAAACCAGAAACAGCATAATAAATGACTTGATGACGCAATTCAAGAATTTGGAAAAACAACAACAAACCAGACCCAAATTCAGTGGATGGCAAGAAATAATAAAAATCAGAGCATAAATTAATGAAGCAGAAACAAAGAAAATAGTACAAGGGAGAAATACATCTGGGATCTGCTTCTTTGAGAAGCTACAGAAGATCCACAGCCCCTTGGCCCAGCTAACCAAACAAAGAGAATCTAAATGAACAGAATCAGAAATGAACAAGGAAAGATTACAACAGACATCCAAGAAATTTAGAGTTGTATAAAGGAATACTTTAAAAACCTGTACTCATTTAAGCTGGAAAACCGAATGGAAATGGATACAAACCACTGAAGCTAAATTAAGATGAGATCAACAACCAAAGAAGACCCATAATAAATAAAGAGATTGAAATACCCAAGAAAAGCACAGGCTTTGATGCATTCATAGCAGAAAAAAAAAGCATAAGAAACTCCTACAAACTCTTTCTACAAATCCAGTATTCTTCAAACGTCAAAATCAGGCAAAGACACAATAAAGAGAACATTATAGGCCAATAATGCATATGTAAAAATTCCCAACAAAAATATCTGAAATCCAAATATAGGTATATATCAAAAAGATCATCAACCATGATAAATTTGGTTTTATCTCAAAGATTCAAGGATGGTTCAACATACATAAGTCTATAAATGTACTAAACCATATAAGTGTGTTTTGAAGACAAATTAAATGATTATCTCAATAGACACAGAAAAAGCCTTTGATAAACTCCCATATGCCTTCTTCCTAGGATGGAGTAGGATTATAGAGAACATTTCTCAACACAATAAAGGCCATGTCTGTCAAACCCATAGTCAACATTATACTAAATGGAGGAAAACTCACAGTGATCCCTTTAAATTAAGGAATGAGACAGGTTGTCTCCTTTTCAATACAGTGACGAAAGCTCTAGCTGGAGAAGTAAAATGAGAGAAAGAAAATAAGTTAAACCATCCCTAGTTGCGGTTGATCTAATATTATACACAAGAGACTCCAAGAGTTCCACCCAAAACTTCTAGAAATGATCAGCAATTCAGCCAAGTGGCAGAGTACAGAGTCAGCTTATGCAGTAGCTTTTCTATAACAATCAACAAACACACTGGGAAAGAGATCATAGACATAACTACATTCATAACATTCGCAAAGGAAAGAAAATATCTAGAAATAAATCCATTCAAGGAGGTGAAAGACCTCTACAATGAAAACGTTACATCTCTGAAGACAGAGATTAAGGAAAACACCAGAAAATGGAAAGATGTCATGCTCATGATTGGCAGAATTAAGACTGTGATAATGACAAGTCTACCAAAGCAATTTACAGATTCAGTCCAATCTGAATCAAAATCCCCATGATAACCTTCACAGAAATAGAGAAAAATGTCCTAAATTTATATTTCCATAACAATAACAAAAGACCCCAAAGCAATTCTGAGCAAAAAGAACAATGTTGGAAGGATTACTGTTCTAGGTTTCAAGATGTATTATAGAACCATAATAATAAAACAATATGGTAGTTCCATAAAAACAGATATATGGACCATTGGAACAAAATGGAAGACACAAACACGAATACATATTAACTACAGCCATCTGATTTTGGCAAACAGGCCAAAGACACAGAAAAAGTTAAGATCCTTATTTATCACCTGCATAAAAATTAACTTCAGTTGTGTCAAAGGCCTCACCATAAAACCTGGAACTCTGAAACTGCTAGAAGAAAACATAGTCTGTACCATACATGGCATTGATGCAGGAAAACTCGAATAGGACTCAATTTACCCAGGAATTTAGGCCAGCATTTGGTAAGCCAGACTGCATAAAACTAAAAAGGCTTCTGCACAGTTAAGGAAAAATTCAACTGAGTGAAGTGGAAGCCCACAGAATGTCTTCCAGCCATACATCTGACAGAAGATTAACATCTAGAATACATAAAGAACTCAAACAAAGACTCAAGAAAACCAATAATCTACCTTAAAAATGGGTTTTGGACATAAACACAGGTCTCAAAAGATGAAATAAAAATGGATAAGAGACATCTCAAAAAAGTATTCATTATCCTTAGGAATTAGGGAAATGCAAATCAAAACCACTGATTTCATCTCACTCCAGTCAGGGTGGCAATGGATCACCAACTGACAACAAATGCTGGTGAGGTTTCAAATTGGTAAATCTACCAAAAGATTTTTTGGTACACCACTTCTTGGCATAGGCCTAAACGACTCTGTAATCCTACTCCACAATGAAATGCCCACCCATTTCATTGCAGCTTTTATTCACAATAGCTACAAAATGGAAACAACTTAAATGTCCCCCAACCAAAGAATGGATAATGAAAACATGGTACGTAGTCACAATGAAATACTACTCAGATGTAAAGAAAAATGAAATAATGAATTTTTGCAGATACATTATACTGAGTTATCTCTTGTCTGTGATTTCTAACTCCAAATCTTCAGAAGTCAGTATATAAACAGGAGCAACTGCAGAAACCAGGAAAGTAAACTGACTGTGGTGTGTGTGGGAAGGAGCTCCAGAGATGGGGATAGCTGGATAAGGTGATTTGAATGGGGAAATAGGAAAAATAGGGAAGAGATCTGTAACTGGGGGAGGAGAGGATAGCAAAACAGGAGAGGAGGGTACGGGATAACACTCAGGATGTTTGGAAAGGGCATAGGGAATTAGTATTTTATATTTACCTAGAATTACATATAAAACATATAAGTATATGTGCGTAAAGAAATATAAACACACACACACACACACACACACACACACACACACACACACACACACACACAGAGTTTAAATGCAGTTACACCACTTTGGGCTGGCTATAATATTCCACCCAAGAGCCATAGACGATCTAACAAAAACCGTAGTCAGGCATTGGAAACCTTCTTTTGAGTTATTGGGGAGGGGAGTTCATAAGTCTCCTAAAACAATATAGGCTAATGTTATTGCCCTTGGTTACCTCCAGCCCCTGCTGCTGAAGCCACTACACATTTTGGACATAGAACCCAGAGGATCTGAGATAAAATTAACCTGAACACCTCCTCCCAGAAACTAGCTTTCATAGTATTGGAAAGCACCACAAAAGCTGCTGAGGGGTGCAAGCCATCGATAGTCCTACCCAGCTTTGACATACGAACCACAGCAACCACCAGTGTGACAAAATATCCCTAAAGGTGTAATAGTGGCACTTAATCTTAGCAGTAACCAATGGCTGTCTAATTGGACTCAAGGCCTACTGAACAGGAGAGAAATCGTTCCTGGTACTGTAAACCCAGCCAACTTCATGTGGCTAGTGAGGTCATGAATCTTAGAGGAGAACCTGTAACTGCCCCTTTCCTAAACCAGCACAATTCCTAACTCTACTCTAAATACTTACCTTAATACGCACAGTGAAGTATAGATCTTACCCTAACCAAAGAAGATCTTTTTTGTGGCCAGAGTCCATTTTGGAAAGCATGACTAGTCAAAACGCAGAGAACAATGGACTGCGGGGTATCCAGCCCCGGTTGATATGTCTACTACACAGCTCCTACATCTAAGGCCCAGGGATCATCATGGAAGAGTGGCTGGGGAGATTGTCAGGGTCAGAAGACCAGGTAGTTTGCTGTGAGACTGTGCCTTCCAGCTGTGACAGGGAAGCTACACCCATGAAATGGCAACAACCAGGCTGTCTCTCAAGACCTGGGGACCTTCCCTGACCAATTGACATATCAACATAGATGGGGGAAAGCTCTCGGGGTTCCCCACCCCTAGATGAGGAGCTACGTGCAATTAACAACTTCTGAGAGAGGGGGAATTAGTCTTCTCCAGGGATGAGCCCCTGGTTGGTTATCCAATACTATGTGGTCATCCCTAAAATCTTACATGTGCAGCAACACTGCATGGACTGAGCAGGCTCTGTTTGTGTTTCTTGTCTATGTGTTTATGTAACAACGATGGTTAAAGCAGAGGAGGTTATGAATTTGGAAGGGAGTTGGGGGTACATGGGAGGGGTAGGGAGGAGGAGAGCAAGCAGGAAAGTGATGTAACCGTGTTTTAAAAATTTAAAAGAGAACTTTAAAGGACATTCAAAGAATACTTACTGCTGGTGGAGGACAGATGGCTGTAGTCGGACCTGAAACAGAAGTTGTAAGTAGGATTAGATCTCGTTTTTCTTTATCCAAATGAACCACTTGAGCTAAAAGCTTCGTTGGCAGTGATGTGGTAGTTAGAAGCACTTGCCTGCTAAAGTTGTCACTGGTGAAAAAGAGTGTTGAGGCTTCTCTTGTGCAAATTAGTGCTATGCTTGAATTCGGAAAGCAAAACTGCGGCCTTCATAGGGGCTCTGTGAGTCACCCTAGGAGGTTCTCAGGCCCTCTTGATTTGTTGGAAAGTTTTTGAGTGTTTGTTTATTTTTCTGGTGAGAAAGACTCCAAGTTTCCAGTAGATTCCCAATTCCCCAAAAGGGTTACACTCTCATTACTCTCATGCTTCTTTGACAACATGATGGAAGTGACCCCTGAAGAAGGAGACTAGCATTTGGCTGGGAAGTAGGGGTGTGTCCGCACTCCAGGACTGGTTTGACCAGCAGGGACCTTCAGCACAGGGCACATAAGGTTGCTTTCCATTCCTAATCCTGACAGGGAGGAGAGTCACAGGATGTGGACCGTGATGGGGAAGGGGAGTTGAGGAAAAGCACTACATGGAGGTTTTACGCTGAGGCTGAGAATTCAGTGGCTGGCAGTCAGTCACTATAAGAATGGGAATCCTGCCAAGTTCCTGGCCCATGAACAGGGCTGTGGGGACTTTCCTCTTTGACAAGGAATTTGGTGTAGAAGCTGTTTATTCTCTTGCACCCCAAAGTTATTCTCAGTAGGTAATGAATCCCTCAGGGATGCAGGGATTCACAGTGCCTGGCAGTTAGTGATGTAGTTAGGCAAATAAACTGCTAAATTGTTTAATTTCATAGGTAATACACTCCTTTTACCACCTTAGCCTCCAGTTGCCTTTCTTGAATTACCCCATTTCACTCCATTTACTACATTTAAAAAGTGCATATAAAACTTTTTTAAAGATTGCCTTTTATGTGTTAAAATTACTACACTGCTCAGATCACGATGTCCCGATTTATTGGCAAAGAATAAAATGGAAGGAAATGGACATTGGTTTTCTTTTTTTTTTTTTTTTCAAATGAAGTATTTTAGTAGCCAAAATCACTGTTGTTTCAAACTGGAAAGAGTCAAAACTGCAAAAGGAATTTGCATACCTTTTAAAAAACTGCACTCCCCTATGCCAAATTTAATTTTGTTTTATTAGTTGTCATATTAGTCATGTTGACAAAATACCCCACAAAAGCAACTTAAGGAAGGGAGAAAGGGTCTGTTTGAGGTGAGAAAGAGTGTGAGGCAACTGGTCAGCTTGTGTACAGACAGGAAGTGTCTAGAGATGTGTTCAGCTCGCTTCCACCTTGTTCTCTTTTTAATTCAGTCCTGGATCTTCAGCCTGTGGAATGGTGCTACCCACATTCAAGATAGGTGTTCCCTGCTCAATGGAACTTCTCTGGTAGCATCCTCACTGCTATGTCCAGAGCTGTGTCTCCTAGATGATTCTAAGTCCAGGCAACTGATGTAGTCAGTGGAAAGTGAAAGTGATACTATCTGTAAGGAGAGCAGGAAGGGAGGAGTGACAGGGTTTGGACTCACTGGGCAGAGTGGATGGATAATGAGCAAGCTAGAAAGTGGGATGGGTTGGGCTAGGGTATAGTACCATATTGGCTGAGGGAAAGGAAGCATCAAGGATTAGTGACATACTGAAATCCAGGATTTCTGCACCCAGCATTGGCATGTTAAATTCTCTCGGAGCCAGACAGAGCAGAAACAACACAGTAGGACAACACTGGGAAATCTAGCTATATAAAGTACAGTGAATGCCCAACAAGCATCCACTATAAGAGAACAAATGATGGCAAAGCCCCTTCCATCACACTACAATCATGGCCAGACTTTCCAGAAACTGTACAACTATCCACATATGATATGGAAAGTATGATATTACTATGTCTCCTATAGCAAGAATGTACCAGTCTTTTCAGCTAGGTTTGCCAAAGATGAGATTCACACAGGCAAATGTTGTAATGATCTGCACACAGATTGATATGGACATAGATGGAAAATTACACTGAAACTATAGTTCAAGAATTTTGAAGTGCTTGGTAGTATTATAGGAAAGTGCTAGCATAAAGAACAATCCTCCACGGGATCCCCCTAAATCTCTCAAGACTTTCATGGCAATGTTGGGGTTAGGCTTGCCAATGGGCCAGAACTCCAACTCCTTCACACAGCAGCCAATCTGTACAGCACCAATCTAATCATGTCTGACTTCCAAGGACTAATTAAAACACAGACCCCTTTCTCCAAGGAGAGTGGTCTCTGGCCAGCTTTGTCCCATTAAAACTCAGCAAACAGAAGAGGCATCTAAGATTTCACCTCACTCTCCAGCTTCTGGTTCTAAGTTTATGTAATCTGTATATCAATATTGCCACAACAATAGCGATAATGACTCTGCACTGCTCTTTTCACTTAAAACCATTTCAACATGCTGTTTGGCGGCTCCTGTAGTTATCACTTCAGATGAAGTGACTCACTGCAATTTACTCAACCCCTTCTCTTTGGAAATGGCTGCATGATTGTTCCTGGTTCACGTTAGCAAAATAGAGGGTGGTGAGATATTTATGAATAAAGCTTAATATTTATTTACTTCCTTATCCTTAGAAAAATTACCATGATTGGGAATACCGACCGAGTCAAGGTATTTCCACTTCTGTGGCTCATATTCTAAATAAGATTATTTAATGGCAGTGCCAGTGAAAGACAAACTGTAAAACTGAAGGCAACTTAATGAAGAAATAGATTAAAAATAATTTCAGAAAACAATCAGGTATTTGACCAGCCTGCTCTGAAGGACTTTGTGCTCCTCAAACTCATTTATGGTAGGTGGGGACAGCTGAGGTTCTGTTTATTGGTGTCACGTCACAAAGCACTCTCTTTTGAGCTCTGCATACAACACTCAAGTCTTCAGAATGCAGCATAAAAGGCAAACTTAGGCATCTTAAGATGTAAAATTCTTGAACCTATACAGTAGATGGCATGTAATAACATAGGATTATTGTCTCACACCATATGTATGCATATATATAATTCCCAAATATTGTTTTTAATATCTGTATGTTAACTGCATGCATTTGGATTATATGGGAAGGCATTCTGTAATTAAGACAGTTCACCACTGCTGGAGGTCTCACTAGGCAATTTGCACAGATACTCATTTTATCATTTCTAGATTTGCTTTTCCAGGAAACTATGGCCTAAGAACTTCACTTGGCCTTTCTGTAAAACTGACCTTCCTGTTGTTGCAAACACATGGCTCCCTGTGTCATGGACTTCCCCTGCTTATTCTTAGTGCACTAAATTGAAGTCACAGTAACAGAGCTAACTAGCCTTGGACACAAACTTCATTCATGATTACAAAGTCTTTTTGCTTTCTATATAAGATTTCCTTTAAAAACTATTGGCCCATTTATAATATTTTTTGTGCCTATTCTTTCCCATCTACCTGTTGCACTTCTCAATGCTTGCCTCTTCTCATGGGCTGCAGTGAAGCATTGGTTGTAGTTCCCTGACATGCGTGTCAGTGCCATAGGCCAAAAGGTCAGTGACAGCTGACACAGAGGTAGAATTCCACTGATGCCAGACCAAACTACTGAAGGAAAACAATTCACTAGGTGTGGCCACATGTGAAAGAGCCCAGGAGAGGCCATGTCTTGGAGACTCACTAATGAAATTGTCATTGCTGGCACTGGCTTTTATTTGTATTTTCAAGGAACTGCCTGTCCCTCTGTTAAGAGATTCTGTGTCATAAGCTACTTTGCCAAAAGTGGCTTGCTAGTTTCTCCTAACAGCACATAGAAGCACAGGCTCATTTCCCAGTGGAGCTCCCAAATGACACCAAATGCCACAGAACAGTCTTTAGTCTTGGCACATGCTAGGTGTAGGTAGGTTGGAAAAGGCAGCATTTCCTTTAGAAGAAAACAAGGACTAATTATAGATGAAATGGTTCCTTGAATGGTTACTGGGTGGGAAGCAAGCAGAAGCCTAGGGCTACAGACCAATAAGTCATGTCTACCCAATGAGTTACTGCATCCTATTTGTAAAATAATAATGACTATACCAAAGATTGGCCTGGATATTCTGAATGATTATGCCAAGCCTCCTTAAGGTGTTGAAAAGCATCTGTGTATCTATTGTGTTGGGTATAAAGAATGTATGGTGCTTGGTACAGGGACAGAGCCTGTAACCCCAGAACTTGGGAGGTAGAAGCAGGAGTGTTCTATATTGGACTCCTTTCTACTCATCATTTTTCTGGATTGTTTTCTAGACAAATGGCTCAGTTCTCACCCCTTCCTTGCCTTTTACTCCTTTCTAGAGACAATCTCATCTGGATCCTCACCACCACTCCACTGCCAAAGCCTCACTTCAGAATCTCCATTAATAAAATGGTACTCCACAATCCTTATCTTAATAAGCTTTCAGTCAGACAATATGGACCTTGGTTTCTCAAAAACCCATCCTTCTCTTGGTTCCAGGACAGCCCGATCCTCCTTCTTGGGCTCTGCCATCAGTTTTCCTGCTTTTGACTGACATTTCAATGCGATGGCTTCTCAAGGCTGGGCTTAAGGAGAGCCAGCTCTGCTGAGCTGGCTAAGGACTCAGTGAGCCAACAAGGCATGCAGAGGTTTAGAACAAAAGACAGCAAGCAGTGGATGCTGGGCAAATGTTTGCTGTGACATTTAATTGAGTTCATCTCTTCCAGGCCTTTAAGGGCAGTTCCAAAGATAACGTCATGTTAGAGCTCCACACTGGACTCCAGACACCCAATGTCTCACTGCTCACCTTCAGACTGTCTCTGCCGACACAGAAACATCTCACATTCTCTCCTAACTTGATTTACAATGGATTATGGGCTAGTTTGAGAATCCAATTAAATCTTTTTTCTTCTCACAAAACTTTATCAAGTCTATTATTTCATATATATCTTAAAACCATCTGTGGATCCCAAGTTAAGGACTGACATCCTAGTGGATAGGTCACTTGAGCTGGAGAGAGAGAGAGAGAAAGAGAGAGAGAGAGAGAGAGAGAGAGAGAGAGTAGAATTTCCTCTAATAGGCATGCCAGGCAGAAAGGGAAGCTTGGCAAAAGTGAGGCACCAGAAGAGAATGCCAGGATGGCCAGGTCAAAGAGCAAAGAGACCTGAGGACAACTGGCCAGCATGAGAGGAGCTCACAGTCCAAGGCCATGTTCAATTCTTGCCCTTGATAGACAAAAGAGCTGTAAACACTTGGAAGGCAGAGGGACAATACTAAGGAAATCCTGGCATGGGGTACATTCCTGTAATTCCAGCACTTGGGAAGGGGACAGAAGATCAGAGCTTAAGGTTGTCATCGACTACTTGGTGATTTCAAGTCCAGCCTGGATGACAGGAGACCCTGTTTTAAACATCATCATTATCTTAAACAACAACAACAAGAAGTAGCAAACATTTACTGAGTGAGTTCTGTGTGCTTTATACTTAACTTGACTAGAATAGAAAGGGAAAACACTGGGGAAAAAATGATCCAACTATTAACAGCATGTTTGATAGCTAAACTGAAATTCAAAGTATACAGGGGTAGACAGCAAATGCAAGGCTAAGGGACATGAATTGAAACTTCTATCTCAAATAATTTCATTTTACATTTTAATTTAAGTTTACTAGTGATGCAATAAGAATTCTTTAAACAATTCTGTCCTGTTATAGCAACAGTCTCTAGTGACAAGCAGAAACTAGAAGCTTGGGTATGGTGTCTCTATATTAACTGGCCCTTCCCAGGAGTCGGTGGTAGCTCTCATGCTAGCCTGCCTCCTGGGGTGAAGCCACCCCTCAAAGGGAATACTACTCCCTCTTCTCCAAGGCAAGGCCCTTCCGGCAAACATCTGCTTCAGGCGAGCCCTGCAAGTTAAAAATTAGTGGGATAGTGGTTGCTTCACCCCAACCACAAAAGAGCCGGCGAATTTTGCTTTGTTTCTTCTGTTCATGGTTCGGGAGGAGACGTGAAACAAGGATGGTCATCTAAAGCTGATAAATAATGGGGCTGTGACATAGTGAAAGGATTCTTGTCTATTGTGCATGAGGCCTTAGGGTGGGACCCCAGCACCACAAAAATCAGGAAAGTAACTAAATTGGCAAGTTTTCATACCAACAGAATTGAAGTAAAAGCGGGGTAGTTGGGGGTGGGAGCTTCAAACAAAGTTACTCCTCCACCATGGATGCAGCGGTTGGGAAACAGGGAAAGCTCACTGCAGGGAAGAATGCAGGTCCAGATTTAGGATAGGGAGGAGGTGGCAAGAAAGGGGGCGGGTTGGAGGCAGGAAGAGTTTGAAGGACACTTTCTTGGGTTAGGTCAGAACTGAGGTCTATTCTAGACCAGGCCTATCTCCCTGTCCTCAGTAGATTGCCAAATCCTAAAATTAGCTTGAGATCTCCCCACCCTTCAGGAATTCCAAGGTCTTCTGTAATCTGGGTAACCCCTGACCTCTATCAGGATTTCTCTAGATAGGAGAAGACACCCTTTCCTACTGGGCATCCTGGATATGGTGCTGACTGCGCACAGGAAAACACTCTAGAGAGGGGCTGGGTGGAAACCATTACAGGACATTAGTATCTGACAACACATTCTTTTGTCCTACTCAGGAAAACTGCTGTTGGGAGAGGGCTAATTAGCCTCCAAAGGTTTGAGCTAATTACTTGCATCCTTTGAAGCACACAAGACCCCGATCATCTTGAGGGTACCCAAGGCTGGCGGGGTGGAGAGGCGGCTCAGCAGCACATTACAAGTGAGCTGTGCAGTCTCAGCGGGCTTCGGAGTCTTTTCAGTGCCAGGTGTCCCACCCTCTCCACCTGCTTTCCTCATCTCCAGGGCCGGACTCCTGGAGGCCCCCGAGCTACCAGAGTTCCCCAGCTGGTGGGAACAAGTGCAGGAGCGTTTATATCTGACAGGGAATACTGGCCGAACCTGGCACCAGGGCCACAGTGCTGCGAAGGACCTCCGGTCCCACTACCTTCCAGTCCCGGGTGGGGCCCTTCTCGCCCCTCCCCTCCCTGCCCCAGGCAGCCGGGGATCACGCCGCTGGCCCGCAGAAACCGAGTCCCAGCCCCGATACTGTCGCAGTGGCTCGGGATCCTGAGCGAGAATCCTGAGCTCCCACCCCTCCTGATCCGGCTCACCCTCCGGTCTCGGCGCCCGAGTCCACGCAGTCCTCCTCCTCACCGCCCGCCTTCGGGTTCATGGCGCGCGTGCCCGCCGCGCTCCCTCGGCCCCGGGTCCCTCTGAGCGCTTGGTACCCGGGCCCCGCAACGACCCGGCCCCGCGTGCCAGCCGCTCGCCGCGCCCTCTCGCGGCCGCGCCCTCCCCGCCCTCCGCTCTGCGCGGCGCGGGCGCGCCCGGGTGCCACCAGGCAAGGACCCGAGCGTGTGCACGGAATGCGCGCGTGTGCACGATTGCAAGCGTGAGTGGGGGAGGTGTGTAAGGTGGCCTATCTCTATAAGCGTGGGGTGTAGTGGGCGTGCAGTGTTTAATTTTGCACCCACCTGGGCAAATGCTCGGCGGCTGTGCTTTCTATAGTGACTGGTGCAGGCAGTATGGGAGTGTACGTAGCAAAGCTGCCGTCCCCTGGGCCCACAGTAGAGAGTTCGGAGTCCTTGGGCTTGCCCAGAGATTTTCCAGCCTCAGTCTGCTAGCAGAACGAGAAAACACCCACCGACACAACCAGGGCAGAGTGGAATGTCTCCATCAACACCTGAGTGTTTTCCTCCAGGTTCCTCAGTACTACTGAAGCTGAGTTCATTAACGCCTTGCTCAGCGTGCAAACCGGCCAGAGTGGCTTCTCATTGACCCAACTTGCCAGCACATGGATTCTTTTGTTAGATGTTTCAAAATAGATGCGCCTGCATTTAAGAAATCTGAAAGCAAGAGGGTGGTGGATGTTGTTAAACCCTGTCATCCTTCAGAGTGGGTTAATGACTGAGGTAGCAGGAGGTCATCTTTACTATAGTAGGTTGAGGTGAGGCAACTTGGTGGTGGTGGGGTAAGAACAACTTAAGACTTAATTCTTTTTTTTTTTTTTTTTTTTTAGTTCAAGTTAGGGAACAAGCTTGTTTCACATGTAAGTCCCTTCTCCCTCTCCCTCCCCTCATCCCCATCCCTCCTCCCTCACCCCCAACCTACCCCCCACCCCATCCACTCACCACTCCCCAGGCAGGATAGGGCCCTCAATGGGGGCTCTGCAAAGTCCACCAAATCTTCCTGTGCTGGGCCGGGGCCCTTCCCCATGTGTCCAGGGCCAGAGTGTATTCCTTCACATGGGATGGGCTCTCAAAGTCCCTTCTTACACCAGGGAAAAATACTAATCCACTATCAGAGGTTCCCTGGAGTGCAGAGGCCTCCTTATTGACATCCATGTTCAGGGGTCTGGATCAGGCTTGTACTGGCCTCCCCGACAGCATCTGGGGTCGATGTGCTCTCCCTTGTTCAGGCCAACTGTTCCTGTGGGTTTCTTCAACCTGGTACAGACCCCTTCGTTCTTCATTCCTCCCTCTCTTCAACTAAATTCCCGATTTCGGCTCAGTGTATATCTGGATGTCTGTCTCTGCTTCCATCAGCCATTGGGTGGGGGCTCTAGGATGGCATAAAGAGAAGTCATCAATCTCATTTTAGGGGAAGGACTTTTAGGTTATCCTCTTCACCTTTGCCTGGATTGTCAGATCGTGTCATCCTTGTAGGTCTCTGGAGATCTCCCTGGTTCCAGATCTCTTCTGGGACCTATAGTGGCTCCCTCTGATATGGTATCTCTCATCCTGCTCTCTCTCCTCTATTCTTCCTCCAACTCAATATTTCTGCTCCTCCATTTCCTCTCCTCTGCTCATCTTCTCTTGCTCTTATTGTGGCAGCTCCCTCTCCCCTACCCTCATGCTCCCAATTAACTCAGGAGTTCATGCCACTTCCCATTCCTGGGGTCCATTTATCCTTTAGAGTCCTTCATGTTTCCTAGTTTCTTTGGTGAAGAGGAATATAGGCTGGTAATCCTTTGCTCTATGTCTAAAATTCATATATGAGTGAGTACATACCATGTTTGTCTTTTTGTGACTGGGTTACCTCACTCAGGATGGTTTCTTCTAGTTCCATCCATTTGCCTGCGAATTTCAAGATTCCATTGCTTTTTTCTGCTGAGTAGTACTCCATTGTATAAATGTACCACATTTTCTCAATCCATTCTTCAGTTGAGGGGCATCTAGGTTGCTTCCAGGTTCTGGCTATTACAAACAATGCTGCTATGAACATGGTTGAACATATGTCCTTGTTGTATGAACATGCACTATTTGGGTATATACCCAAGAGAGGAATGGCTGGATCTTGAAGTAGACTGATTCCCATTTTTCTGAGCAACTGCCCTACTGATTTCCAGAGTGGTCTTACAAGTTCCAACTCCCACCAGCAATGGAGGAGTGTTCCTTTTTCTCCACATCCACTCCAGCATAGATTGTCATTGGTAATTTTGATTTTAGCCATTCTGACAGGTGTGAGGTGGTATCTCAGGGTTGTTTTGAGTTGCATTTCTCTGATGGCCAAAGATTTTGAGCACTTTCTTAAGTGTCTTTCAGCCATTTCAGATTCCTCTGTTGAGAATTCTCTATTTAGTTCTGCACCCCACTTTTTAATTTCATTGTTTGGTGTTTTGGTGGCTAGCTTCTTGAGCTCCTTATATATTTTGGAAATCAGTCCTCTGTCAGATGTGGGATCAGTGAAGATCTTTTCCCATTCTGTGGGTGGTCGTTTTGTCCTACTGACTGTTTCCTTTGCCTTGCAGAAGCTTCTCAGTTTCAGGAGGTCCCATTTATTAATTGCAGACCTCAATGTCTGTGTTACTGTATGTTCAGGAAGTGGTCTCCTGTGCCAATTTGTTCAAGGGTAATTCCCACTTTCTCTTCTAGAAGATTCAGTGTGGCTGGATTTATGCTGAGATCTTTGATCCATTTGCACTTAAGTTTTGTGCATGGTGACAGGTATGGATCTATGTGCAATTTTCTGCATGTCCGAATCCAATTGTGCCAGCACCATTTGTTGAAGATGCTATCTTTTTTCCATATCCACAAGCAACATAAAATATCTTGGGGTAACACTAACCAAAAAAGTGAAAGACCTGTACAATAAGAACTTTGAGACTTTAAAGAAAGAAATTAAAGAAGATATCAGAAAATGGAAAGGTCTCCCATGCTCTTGGATAGGTAGAATTAACATAGTAAAAATGGCAATACTGCCAAAAGCAATCTACAGATTCAATGCAATCCCCATCAAAATCCCAACACAGTTTTTCACAGACATTGAAAGAACAATACTCAACTTTATATGGAAAAATAAAAAACCCAGGATAGCCAAAACAACTCTTTACAATAAAGGATCTTCTGGAGGCATCACCATCCCCAACTTCAAGCTCTACTATAGAGCCATAGTTCTGAAAACAGCTTGGTATTGGCACAAAAATAAACAGATAGACCAATGGAATCGAATTGAAAATCCTGATATTGACCCACGCACCTACGAATACCTTATTTTTGACAAAGGTGCTAAATCTATACAATGCAATTCTTTTTAAATCATTTTTTATTTGAATTAGAAACAAGATTGTTTTACATGACAATCCCAGTTCCCTTCTTCCTCCCATCCTCCCCTACCACCCCCACAACTAAAACCCTACCTATCACATACCCTTTCTTCTATTCTTCCCCTGACTCAACCTTTCTGTTCCCTCATGATGTCTGCATCCTTCCTCTTCTTCCCTTCTCATGCTCCCTCCCCCCTCTTCCCATGCTCTCAATTTGCTCAGGGGATCTTGACCCTTTTCCCTTCTCCAGGAGACCATGTATGTCTCTCTTAAGTCCTCTTTGTTTACTACCTTCTCTGGCAGTGTGGATTGTAGGCTGGTAATCCTTTACTCTATGTCTAAAATCCACATATGAGTGAGTACATATCATGTTTGTCTTTTTGTGATTGGGTTACCTCGCTCAGAATGGTTTCTTCGAGTTCCATCCATTTTCCTGCAAATTTCAAGATTCCATTGTTTTTTTTCCACTAAGTAGTACTCCATTGTGTAAATGTACCACATTTTCTCTATCCATTCTTTGGTTGAGGGGCATCTAGGCTGCTTCCAGTTTCTGACTATTACAAATAGTGCTGCTATGAACATCGTTGAACAGATGTCCTTGTTGTATGAATGTGCTTCTTTTGGGTATATGCCTAAGAGTGGAATTGCTGGATCTTGTGGTAGACTGATTCCCATTTTCCTGAGGAGTTGCCATACTGATTTCCAAAGTGGCTGTACAAGTTTGCACTCCCACCAGCAGTGGAGAAGTGTTCCCCTTTCTCCACATCCTCTCCAGCATAAACTGTCATTGGTGTTTTTGATTTTGGCCATTCTGACAGGAGTAAGATGGTATCTCAGAGTTGTTTTGATTTGCATTTCCCTGATGACTAAGGATGTTGAACACTTTCTTATGTGTCTTTCAGCCATTTTAGATTCCTCTATTGAGAATTGTCTATTTAGTTCTGTACCCCACTTTTTAATTGGATTGTTTGGTGTTTTGGAGACTAGCTTCTTGAGTTCTTTGTATATTTTGGAGATCAGCCCTCTGTCAGATGTGGGGTTGGGACAAAGCAATTCTTAATTAAATTTGATGATGGGAAAGCCCAAAATTGAATTCTCTGCTTCTATCTCCATTTCTTCTGTCTGCTTATAGTTTGTGGCTGCCAGCTGTCTGTGATCTGGCTGTTGCATGTCTGTGTCCGATGCTTGTGGTTTGTGTCTCCCCCTAACAAAGGGCTCTGCTCTGTGCTTACAGAGCAACACAGAAAGCGTGGCATTGGAAGAGGGATGAGAGATTTTCTATGGAAATCTTTAAAAGAGTTTTATCAGGAATGAAGTCACCTTACCAACCCAGAACAGCAAAGGGCACTCCAAACATGTTATTCAGCTATATCCACAGGTTGTTTTCAACATTTGTGTGGGATGTTTGTTGTATAAGGTTGCTTTCAAATTGGATTATCATTAGGTTTCTCTTAAGGAAGAGAACTGATAAAATGAATATGTGTATTTTAAAAGATGACTCCCTGGCAGTTTGGGAACAGGGTAACATACATGTACCTTAACTCACTCTTCAGTGTCTGCAGAAACCTGTTTTATTCCTGTGTGGAGATCCAGAAATTCACCATGTCTATTCTCAAGATCCATGCCAGAGAGATCTTTGACTCTCATGGGAATCTCACTGTTGAGGTTGCTCTCTGCACCTCAAAAGGTCTCTTCCAAGCTGCAGCGCCTCCATTGGCATATATGAGGCCCTGGAACTCCATGACGAGAAGACATGCTATATGGGGGAGGGGTCTCAAACACTGTTGAGTACATCACTAAAACTACTCTGAGTAGCAAGAAATTGAATGTTGTGGAACAAGCGAATATTGACAAACTGATGATTGAAATGGACTGCGTGAAAATAAATCCAAATTTGGTGCAAATGCCATCCTGAGAGTGACCCTGGCTGTCTGCAAAACCAGTGCCGTGGAAAAGGGGGTGTTCCTTTACTGTCACATCACTGACTTGACTGGTAACCCTGAAGTCATCCTGCTGTTCCCAGCTTGCAATGTGATCAATGGTGATTCTCATGCTGGCAACATGCTGATCCTGCAAGAAAGAGTTCATGATCCTGCCTGCAATGGTGTCCAGTTTCTAGGAAGCCATGTGCACTGGAGCAGAGGTTTGCCACAACCTGAAGAATGTCATCAAGAAGAAATGAGGGAAGGAAGCTACCAGTGTGAGTGCTGAGGACAGGTTTGTGCCCCACATCCTGGAGAACATAGAAGCCCCAGAGCTGCTGAAGACCATAACTTTGAAGGCTGCCTACATAGACTAGGGTGTCATAGGCATGGACATGGCTGCCTCTGTTCCTCAGGTCTGGAAAGTATGACATGGACTTCAAGTCTCCTATGACTCCAACCGGTACACCATGCCTGGCCAGATGGCTTACCTGCAAAGTCCTTCATCCAGAGTATCCAGCGGTATCCATTGAAGACCCTTTTGTCCAGGATGACTGAGAAGCTCAGCAGAAGTACACAGATACTGTAGGCATCCAGGTGGTTGGGGATGATCTCATGGTAACCAACCCTAAATGGATTGCCAAGGTTGTGGGTGAGAAGCCCTGCACCTGCCTCCTGCTCAAAGAGAACTGGATTTGTCTCTGGGACCATGTCTCTATAGGAGTGTAAGCTGGCTCAGTTTAATGGTTAGGGTGTCATGGAGTCTCATTGCTCTGGGGACACTGAGGATACCAGATCGATGACCTGGAGATGAGGTTCCGCACTGGGCAGATCAAGACTGGTGCCCCTAGCCAATCCAGGGCTTGGCCAAGTACAATCAGATACTTAGAATCCAGAAAGATCTGGTCAGCGATGCCGAGTTTGCCAGCAGGCCCTTTAGGAAATCCCTGGCCAAGTAAATCCTGGACTGGAGATCCCTGGAGCCACCAGCTGCTTATATACTTTCTCTGATGTCATCAGGGTGACTCAAGGCCAACCCAGTGCTTGCCCCTCCCATGCCACCACTTCCTGAGAAGCTCAAAGCTCCTGACCACCCTGCTTGAAACTCGAGCTTTGTCTGGAGCCCCATGTCATCTCTAAGTTGGCCATAGGCAAGACCGCCCCCCCCAATGGAAAATAAAAGCCTCAGTGATTCATTTATAAAAGGGGGGTATTCATTAAAAGTGACTTACAGACAGCGGCTGTCTTCTGACAGAAAGGCCAAGAATCCAGTAGGTTTTGAACCTGTGAGACTATGTTTCAGCAGTCCCAATCTAGTGCTAGAGCCTGGAAGGATCCCTACAGAGCTCATGGTCTTCAGTCTACATGGGAATCACAAAGAAGTAGGTTCTAATGTCAGGGAAGGAATACCTCAGCAGCAGAATAGATCAACTTGCCTATGAGAGTGAGGGCAAGCATGTAAAAAGCAAAAGCTTCCATCTTCCATGTCCTTTTATGTGAGCTGCCACCAGAAGATGTGGCCGAGATTTAGGGTGGATCTTTCCAGCTTCAAAGTTCTAAATGGGATAATCCCTCATAGTCTCACCAGACTGGTTAGGGTTGCTATGCATTAGTTTAAGTTGTAAAAGCTTATTAAATGGGAAATCAAAGGCACATAAGGTTGGTTACCCTGTCTCTTAAAGGCAGGGTAACCCCCCTCTCCCTCTTCCTCTCTTTCCCTCTCCCTCTTCCTCCCTCCCTCCCTCCCTTCCTTCCTCCCTCCCTCCCCCTCTTCTTCTCCATCCATCTATCTATCTATCTATCTATCTATCTATCTATCTATCTATAATCTATCTAGTCTTTTGTGCGTACACAGGTACTCATGCTCATGTGTGGAGGAGGTCAGAGGAAAACTTTCAGAAGCTGTTTTACTTTTACCATGTGGGTTTTTGCTGGGGCTCAAGTTGCCAGGCTTGGTGGCAAGCACATTTACTCTCTGAGCCATTTCACTGGCCCTTCTTTTAAATTGTAGCTGAATGGGCTACTGGGAGGTGAGACTTGCCTGGAGTAAGTAGGTCACTTGCAGACCCAGGGAGAGTGTAGCTTGTCTTCAGACCCTATTTTGCCATATCCTGGACACCATAAAGTGAGACATTTACTCCATACCACAACACTGAGCCTTAGCAGAGCCCAGAAGCCATGGAACCAGCTAACACAGATAGAAAGGTCCCAAACCCTGAGTTTCCTATTTGCTTGTCTTGGTTATATTTTTCAAAGTCACAGAAAGGCAGCTCACACACAGATTTCTAAAAAACAATTTCAAACACACAGTGAAGAACACTATGAAAGGTATGATGTTATCATTTAGTAATCATCCTCATGTAGTTAATTACCAATCAAGAGGGTGAACTTGCAAATGCAAATGGAAGAAATCTACCAATAGATGAGATCCCTACCACCCTGGGGATTAAAATCCAGAGAGAGTGGCTAATTAAACAAATAAACTTGTTTAATTGTTTTGTGTGTGTGTGTGTGTGTGTGTGTGTGAGAGAGAGAGAGAGAGAGAGAGAGAGAGAGAGAAAGAGAGAGAGAGAGAGAGAGAGAGAGAGAGAAAGGCAGGGTGGGGTAGGGTGCATTCTTACCATCTCACCATGAAGGAAAGGAATCATGTATTCTGAAAAGGAAGATCAGAATAAAAATTAGATCTTTGGACAAAGCCCTCTTAGGAAAGGACTTGGAGCCCTGTTTTGCCTCAGCACCTGTGCATGGCTGTCCCTTCCTCCAGGCTCATCTGCACATTTCTGTCAGGACACTTCCCCTGTGACTAAGCCTCTGTGACAGTCTCCTGTTTTGCTGTTCTAAGCCACCAATAGCTGGTAGATGACAGGCTCACTGCCCCTCCTTCCCCATCCCTGTCCTGACTCCATGAGAGAAGGACCATAGTGTTTTCTGTACCCGCTGTGCTCCCAATACCTGGGACCAGTTTTATATGAGAACAAGAGCCATGTGTTGAGCAAGCAGGTGGAAACAGCTCCTGTGCACACAGGGAAGGAGGCTGAGGCCCCTAGTAGGGATGAGCACAGAGTTGCACAGAAGCAATTCAGTTAGGAAGAAGTGGCTGGGGCTGCACAAAAAGACAATGGCAGCAGAGAGATACTGATGATTGTGGCATTCATGAATTCACCAGCAGATAAGCTAGCACTTGGAAAGCAGGACACATGAAACATTCATGAATCCAGCCAGGTTAAACGGAATGGTGAGAGCAGCAAAACAGGAAGCCTTGAAAAGCATCCCACCATCTTGTTAGCCTCACAGCCACGAGGAAACCACTTTTCTAGGTGTAGGGACATTTCAAGCCTGCCTCTTATTTAACCCTGAAGAATCCCTGTGGAGTAGCTGCATTTCCCCTTTTGCTGTCAAGGAAACTAAACTCGGCTGAGTTCAAATATCATGTCTCTGAAGTAAGTATGGAGCCAGAATGGTGTCCACTGAAGCTATCAAGAGGGACAGTAGTAGGGGAAGAAGCACCCTTAGTGACACCAAGGAACAGACAGGCAAGAAGAATCTGGAACATGAGATGACACTTAAATGAGCTCAGCCTTTCCCTGTGTCCTGAATAAGGCCAGGCAGGACCCAAACTCTGGACCACATCACAAAGTGATGCATTTGAATCAGGTTCCCTTGCAGAAGACAAAAGTGTTCCCGTTGGCTGGCAACTGGGAGATGCAATTCTGTTTGGGAGAAAAGCTGGAATAGTATCACAGTCTCCAGTCATTTCCCGGCTGCTTCAGACCCCAGGGTTTGGAAGCCTCATTGATTGTGATTTGGGGGAAGAGCTGTAAGTGATTAATTGACTCGAGAGTTGTGTGTTGATCAGCACGGAGAATTCATTCTCGTGGGGCCTGCACACTCCATTTCCAAGCTACTTAATGTTTATTACTAGAATGGTATGTAGCTCCTTCTCTTTTTGCCCATAGGAAGAAGTCAGGAGAGCATTACTGGTTAGCTCTGGTTGTATTCCCTGCTATCCAAAAGATATTCCATTCCAAGCCTGAGGACTGTCTTGAGAGATACTGAGGCATGGCTGGAAGTATAGTCAGCCAGCACATATGACCCCAGCTCTGGTCCTGAGCTGCTATGTTTAAATGTTGGACACTTTGGTATAGCATTTCATTAATTCCTGTAAATTCTTGACACTTGCACTGCCCTTAGAGTGGGGTTGTTGATCAGAAAAATCAAAAGAAGCTCCAGGTCCTTTAAAACTACAAAACTTATGAACACAAGCTGTCAGCCTCCCATTGCCGTTTCTCATAATGGTTTAAGTTACTCACATCATGTGTCACTAGAACTGTTCATTCTACCTCTCCTGAGAGTGTTGCATGGCTAAGAAAACAAAGCCATTCACTCACTCACTTAGTGTACACTCAGTGTGCCAGGCAGGGACTGGTGCCTGGGGCCCATTGGGGAATAGCCAGACTTCATTTCTGGCTTCATAAAGTTTTGGAGTCAGGAGAGCACATTTATCAGGCTCCATAGCCTGAAGGCAAGGCTGGCATTCTCAGCAAGTCCATTTTTCTTGACCTTCCACCCACTTGACAGGTGCATGATGGGGCTGGCCAGTAGAGTATGTCTAAAGATTAAATCCCTTTACTTTGGATAAAAGAGACAGATTAGGTATCAGGAAGGTGGAACACAACTGGGAAAGGTGGAAATCCTAAACATCAGAACCTCAGATTCAGAGACTGCAAACAAATTTTCCTAGCACTTGGGAGGCAGAAGCAGGAGGATTGTCTTAAGTTTGAGGCCAGCCAGGGCTATGCCACAAGACTTTATCTCAAAAGAAAAGAAAGAAGGGAAGGAAGGGATGGAAGGAGGGAGGGAGGGAGGGAGGGAGGGAGAGAGAGAGAGGGAAGGGAGGGAGAGAGAGAGGGAAAGAAAGATGGGTCAATGAGACAGTTCAGTGGGTAGAGTCACTTGCCACTCAAGGCTGACAACCTGAGTTTTATTCTTGTGACTCATACCTGTGGGAGGAGTGAAACACTCCTAAAACTTGTCCTCTGACCCCCACATGTGTGCTGTGACATGTATACACACCCCATATTTCACAAATACACAATAATAAATTAAAAGAATAGGAGAGAGAGGGGGAGGGAGGGAGGGAGGGAGAGAGGGAGGGAGGGAGGGAGAGATCTAGGATATTATCATGGGATTTTCTCGATTTGGGCTTCAAGGGGGGTAAAGTCACTCCCATTGCCCCCCTGTACCACCTGCATGAGAGCCAATCTGATCTAATGAATATACTAAAATAAAATGTGTTTAGATCATCCAGCATCAAATAGAGCTGTAGAATTATGTTGGTTTAGGGAGTTTTGGTCATTGATTTTAATTAATGGATTAAAAACTCCACATTTACCAGAATTTCAGGTCAAAGAGAAACGTGGGGGAAAAGTCATTTTCTTTCAAGTTTCCAGAAGTTTGTCTAATATGAAAGTAAATATTTTGATCATGACAAGGGAAATTATAAACTACTGACAAATGTACTTAGACAAAGAAGCCACTAGCCCTCCGTGGAAGCATAAGGGGACCAGATGGCAGAGGCAGGGTGAAGGGAGAGTGACTGTGAGCTGTAAAAGGATCCCATCAAGATTCAAATGACTGTTCTAACAGGGACAGCAGAGATGGTGGCCCCACCTCAAAGTCTTCCAAGGGCCCCCCCCCCACCTACAGCTTACACTTCCCCACCTGTCCTTTGTGCCCCCCAGTGCCTCCAGCCTGATGAGCACACAGAGACAGGAACATAAAAGACTCATGGGGATATGCCCTGGAATATAAGAATTCAAGGAAACTCCAGTTCAGGGCCCTGGACTCTGGCCCCTGAGAGCATAGAGAGGTCATTGGGAGTCGTGGTGGAGTCATCTATTCACTGTGATAGCAAAAACCTAAATCTGTAAGGTGCTGGCCTGGTCTCCTCAGACTTGGTGACCCTTGATGACCCAAGTCTTCTGTGGTTCAGCTGCCTGTGACTCACTCTGCTCAGACCACTATAGTCAAGCAGCACAGCCTGTGGGGTCACACAACTGTCTCAGTTCAGGAGGTAAGACATTCAAGGCCATGGTGAGTGGGCAGGGTTGGTTTCTGCTGAGGCTTTGACCTTCTCTTGAAAATGGATGTCTTCTGGTGTCATCACATGGTATTTTCTCTGCATACACACACTTTCGTCTCTTTGTATGGCTAAATTTCATATTCCAAACTCCATTCAGATTGAGTTTGGAACATTTTAGTTACCTCATTCTAATACAATCATTTCTTAAAATTGGATCTATAAATACACTTGCCTTCTGAGGTAATGAGATCTCTGAGTATAAAATTCAGCCCAGAGCACTGTGTCACAAATAAGACTGTCTTTGAAGCTGTTTCACAAATAAGATGAGATTTTGAAACAGGTAGGATTTGACCAAGTTCAAATCCTCCCTCTATCATCTACTAGATTTGCTTTCTTGAGCAATTGACTTAGTCTACCTGGCACTCTTTCCTTGTTCATACCAGCTCAGTTTCTACATATAGAGAGTTGAGATCACGTCTGGCACACATACTTGGCATTGCCATTGTGCTCTGCAGTTGACTTCCAAGTCTCATTCTTTCTTCAAGACCTTTGTTGGGTTCTGTGTCCCAGAGTTCCTCTCCATACAATGCCTTCATTCCTCAACAACATACTGATGTGGATAATATTCTGTTGGATCTGATATAGATAAGATGGAGACCTCACCCTTGAGTACTGATCATCAGTGGTAGGCAATGGAGGCAAGGTACTCTCAAACCCTGGTATCCTGAGTTCTGCTTGCTTTGGCTCAGAGGTATCCCTGAAAGATCATGTATTAAGACTTTGTCACTTTTGATAGAGTTAGAAAAGGACCTATTTGGAGGAAATGGGTGCTCCGAGACACATCCTTGTGGTTGTCTTACTCTTTGGGCTCTATACTCTTTTGGGGGGCCCTCCACCCAGCTCACAAATAAATCACATGGGGACTTATGCTTAGCTATGAATGCCCAGCCTTAGCTTGGCTTGTTTCTTGCCAGTGTTTCTTAAATTATCCCATCTATCTTTGGCCTTGGGGCTTTTATCTTTCTCTAGTCCTGTATACCTTTTCTTTCCTTCTTTCTCTATGTCTAGCTGTGTAGCTGGGAGGCTGGCCCCTTCCTCTCTCTTTTCCTAGATCTCTTCTTCCAGGTTTCTCCTTCTATTTATTCTCTCTGCTGCCAGCCCTGCCTATCCTTTCTCCTGCCTTGCTATTTGTTGTTTAGCTCTTCTTTAGACCAATCAGGTGTTTTAGACAGGCAAAGAGTCACAGCTTCACAGAGTTAAACAAATACAACAGGAACAAAAGTCACACACCTTAAAATAAATTCTACAACAGGTCGTTGAAGGATCTCTCTTGGCTCTGGTCCCTTCCTCCTTTGGTTTGCTTCCTGGCTGCTTGGGATGACTATCTGTGTTCTGCCATGCCCTTCTGACACGACATTCTTCCTTAGCTGACCAAAACCCCATGTGATTACTGTCACGTAGTGCTACGTGAAACTCAGTTCAGAAACTTTTCATAGATGAGGTGAGATTCCGAAACATCTGAGGAGGGAAGGGAGGGATGGGTAAAGACAGGAAGAAGTGAGGAAGTGATGGGGAAACTCTGCCAAATAAATAATGTGAGTGGGTTTTAACGAGTGACTAAAAGTCAGCAGAGTCTGTCTTTGGGCAAGGGGAGATAGAATCTTCTTGGGCCCCAGCCCTCTCCTCACGGCAGCTGGTGAGCTGTTACAGCCATTCTGGTTCCTTCATCATACCCTGGGAGGACCTTGGCATTTGGTTCAAGATCATGCTGCCAGGCTCAGATCTTCTTTTCACTTTGCTCCAACTGTGCAGCCTCAGCTACAAGATACAGATGCATGGCTGTCACCGGCCTGTGTTCATTTCCATCTCCCCATGTGCTCTCAGTGTGATGGTTAGTGGTAGAATTTTTCTTCTCTTGGCTTTCTGTTCTGAATTAAGTCACTCATTCACCACTCTCCTGTAGCCTTGTTGATCCACTTCACATTTGACCTGGAACACGGAGCTAAGAAGCTATGACTGAACCCTCTGAAACCATAAGATGAAACAAATCATTCCCCCTTTTAATTGTTTTTGCCAGGTATTTTAGTCACAGCAATGCAAAAGTCACCTATGTATTTAATCTCATAAGGATGGGTATTTATTTATGCTTCTCTGCACAGAGCCACTGTGCAGAGTTCTGAAAGAACTGAGGCTTACTGACTTCGAAAGACCCTGGCTCACATGGTGATAGATTAGGAGTCAGGGTCTATTTCAGGGAACAGAGGGTACATGAAGATAGAGGAGATGGAAAGGTCTCTAGGCAATGCTGTGCTAATCCTTCTCAATCTCTAAGCTGGGGGAGGGGTTTCATTGCCTCAGAACTCTCCAAACCTTTTATTGTAACTTTTTATCACATCACCTAATGATTTCCTCAACATTTGCTGTCTGCCCCCCACCCCCGGCCCTGCCCCTGACTCAGCCCTCTTCTGAGCTGTGGGTTTATAAGTATTGTGAACCAAAACCCCACAGTGGACTCTCTGAGGAACTAGCTGAAGTCTTGAGCAAAGTCTCAGGTTCAGACAACCACTCCTATGGATCTACCAGTGGACAGCACCCTAAATAGAGTGGAGGCATGGAGGGCATGGAGAGAACGATGGGCTGTTTCTTCAGTGCTGACAATGACGGTCTTTACTTTAACAGGTATGTGGCTATTTTTTGTAGTTAATCAAACACTTGATCTTCTCATTTCCAGTGATGACCTTCAAAATAAACTCTATCCAGCACCTTCCCTCTCAGAGAGCATAGCCTGCCCTTCTATGTGTCTTCAGTCTTCCATGGTTCTCCTGTTGGTATTAAAAACACTACTCACCTTTTGGGGGTTGAAGAAGGCAAATAATGCTTAAAACTCTGTACTTTTTTAAAATCAGCCACTCTTCACAAAGAAAATTTTCTGTAAGTACCACACACATACACATATGCACTCACTCAATACACATACACACTTTGTTTAGAGACATAGAGAAACAGAGAGACAGAGAGACTCATTTAGCCTAGGCCGACCTTGAACTTAGTGTATAGCAGAGAATGACCTTGAACTCCTGACCCTCCTACTTCCGCCTGCCAAGTGCTGAGATTACAGCCACCACGCTCATCATGTGAGCATTATATTTATAATTTCCACCTCCTTTCTGCTGGAGCAGATGGCAGTTTTCTTAGACTCTGTTGACCCTCCTTTTTTCTTGGAGTGGTCTCCCCCCTGGTTTCCAGGGTGGCAGGGCTCTATCTTCCTCTCACCGCTTGGGTGGTATCTACTTTGCCTCCCATGCTGCCATGTCCACGGCTGTATTCTCACTGTGTTCCCAGGTCTGTTTCTCTGTCTTGTCTGCCACTCTTGGGCTTTCATTTCAGGCATGTTTATGTGACTCTCAACTGAAGTATCTCCTTGATCTTGTTAACCTGACTTAATTCTTGACCTCTTTCCTTGCATGGACACAGGCGCTTATGACTAAAGTGGTTCAAAGATGAACCCTCTGTGGTCACCCCGCCCCCCATTATCCTGTATAGTATGGACTTGTTTTAGTAAGCAGCATGGTCACCCATCTTCACACACAAGCCAGAACCCTGGCCAGTTAACTCACTTGCCTTTCTGCCTTAACCACAAATCAGTCTATCGGCAGATCTAGGAACCACGATCCATATATGTGCCCTAAAAGTTTTCTCATCTCAATCCCACTATGGTCATATGAGCCCCAATTTCTTCCCCTCCAGGACAACTTACTGTATTCATCTTCCAAATGGCTTCTCACTTCCATTTACAGCCCTGTCATACTGCCAGCTACCATACCATAGCAGAGGTCATCTCCTCAGTACACAGGAGTACAATGGCTTCCCATTGTTCTGACCTCAACTTCCATCCATGTGTCACCAGAGTATCCTCTTATGCCATCCAGATGGTCTTCTTCAGTTTTTGAAAAGTCTTCCTCCACACACATGGCACACTAAATGCTTTCTTTGACCCACTGTCACCTGGAACACTCCTCCTTGGTAATTATCTTCTTCTTAACTAGATCAGTTCCCCTATTTAAAACATTCAGAGGACTTCCACAAAATCCTGGTTTATTCTTTGTGAGATTCTTTGATCATTTTCCTCCCCACTCTGAACTCATAAGCTTCACAGAGATAAAATATAGATTGGCTGTTAAACCTTCACTGTCAACTTGGCCATTCCACACACTGGGTGCTATAAAAGGTACTTTCTTGCCTAGTATTTATCATTCAACACAGCACACAGTAGGTCTTCCACAAATGTTGATGAAAGGTTGGCTGAATAGATGGTTTCTGAACATTGTTATTCTACTTATAACCCCTGTAGGAAAGCATGAAAAATGAAAAAGCTACTCTCTTTTTAAAAGGCAATTTTATTCAAGTGTTCGTTATGGCAAGGAAGACTGGAGTAAAGCAGACACAGTTCAAATCATTACATTTTCTCCCCCTGGGAGTTTAACTGAAAGAGGCATGCAAAAAGAGTACAATAAGTGACAATTCTAACTCCCACAACTCCCCCAAACTGACCAGAGTGGACACTATATGACCTCTGGACTCTCTTAGGCATGAGTGATCTAATTTGGAAAACATTATTTTGTGAACTGGTTGTACTTTTCTGTTTTCATCCCCCGCCCCTCCAGTATTTTCCAGAATTCCAAGTACTCTGCCTGAGTCATCCCTAGGTGTTAGGTCACTTTCTTCCACATCTCTCTGCCAATGCTGGTCTCTAAATGCAAGGGGTGTTGATGCTGGGTCCCTGGAGTCCTTCAGGGTGGGAGTCTATCACTACTGTGTTAGAAGTTGTAGAATCTTCTCTGTTGGAGGGAAGGGGATGTCTTTTACATTTGGAGAGTACTCAGTTATTTGGGGTCAGGTTAACAATTTTGTGGAAGGGGAGTGGCTTGATTGCATGAGTTCCCCAGGCCTTCTTCTACATTGCCATACCATGACCCTGTTGATGTTTGGTGGAAGGGCAAGTGTGCAACCCTGTATAATCCCTGAGTTGTCTCCTGGGGCTGAGGCTAAACATAAAATGGGATAGATCATAGTGATGGAAGTCTGGCTGTACGCTTTGGAATAGTAACTAGTCCCAGGGTTTTGTCACCTTGGCAACAGGCAAAACCCAATATGGGGAACTTGGAGTGCTTATGCTACTGACTAAAAATTCATCTGGATTCAGCTTTGTGGTGGGAGGGAGTGCATGTGGCATTCTATCTCTAAGTCTCAGAACATTGTCAGATGTCATGCTAAGAGACTTGGGAAGCCAACAATGCATAAAATGAGGAGGTCCAGAGGAAACCACTGGCTTTAACAACAAAGATGGCAATGTGGGTCAGCAAGTTATGGGGAGTTCTAGATTGTTTTGTACATTTGTAAATGCCAAGATGATTTGTGAGAGAAATAGAAAGCTAAACATCTGTCCATTTGGTTTATATGATGCCAAACAGGGAGATATTTGAAAACATTCAAATGTTTGGCATTGGAAAGACATTTCTGGATGAACAGTTATGTGCTTTAAAAATCTCTATTTTGGCACCCAAGTAAGTAATTTTTGCAACTTTCCTTTATTGGATGTAACTGGAATTTACATTGTAAATCCAGAGCGCCTTTAAAAATAGATATCCCAACTCTATAGTAGACTTTTCCCAGGATAGGGCTAGTAGAAATTTCAACTTGACCCTTAGCAGCAGCCCTTAGAGGTACACCACCCTCCCTAGAGCACTCCTGCTCTTTATATCTGTGATGTCATCCATGTAGACTTCTTTCTGCTTTTCTGGGTTCTGTTCTCAGTTTCCTTTGCTAGATTCTGGAGCTCAACTGATTTCTAATCAGAGCTAGCCCATGCTAGTCTCATTCTCCCCGCCTTGATAATCCTATGAATTATCACAAATACAAGCACCCTTCACTTCTTCCCCCAACCGAGCTATAGTACTAAGTCACTGTCTTGTAACTGTTCTGTCATTGTGAAGAAATACCATGACCAAGGCAATTCATAGAAGAAAGCATTTAAAGGGGGACTTAATTATGATTTTAGAGGGTTAGTCCTGGACCATCATGGCAGGGAACATGGCAGGTAGGCAGCCATGGGGCTAGAGCAGTAGCTGAATGTTTCCAATCTCATCCACAGGCAAGAGGAAGAAAGAGAGACTGGGCCTGGTATGGGCTTTTGAAAACCTCAAAGCCCACCCCCAGTGACACATCTCCTCCAACAAGGCCACACCTCCTAATCTTTTCCAAACAGTTCTACTAACTGGGGACCAAGCATTCAAACATATGAACCTACTGGGGCCATTGTCATTCAAACTTCACATTCCACTCCCTGGCTCCCTGGGGCTTTTATTCATATTATAATGCAAACTGCATTCAGTCCAACATCAAAAGTCTCCATAGTCATTCACAGTTTCAGCATTGTTTGAAAGACCAGAGTCTCTTCTGAGACTCGGAGCAACCTCTTAACTTTGATGCCTTGCAAAATCAAAATCAATCCAATGGTGCAGAATATCCATTACCATTGCAAAAGGAAGGAAATGGTGCATAGTGAGGATATATTGGACCAAAGAAAGACAGAAACCCTTCAGGGAAAACTCCAAATTCTTTTAGCTCTATGCTTGATGTCATATCTCCTATTCTTCCCAGCTTTGTTGACTGAAACACACTTCTCTCTGTTGGGCTGGTCCCGTACTCTGTTTTTAGTTCTTCTTGGTATGTGTCTGATGGCTATGGCATCTCCAGCATCTTGGGGGTTCCAATGCAATGAGACCTCACTTTCACAGCTCCACACAGTGGCTTTTCCGGGCCTCTATACATGGGCTTCTCTGCCACACACCTGGCTTTGGCAGCTTTTCTTAATCACAGAGGAAGAGTCCACAACTAGTTTACTCCTCTATCCTTCTTGATAAAGCCAGAACCATGTGGTCAAAAGCTGCCACATTCTGTTGCTTTCTGGGCCTGGTCCCTGACCCACTACATGGCTTAGATTTACACAGGCTGTGAGCTGTTGGTGATTTCCTTTATTGTATAAGATTTTTCTTTAATTCCTTTTTCTCAAGTTGGAAGCTCAGCTGGGTGGGGTCTTGCCTTGAGGGTAACAGTCCCTTTATTCCATTTAGACTAGGCCTTTCTTTAAACTTCTCATCTCTTTAAGCACAGGCCTTGGCTCCAACACTATAATTCCTGGTGCTCCTTTCCTCCTCCAATGATGCATCTTGTATTTCTTTTTTCTTTTTTGCCAGGGAATTACTCTTTTTCATTGTAGACCTGCACAAGAATGATCACAAATAATCACTGACACAGCCAGTGGGAAGGTCAGCTGGTCTTGGCAGGAGGGGTCTGTAGGAGTGTAGTCTCAGGCTGCAAACATCCTCAGGAGAAAGCCTCAGTGGCTAGTCTTTGCACACACTGATCAATCATTCATAAACACTCAGACTACCATGGAAAGCTTTGCCATTGCTCTTGAGCCTCATTCAAATAAGGCTTTGTAACTCCCTTGAGGCTGAGGCCTTTTAAACATGGACCTGCCCATGCCCACAATACACATTCACTCAGGATTTCACTCACTTAGGGATTCCTCTGTTCCTGATGGACCAAGAAGAGAATATTTACAGACAAGGAATTCCTTATGTTCAAAACAGGCTAAAGCTAGTGGAGTTCGAAGTAGCTACACAAATGGTAAGAAACACAAGGAGAAATTCTTATGAAGGAGATAGCCTGACCCCAAAGAATAACCCCAATAAGCTCCTAGCATCAAATGCCGTACAATCTGTCGCAGCATTTGCTCTTGTTAATTTTGGAAGGCACACAATCTAGTCAGGCATTATCACCTTCCCATTAACTTGCTGGAGATAACACCTCTAATAGACGGGATACAATGACATTTGCTTTCCTCCTTCCTGTCTACCCTCTCAGCCCTCCCTTCTAGTCCATGCCCATTCCTTTGTGTCCACATCCCCATAACTAGAAATATTTTCTACATGGGTCCTCCCAGTGGCTACTTCTGGCAGGGACATAGGTAGGTGATTCACACTGTCCTTCTTGTCTTCTATTATGATCTCTCCATTGTCACCCTCAGCCCCATAGCAACCTCCTTACAGCTCCCCCCCCACCTGTGTCACCTCAGCTCCATCCACTGAGGACTCCAGCTCTTGGTTCAGACCCCAGGGCGTGAATCTTATCACTGTATCCCCACATCATTGGCCTTACTGTGACTTACTTGCAGGATCCCCTCTTCCCATCATACCTCCACATCCCTGTGCACCTCACCTCTAGGTATAAGCAGGATCTTTTTTTTTTTTAGCTCTATCCTGAAGCCCCTATCATTTTTTCTCCTAGCCCACCTTTATTCCTCTCTGCCACCAACTGGCCTGCAGAAGCACTCCCTACCAGGCAACCACAGCTACTACATTTTCCTAAGATCCAGAGAGGCCAACAGAAACCAAAGAATGAAAAACCCACCCAACAAATACAAGGCCAGATATCAACACTTAGAGTAAGAATAATACCAACCACAGATGCCTAGACACCAGCACAAAAATCACAATCAGTAACAGATGAACAGTATGTCTCCACCACAACCCAGTAATCCTACTACAGAAACCATGAGAAATACACTATAGCTGAAGCACAACAGAAAGACTTCAAAATACCTATGACAAATCAGGATATGAATAACCCCCCCAATGAAGCATTTGAAAACACAAACAGTGGAATGAAGTAATGAATGACATAAAAGTAGAATTTAACAAAATATATATATAATCACTAAAGAAAATCCAAACTGACATAAAACTGTAAATTAAACAACAACAACAACAACAACCAGGAAGTCAAATGAAAACATTGGAGGTAAGCCTCATCAAGAGAGTAAAAGACATGGAATCTCAGGCATCTAAGATACAGTAGAAGAAATGGATACCACAAAGACAATTTTAAATCTAAAAACCTCCAGGCACAAAATATCCGGCAATGATGGGACACTATGAAAAGTCAAAATGTAAGACTAATATGAACAGAGGAAGGAAAAGAAACCCAGTTAAAAGACACAGAAAATATTTTCAAGAAAATAATAGGATAAAATTTCCCTAATCTGAAGAAGGAGATGCCTATCATAGTATAAGAAACATATAGAACACTAAATAGTTTTGATCAGAAAAGAAATGCCCCCCAACACATAATAATCAAAACATGAAATATATAGAACAGCAACAACAACCAAAGAAAATTAAAGCTGCAAGGGAAAAAGACCACTTTGGAAATCAGTGTGTCAGTTCTTCAGGAAGCTAGGCACAGATCTACCTCAAGGTCCAGCTCTATCTCTGTTGGACATGTACACAAAGGACTCAACATCCTACTACAGAGACACTCACTCAACAATGTTCATGGCTGTTCTATTCATAATAGCCAGAAACTGGGAACAACCTAGAATGTCCATTAACAGATGAGTGGATAATGAAAATGTGGTACATTTACAAAAAAACAAACCCATAAAATTCTCAGATAAATGGATGAAGCTAAAAAAAAGTTATCCTGAGTGAGGTAGCCCAGACCCCAAAAGAAAAATATGGTACACACTCTCTTACATGTGGATGTTAGCTTTGAAGGCTTCAAAGGCATACTAAAATCCATATAACCATAGAGGTTTGATACAGAGTAAAGGACTAGTGGGGAGGGAAGGATGTCTCAAGGAAAGGGTAATAGAATATATGGAGGAGTGATGAACAATTGGGTCAAGACTGGGCTTGTGAAACCCACAGAGACAGCTGACCTGAACAAGGGGGATCTCAGAGACCCCAGACTGATGGCTGAGAGGCCAGCATGGGACTGATCCAGACCCCCTGATCGTGGGTGTCAGTGAAGAGGTCTTGGCAATCTAAGGTGCCTCTGGTAGTAGACCAGTATTTATCCCTGGCACAAAATGAACTTTGGGAGCCCATTCCACATGGAGGCATGCTCTCTCAGTCTGGACACATCCGGGAGGGCCTAGGCCCTGCCTGGGATGATATGACAGACTTTGGACATCCCCCATAGAGGGCCTCACCCTCCCTGGGAGCAGAGGGGGGAGTGGGTGGGGACTTGGGAGGGTTGTTAGAGGGTGGGGGAGGAGAGGAGGGAGAGGGAGGAGGGATTAACATGTGAAGCAAGCTTGTTACTAATTTAGAATAAATAATAAAAAATATAAAAAAAGAAAAATGAAAAAAAAGAGATGTATGGGGAGGTAGATTGTAATAGGAGAATTAAATAGGGAGGAGAAGGGAAGATGGGTAAAGGAAGGAACAGGGAGGGGAGCCTGAAACTAGGGGCCATATAGAAACCTACTACAGTAGAAGCTTCTTAAAATATATACATACATGAAAGAAGTCTAAATGGAATCACCAAATAACGAGGAAGAAAAAGCTCCAAGAAGACACCTCTTACCACCAAGTGAAACCTCCAGTGACAGAAATGGGTTACATATAATCGAGGTTTTAGCCAAAGGGATTGTCTGGAAGCTACCAAATAAATCAGGCAATTGCCAAGGCTATTGTTTCCTCTCCATAAACTTTTGTTAAGATCTGTTGTTGAAGACAATAGCTATAGATCTTATTGAGCATAGAAAAGTTGAGCTGGTGTCTAACTAGAGCCTCAAGCCTTACTGACTAATGTTCATGGCACTGGAGGTTACTCTGTACACTCCCAGAGAAGAAAGATAAGCACCACCACAGCTACAGATTCTGTAAGGGTGGACTGCCTCACAATACGTTGATGCGACAGTGGCACAGACATTGTGGGGGTAACCAACCACTATCTGATTGGACTTAAGGCCCACTCCATGAGATGGGACCCATGCTTGATGATGCTCCAGTGACCCAAAACCTGAGACTAGATAAGCCATGGACTTAGGGAAAAACAAAATTCTATTGTTTTGCTAAAGGAATATATCAATAAAACGACTCATAAAGTTATTCTGCTATTCCCATAGATCAGTGTCTTACTCAGTCAGCATGAGGGAAACTTCCTCTTGCAGTAGCTGGGAACTAATACAGAAACACACAACCAGACTATGTTGGGAAACTGAGAGTCCTTGGAACACGAAGTCCTAAATGGGATGTCTTCATTGAACCCTCCCTTAAGGACTCTGAGAACTTACTAACAGGAGTTGAAAAGATTATGTAGCTAGAGGGGATGGATAGATAGTACCAAGGAAACAGTGTCTTCCAGATACAAGCAGACTGACACACTTATAAACTCAGAGACCATGTCAGAATGCACAGGGCCTGCACAGGACTAAGGCACACAGGGTCCCAGTGCTGAGAGAAAGTAGACATGACCCCCAATCCCTAACCTTGAAACTGTTTCAAATTGGCAGCTGTGTGCATGGGAAACAAATACCAGTTTTCTTCAGTGGAGTCTCCCTGGGTATACAAACCACCCTTAAGGTAGACCTCATGCCCAGCAGTTGATGGCCAACACGAAACAAACTAAATGGTATTTTTTCTCATAATGCTGTTTGGAAAATTTTTAGACCTTACTGGTCTTTTGCTCATATACTATTGTTTCTGATTTTGTGTTTTTATGGGTTTTTTTGTATGTGTATGCTTGTGTGTGTGTGCATGCATGTCTGTGTTTTTAAAATTCTTTTCCTGTTTATTTGTTTGCTTGTTTTGCTTTATTCTGGCTTGTTTGTTTTATTAGTTGTATCTTTGTTTTCTAAAGAGAGAGAGAAAGAAGGCATGGAGTTGGATGCAGGGATAGGTGAGGATATGGCAGGAGATGAGGGAGTAGAAACTGTGATCAGAATATATTGCATGAAAAGAATATATTTAAAAAAACTTTAGGAAAGGAGCCTTGCCTGTCTTGTTCCTAATACGTGGCTTGGTCTCATTTATATTGTTTATATGCCATCACATATCATCTCTGGGTATCAATTGCTATAGTAATTAAGAGTTGACAGAGAGGCTGTAAAGGAAGTCCCTCTGTCAGAGCTAACACTTGCAGTCAGATCTGGGTGTGGTCACATTACTGAGGAGGCTTTTGAGAGGCAAGAACCCTGACCCTCAGCCAATCAGCATTTAGGGACTCATTTATATCCCTGCTTGCAACAGGTTGATAGTTAACCACAATGCCAACTCATGAGTTTACAGTAAGAAATATAACTCCCAAATTCTCCCACAGACTTAATGTTACCACCAAAGATATTCTTGACCTAAAGATAGATTATTGTAACACATTATAACCAAAGAGCTCCATGGTGAGTGCGGAAACAAGGAAACAAGAGGGATGATTTTTATTCAACTGTTGATCCAGGATAGTAAAAAAAAATATGGCTTCAGCTTGTGTTAAGAAAGCATCTTGAAATTCTGTGCACTTAGAAGGAAAGACCAATGTGACCAGAGCTGTGTGTGTAACTTCATGTAGATATACTTAAGCTCCTGTAATTGCTTTCTCACTTTTCATTTAAGAGAATTTTGATTTGGTTTCTAGGTATATATGGAAAAAATACTCAGATAGCATTTTCTGTTTTATTATTATTATTATTATTATTAATTCAAGTTAGGGAACAGGCTTGTTTCACATGTAATTCCCCTCTCCCTCCCCTCACCCCCATTCCTTCTCCCCCACCTCCAACCTACCCCCCACCCCATCCACCCACCACTCCCCAGGCAGGGTAGGGCCCCCAACCGGGGCTCCACCAAGTCCACCAAATCTTCCTGTGCTGGGCCTAGGTCCCTCCCCATGTGTCCAGAGACAGAGCGCATCCCTTCAAGTGGGATGGGCTCTCGAAGTCCCCCACACACACCAGGGCAAAATGCCAGTCCACCTCCGGAGGCTCCCAGGAGTGCAGGGGCCTCCCCATTGGCATCCATGATCAGGGGGCTGGGTTAGTCCGGTACTGGCCTCCCAAAGAGCGTCTGGGGTCGATATGCTTTCCCTTTTTCAGGCCAACTGTTTCTGTGGGTTTCTCCAACCTGGTACAGACCCCTTCGTTCTTCATTCCTCCCTCTCTTCAACTAGGTTCCAGATTTCAGCTCAGTGTATTTCTGTGGATGTCTGTCTCTGCTTCCATCAGCCACTGGATGAGGACTCTAGGATTGCATAGAGAGTAGTCATCATTCTCATTCTAGGGGAAGGGCTTCTAGGCCATCCTCTCGTCCACTGCCCGGACTGTCAGATCGTGTCATCCTTGTAGGTCTCTGGAGATCTTTCTAGTTCCAGATCTCTTCTCGGACCTATAGTGGCTCCCTCTGATATGGTATCTCTCATCCTGCTCTCTCTCCTCTATTCTTCCCCCAACTCAATATCTCTGCTCCTCCATTTCTTCTCCTCTACTCTTCTTCTTGTGCTCTTATTGTGGCAGCACCCACTCCCCTACCCTCATGCTCTCAATTAGCTCAGGAGTTCATGCCACTTCCCATTCCTGGGGTCCATTTATCCCTTAGAGTCATTCATGATTTCTAGTTTCTTTGGGGAAGAGGATTATAGGCTGGTAAACCTTTGCTCTATGTCTAAAAATCATATATGAGTGAGTACATACCATGTTTGTCTTTTTGTGATTGGGTTACCTCACTCAGGATGGTTTCTTCTAGTTCCATCCATTTGCCTGTGAATTTCAAGATTCCATTGCATTTTTCTGCTGAGTAGTACTCCATTGTATAAATGTACCACATTTTCTCTTTCCATTCTTCAGTTGAGGGGCATCTAGGTTGCTTCCAGGTTCTGGCTATTACAAACAATGCTGCTATGAACATGGTTGAACATATGTCCTTGTTGTATGGACATGCAGTATTTGGGTATATACCCAAGAGAGGAATGGCTGGATCTTGAGGTAGATTGATTCCCATTTTTCTGAGCAACCGCCATATTGATTTCCAAAGTGGTCTTACAAGTTCACACTCCCACCAGCAATGGAGGAGTGTTCCTTCTTCTCCACAACCTCTCCAGCATAGGTTGTCATTGGTATTTTTGATTTTAGCCATTCTGACAGGTGTGAGGTGGTATCTCAGAGTTGTTTTGAGTTGCATTTCTCTGATGGCCAAGGATTTTGAGCACTTTCTTAAGTGTCTTTCAGCCATTTCAGATTCCTCTGTTGAAAAATCTCTGTTTAGTTCTGCACCCCACTTTTTAATTTCATTGTATGGTGTTTTGGTGGCTAGCTTCTTGAGCTCCTTGTATATTTTGGAAATCAGTCCTCTGTCAGATGTGGGGCTGGTGAAGATCTTTTCCCATTCTGTGGGTGGTCGTTTTGTCTTACTGACTGTGTCCTTTGCCTTACAGAAGCTTCTCAGTTTCAGGAGGTCCCATTTATTGATTGCAGACCTCAGTGTCTGTGCTTCTGGCGTGATGTTCAGGAATCGGTCTCCTGTGCCAATTTGTTCAAGGGTTATTCCCACTTTCTCTTCTAGAAGATTCAGTGTGGCTGGATTTATGCTGAGACCTTTGATCCATTTGCACTTAAGTTTCATGCATGGTGACAGGTATGGATCAATCTGCAATTTTCTGCATGTCCGAATCCAATTGTGCCAGCACCATTTGTTGAAGATGCTATCTTTTTTCCATTGTATGGATTTAGCACCTTTGTCAAAAATAAGGTGTTCGTAGGTGCGTGGGTTAATATCTGGGTCTTCAATTCGATTCCATTGGTCTATCTGTCTATTCTTGTGCCAATACCAAGCTGTTTTCAGAACTATGGCTCTATAGTAGAGCTTGAAGTCAGGGATGGTGATGCCTCCAGAAGATCTTTTATTGTAAAGAGTTGTTTTGGCTATCCTGGGTTTTTTATTTTTCCATATAAAGTTGAGTATTGTTCTTTCAATGTCTGTGAAAAACTGTGTTGGGATTTTGATGGGGATTGCGTTGAATCTGTAGATTGCTTTTGGTAGGATTGCCATTTTTACTATGTTAATTCTGCCTATCCAAGAGCATGGGAGATCTTTCCACTTTCTGGTATCTTCTTTAATTTCTTTCTTTAAAGTCTCAAAGTTCTTATTGTACAGGTCTTTCACTTTTTTGGTTAGTGTTACCCCCAGATATTTATGTTGCTTGTGGATATTGTGAAAGGTGATGTTTCCATGATTTCTTTCTCATTGAGTTTATCATCTGTATACAGTAGGGCTACAGATTTTTTTGAGTTAATTTTGTATCCTGCTACCTTGCTGAAGGTGTTTATCAGCTGTAGGAGTTTCCTGGTAGAGTTTTTCGGGTCACTTATGTAGACTATCATGTCATCTGCAAATAGTGAAAGTTTGACTTCATCCTTTCCAATTTGTATCCCTTTGATCCCCTGTTCTTGTCTTATTGCTCTAGCTAGAACTTCAAGTACAATATTGAAGAGGTATGGAGAGAGTGGACATCCTTGTCTTGTTCCTGATTTTAGAGGAAAAGCTTCGAGTTTCTCTCCATTTAGTTTGATGTTGGCTATTGGTTTGGTGTATATTGCGTTTATCATGTTTAGATATGTTCCTGTTATTCCTGTTCTCTCCAAGATCTTTATCATGAAGGGATGTTGGATTTTGTCAAAGGCTTTTTCAGCATCTAGTGAGATGATCATGTGGTTTTTCTTTTTCAGTTTGTTTATATGGTGGATTACATTAATGGTTTTTCGTATGTTGAACCATCCTTGCATCCCTGGGATTAAGCCTACTTGATCATGGTGGATGATTTTTCTGATATGTTCTTGGATTCGATTAGCCAATATTTTATTGAGTATTTTAGCATCAATGTTCATGAGGGATATCAGTCTGTAGTTCTCTTTCTTAGTCTTATCTTTGTGTGGCTTGGGTATCAAAGTGATTGTAGCCTTGTAGAAAGAGTTTGGCAATATCCCATCTGCTTCTATTGTGCGGAACAGTTTGAGGAGTACTGGAATTAGCTCTTGTTTGAATTTCTGGTAGAATTCTGCAGTGAAGCCATCTGGCCCTGGGCTTTTTTTGGTTGGGAGGCTTTTGATTACTGCTTCTATCTCATTAGGGGTTATAGGTCGATTTAAACTGTCTATCTGATCTTGATTTAATTTTGGTAAGTGATATTTATCCAGAAAGCTGTCCATTTCCTTTAGATTTTCCAATTTTGTGGAATATAGGATTTCAAAGTATGACCTAAAGATTCTCTGGATTTCCTCAGTGTCCGTTGTTATATCCCCCTTTTCATTTCTGATTTTGTTAATTAGCATGCTCTCCTCTGCCTTTTGGTTAGTTTGGCTAGAGATTTGTCTATCTTGTTGATCTTCTCAAAGAACCAACTCTTTGTTTCATTGATTCTTTGTACTGTTTTCCTAGTTTCTACTTTGTTGATTTCGGCTCTCAGGTTGATTATTTCCTGGCGTCTACTCCTCCTCGGTGTGTTTGCTTCCTCTTGCTCTAAAGCTTTCAGTTGTTCTGTCAATTCTCTAATGTGACTTTCCTCCAGTTTCTTCATGTGAGCACTTAGTGCTATGAACTTCCCTCTTAGCACTGCTTTCAGGGTGTCCCATAAGTTGGGGTATGTTGTGTCCACATTCTCATTAAATTCTAGGAAGTCTTTAATTTCTTTTTTTATTTCTTCCTCAACTCAGGAATGGTGCAATTGGGAGTTATTCATTTTCCACGCAAATGTAGGTTTTCTGCAATTCGTATTGCTGTTGAATTCTAGCTATAATGCATGGTGGTCTGATAAGATACAGGGGGTTATTTCAATACTTTTGTAACTGTGGAAGTTTTCTTTGCTGCCAACTATGTGGTCAATTTTTGAGAAGGTTCCATGTGGCGCTGAGAAGAAGGTATATTCTTTTGTGTTTGGATGGAATGTTCTATAGATATCTGTTAAACCCAGTTGGGTCATAACTTCTTTCAGATCCTTTGTTTCTTTGTTAAGTTTCTGCCTAGTGGTTCTGTCCCAGTGGTGTAAGGGGGGTGTTGAAGTCTCCTACTATAAGTGTGTGTGGTTTTATGTGTGGTTTGAGCTTTAGCAATGTTTCTTTCACAAATGTGGGTGCCTTCGTATTTGGAGCATAGATGTTCAGGATTGAGATTTCATCTTAATGGACTTTTCCTGTGATGAGTAAGAAATGCCCTTCTTCATCTCTTTTGATTGATTTTAGTTTAAAGTCCAATTTGTTAGATATTAGGATTGCTACACCGGCTTGTTTCTTGAGGCCATTTGATTGGAAAATCTTTTCCCATCCTTTTACTCTGAGGTATCGCCTGTCTTTGAAGTTGAGGTGTGTTTCTTGTAAACAGCAGAAGGATGGATTCTGTCTTCGTATCCATTCTGTTAGCCTATATCTTTTTATGGGTAAGTTAAGACCATTGACATTTAGGGATATTAATGTCCATTGTTCGTTGGTTCTTGTTTGTTTTGGATTTATTTTTGGTGGTGTCATTGTGTGTGGATTTTGCCCTCCTGCTTCTTTTTGTGTTTGGCAAAATTAGATTATCTATTGCCTGTTTTTTTGTGCATGTAGTTATGTTCCTTGGGTTGGAGTTTTCCTTCCAGGACCTTCTGTAGTGCTGGATTTGTGGATATATATTGTTTAAATCTGTTTTTGTCATGGAATATCTTGTTTTCTCCATCTATAATGATTGAAAGTTTTGCTGGGTACAGTAGTCTGGGTTGACATCCATGCTCCCTTAGTGCTTGTAGGGTATCTATCCAAGACCTTCTGGCTTTCAGAGTTTCCATTGAGAAGTCAGGTGTGATTCTAATTGGTTTGCCTTTATATGTTACTTGGCCTTTTTCCTTTGCAGCTCTTAATATTTTCTCTTTATTCTGTAGATTTGGAGTTTTGATTATTATGTGTCGGGGGACTTCTTTTTGTGGTCCAGTCTGTTTGGTGTCCTATAAGCTTCTTGTACTTTCATAGGCATATCTTTCTGTAGGTTGGGGAAGTTTTCTTCTATGATTTTGTTGAATATGTTTTCTGTACCTTTGAGCAGTGTTTCTTCACCTTCTTCTACACCTATTATTCTTAGGTTTGGTCTTTTCACGGTGTCCCATATTTCCTGGATATTTTGTGTTAGGGATTTGTTGGACTTGAGGTTTTCTTTGGTTGATGAATGTATATCCTCTAGCGAGTCTTCAATAGCTGAGATTCTCTCTTCTGTCTCTTGGATTCTATTAGTTATACTCACGTCTTTAGATCCTGATCATTTATCCAGTCTTTCCATTTCCAGCATCGCCTCATTCTGTGTTTTCTTTATTGTGTCTAATTCAGCTTTCATGCTTTGAACTGTTTCAAGAGCTTCCTTCACTTGTTTGGTTGTTTTATCTTGGGTTTCTTTAGCTTCTTTAAGAGATTTGTTTATTTCTTGAATTTTTTGGTTTGTCTTTTCCTCTATTTCGTGTAATTTTTTGCTTGCTTTTTCTTCTATTTCTTTAAGGGATTTTCTTGTTTCCTCTTTGAAAGTCTCTATCATCTTGCTGAGATAATTTTTGAGGTCCATCTCTTCTTCATGCACTATGTTGGGCTTTTCAGGTCTTGCTGGAGTGGAGTCCCTAGATTCTGGTGGTGTCATATTGGTCTTTCTGTTGCTGAGCGAGTTCTTATTCTGTCTCTTTCCCATATCTTTTTCCAGTGAGTGCAGGTAGGATCTCTCTATCTCCTCTTGTTACTCTGTAGTGTGTGTGGGCCAGGAATTCAATGTCCGAAGCTCTGGATGGTCTTGCCTCTCCTCGTAGTCTCCTCACTCTGAAGGAGTTAGGCCTCCAGGGATCGGGTGTGTGTGGGCGGGACAGGAAGTAAGAGAGGGTTGTTTCCAGGCTCTGGGGGTTCCTCACTGCCTGGGCAGGTCTACCCGAAGCAGGAGCAGGCCCAGGGAGCTCGGGATGGAAGGGGCTTTGATAGGGAGTTGGGTAAGAGCGGTGGATCACTCACCTCCGGGCGGATCGGTCGCTGGGAACGGAAGGAAGAGTGGCCTGTACCCAGATTCACGGAGCTCCTCCCTGCCTGAGCGTGTCTGTTTCAAGCAGGGACAAGCCTGGAGGGATCTGGGTGAAGGGTGCTTAGGACAGAAGTTGGGTAAAAGCAGGGGGCGCTCACCTGGTCTGGTCTGTGATGAGTCGGCGGAAGGGGAAGGAAGAGTCGCATTTTCTGTTTTATCATCAATATGAAATGAATCTCTAATAAATAGTAATTATTCTTTTAAAAATCTGTGCACTTAGTTAAAATTTTTTGAGATTTATTTATTTGTGTGTACATGTGTGACTCTTGTTGTGTGTGTGTGTGTGTGTGTGTGTGTGTGTGTGTGTGTGTGTGGAGGCTGAAGAGGGCATCTGGTGTCCTCTATCAGTTTCCACTTAGTATTTGAGGCAGGGTCCGTCCACCAGCCTGGAGTTAATGTTTTCTCAGCTGGGTTGGAATCCAGCAAGCCTCAGCTATCTTCACCCTTAGAGTTGGGGTTCAGGTATTCTAGGGACACTTGTCTTGTTACATGTATGCTGGGGTCTGAATTCTGTCCCCCATGATAGCAATGCTTGCAATAAGCTGCCCCACTTGAGAAGTCGGTTGCCACCACTCGAGTGTCCAGCTATAAGACTCAGAAGGCTGTGAGGCCAAAGTGGGCACATAGAGACTTGGTGACATTTTGTTTTGGTTTCTTGCCAACATACCCAAACTAAAATTCTCCTCTCAAATACCTCAACTTTAGGCTGCTCACATCAGATAAACTGTAGGAGTATTGTGAGCTTTTCTGTCAGCCTATACAAGAGTTCTCTCTTCTAGTTCACTGAACACTTGGAGAGAGTCATATGTGGCTGTTTCACTAGGCTCCCTCTTGTCCCATCTGCCATTTAAGTCTTTTTTTTTCAGAAGTAAAATATGATTGTTCATATTCCAGTTTTCTTATTTGGAAGTGAAAACCCCACTTCAGTTGTGCCTCTGTGGGAAGAAGCAGATTCCACAGCTAACTGCACAAATGTAAATTGAGTCTTCCTTATGTGCACCCATGATCTCTTTGTTTTCTCTTATGTATGGCTGACATTATCCACTACATTGTTGGTTTTCTGTCTAACACTTAGCAGGTGACATTATTTACATGTTGCAATGGCAATGACCAGGAGGTAGAAAGGAAATAGCCTCTCTTCCTGGGAGTTAACACTGAAAGAATTCAGAAAGCATCTTAGCCAGTGCCAGGTGGTGAGAGAAAAGAGTAAAGACAGAACCTGGCTGTCACCTCCCTACAGACAGTGGGACCTGGAAGAGTGGAGCTGATAAATGAGGTGGACTAAAGTCTAATGCAATAGCCAACTTTATCCAGAGCATCAGACAATTTATACTCTGAGGGTTAAGAGGAGCCATGAGTAAAGTGTCCAGTCACAAGGGCAAGTCACACATGACAAAAGCATGTTTTTCCATTGAGTCATATGAATAGCAACAGCTGAAGTAAATTTACTCATATCTGCTACACCTGGGAAGAACATGACAACACCTACTAAGAACAATTTCATGTTTTGAAGAAACTAAGGTCACAAGACTCTTGTTTTCTTGGAGTTTTCTCACAAGTACTCAGAATTCTTTACACATGACTCCATTCTTGGACAATGTCCCAGCACCTGGGAACATGACCATTTACAGGAGGGACATGGGAAGGACGGACACTCAAGATTAGTGGGAAATGTGTCATGATGGTTCAGAGGAGTGACAGTTTGGGAAAGAGGTTGTTCAGCTAGTGACAGATATAAGGTAGAGGTCAAGTACAATGAGATCTTGGAAGAAGCCTAAACTACAAGGTAGGCAAAGGAGTCATGACAGTGGCTGCTGAAGCATGGGGCTCATAGTTAGGGATAACGAGAACCATGTAACAGACAGGCTGTTGCTTTCAGTCCAAGGATGGGAAGACTCAGATCCAACCCGAGTGAGGAATACACTAGGCAGGAATGAAGTGGGTATTTGTTCTTGTTTCGTTTCTGTCACTGTGATATCCTGACAAAAAGCAACTTAGGGGAGAAAGATTTGTTTCAACTTGCAATCCTTGTTACAGTCTGGAACTGTGAGGAAGCCAAGACAGACACTTCAAACAGCTAGTCACATAACATTCACAGTCAAAGGCAGAAGGAAATGGATGCATGCATTCTTGTTTGTGCTCAGCTCAATTTCTCCACTTTTACACATTTCAGAGCCCCTGTGCCTAGGAATAATGCTTCTCACATTAGCCTAGGTCTTCATATCTATTAGCTTAAGACAAGCCCCCACTGACATCCCATAGGCCAACCCAGTGTACATAACCCTTCATTGAGACTCTTCTCAGATTTTCCTAGGTGTGTCAGGTTGACAATTGGAGCTAACCATCCCAGTATCTTTCTTGGGACAGTGTCTATAAAGAAAACCAAGTCTTATAACTAAGGGTCATGGGCAAAATCACCTTGAATACTGGAAAGTAGTTAATAAGCAACATTTGTTCTTAGAGGAATCAACTTAGCTCTGTTGTATCAAGCCATCCCAATTCTGTCAGGCTGCTGACTTACATCTATTCTGGTTCCCTCAGTACATTTGCTTGATGGAATAAGGTGGTTGTCTTAGTATCTTTTATCCCTAGGAATGAAAGAGTCTGGAAGTAGTTAAAATCTGTCAAACTGATGTAGGTGTTAAGTTCACAAATGATCTGTGAAGTGAAAGTTTTAAAGGAATTCAGCACATTGCTTGGTTAAGCACATTCTACCCCAGGGCCTCTACATTTGCTACTCATCTGCCTGGACATCCCCTTTACCTAATAGCCTCATGTTGGTCTTGACTCAATTATCAATTTAACAGCCTTTCCCTTAAACCTCTTAAAAGCCATACCTCATTCTGGTCCCTCTCTGCTGCCTTTTCTTTGTACATCCGCCACCATCTGACACACTTGTTTGTTTACCCACTGTGCACCAGAGGCTGTTCAAGAATAAACAAAATAGGCTTAACCTTTTTGGAAACTGCCTCTGTGAGCATGGAATGACAGTAAGTCTCCAAAGTTTTGGTCTGGTGTAACCAGGGATCCTGCTGGGTGCAAGAGAAGTAAAGAAAACAAAAAGGCCTTGAGGGGTTCAAGCATCTCAACTTTGGCAGGTTCTCTTCATGCTATATTGAATTGTTAGTGAGTTATCGTTGTGATTTGTTACATATATATATATATATAGTATATGCATATATATTATATACAGTGTGTAGAAGACAAATACCCCAAAACTGTGTGAGTTGAAAAGCCAGGCTCTTTTTCAGTCCAAACTTCTGGTTCCACTTACCCAAATCTTTCCCACACATTTTCTACATCTTTCTAGAAATTTTCTGTGCAAACACTTGTGTATATGGATATATTCTTTCATATATTTGCAATATTATATGGTGACTGTGCTATGCCTGTATCTTTTCAAGTATTTTAGGGATGTTTCTAAATGCATATATTTGAATCTGCTTCCTTTGTAACTTTATTGTATATTGACAAAATAAGCTATATAACCATAGAGTACAATGTATATATTGTATGTATATATATATGTGTGTATTTTGTGCTAATTAAATGAAATTAGTTGATTAATTTTCACATCAAATACTTGCTTTGTGGTGGTAATATTTAAAATTCACTTTGTCCTTTTCTTTAAAAAGCTTTCTTTTAAAATATTTCATCATGTGTACAACCATATTTATCTAGTAATCTGTTGACACAAGCAAGTAATTCCTTGATGAACATTCTCATACAATCTCTTGCTAATTTCTTGAGGAACATTCTCATACAATCTCTGGTTAATTGGGTGAAATACATCTGTAGGATAAATTGCTAGAAGCAGAGCTGCTGTTGTGATGTTAAAACACTTATTCCTCAAACACTAAGCGAATGGAGAGCTGGTTTTACTTGTGGCATTCCCACTGTGCTAACTAACACACTGCTTGAGTCTTTAGCCCTCGCTTCTCAATTTCCTATCCTCATAATAGGGATATTTAATAGCTATGCAAATGATACACTGGAGATGTAATTTATTAAAGTAGGTATCAGAAAGTACCACTTACACACCAGGAGACGGACTTGATAATTCAATTCCACCTGCTTTTATGAGAAGCTTAATCTGCAGGCTTGACTCATCCTCCATGTCGGTTCCAGTCCCTTGTGTGTGGTTTTCAGCCCCCACGGAGAGGAACATGAGGTGCTTGCTGTGCCTCTCCCTTGGAACCTGCAACAGCCTGTGGATGAGCTGTGGGCAGCAGGGACTTCCCACAAACACACATTAGGTAGTGAAAGGGGAATCATGGCACTTAGCTGTTCCAGAATATCCAGGCCTGGTGCACGTCCCCTCATAAGCACTGTCAGGAACATGATAGGGATGGAATAGCCTACAGAGAAATCCTTGTGGATACTTGTAGAGCAGAGGGGGCCAAATCACAGTTCTTACACATATGTGCAACCTTGAAATGCCCATTAAAGCAGCCTAGGATAAAGTGCTAATAAAAAATCTCTGCTCCACGGTTTTTCTTTTCAATAAAGTAAAAACATAATTGATATGTGAAAATACACATTCCCAATGTTAGGATTCTCTAGAGAAACAGAAATGATAGAATGAATATATATATTCATTCTCTCTATATAATACATATATAATACATATATGCATATATTTACATACACATATATGGGATTTATTAGAGTGGCTCAGTTCGTGGATGGTAATTTTGGCAGAAACATTACATAAAGGAGAGGCAAAATCATAACCAGAATAAGTATCTACTCCAGTAAGGACAAAGTGTTGCCCTTTCCACAAATGAAGGGGCGCAATGTAATTAACCAGCTACCAGGTTGCTGGCTGATCATCCCAGGGAATGGTGCGATATTAAGGCCTTGGTACTGGTCTCTGTTGTTGGCAGATTTGGCACTCAGCAGCAGCTGTAGCCAGGTAAACTTTGGTGAGTGGAAGTCCATGTATCAAGCCCATCAAAGCCACTTTGTTCATGAGCCCATTGAGCAATAACAGGGATGGCTGGGGAAAAGAGCCTGACTGTCCATAGAATGGCTTACCCTATTTACTTCATTATTGAACTCCTCTACACAAATGGGACACACATATCTTTATATCCCTCACCCATTTGGAGAGATCTAACTGCATGCTTCTTTCCCAGATGTCTTTTTTTCACCAGTTTTCCAGTTATGCTCTTTCCAAGTCCTTGACAATCCACCCAATCCATTAGCAAAACAATTACACATCTGGCTGTTTCTCTCTTCAAACAAAATATATGACTATGTATACGGTCTAAAATTCTGCCTGCTGTGAAGATTTCCTTTCAGCAGTTTCTTTCAGGTTTGTCCTAGAAAGAGATTGTAATACTGCAGCTGTCCACTTCTGGGTGGTGCCTGCATGATGTGCAGAACCATCAGTGAACCAGGCCCTAGTCTTCTCTTCCTTGGTCAATAGATTATAGGACACACCACACAAGGATATGGGGGTATTCTTGGGTGAAGACAGCATTGTAATGGGGATAGAAACCATAGGCATTTGAGCAGCTTTTTCATGTAACTTGCTTATGCCTTCAGGACCTCCTTGGGCCTATCATATATATACCTTTTCCATTTGATAATGGATTGCTGCTGTGCACATCTTACTTTATGTGGATCAGTTAATACCCAACTGATGATGTGCAGCTCAGTTCACAGGGTAAGTCAGTGGCTTATGTCAATGTTCAGTTTCCATTAAGGTCCAATAGTAGTCCAAGAGCTATCTCTCTAAGGGAGACTAGCTCTCTATAGATGTTGTGGAATATTATTTGAAGATGTGTTACATTTTTTAATACTGTGGAACATTTGTTTAATGATGCAAAGATATGTTGCATTTGTTTAATTCTGTGAAGCTGTGTTCCTTTGCCTGTCTAAAACATCCGATTGGTCTGAAAAAGAGCTGAATGGCTAATAGCAAAGCAGGAGAAAGGATAGGCAGAGTTGGCAGGCAGAGAGAATAAATAGGAGAAATCTGGAAAGAGAGAGATCTAGGAGTGAAAGAAGGAGAAGAAGGAGGACTCCAGGGGCCAGCCACTCAGCTACACAGCAAGCCATGGGATAAGAAGTAAAGAAAGATCTACAGAAATAGAAAAAGATAAAAGCCCATAGGCAAAAGATAAATGGGATGATTTAAGTTTAAAACAGCTGGCTAGAAACAAGCCAAGCTAAGACCGGGCATTCATAAGAAAGAATAAAACTTTATGTGATTCATTTGGGAGCTGGGTTGTGGGCCACCAAAGAACAAATAGTAAAGAGTAAAAACAGTCAACATATCTCTCCTCTGTTAATTCACCTATAGAGACCTGCCTATGGCTCCAAACTACTTCCCCATCTGCCACTGACACTTCAAGGCCATCAAGTCTGTTGGGTTGTGTGGTCCAAGTGGTAGATCAGCCTGTAAAGCAGCCTAGCTCTATTGAAGAGCCTTCTTCTTTTTCCAGGCCCCACACAAAGCTAGCAGCTTTCCAAGTCACTTGGTATATGGGCTGGAGTAACACACCCAAGTGAGGAATGTGCTGTCTCCAGAATCCAAATAGGCCCATTGTGCTGCTTTCTTGTTGTTGGATGGGCCAGGTGAAGTAAGTTATCCTTCACCTTAGAAGGAATTTCTCTGCGTACCCCACACCACTGGACTCCTAAGGATTTCACTGAGGTAGAAGGCCCTTGAATTTTAGTTGGATTTATTTCCCATCCTCTGATGGACGTGTGTCACAATGAGTTCAAAGTGGTTGTGACCTCCTTCTCACTTGATCCAACCAGCATAATGTTGTCAATTACATAGTACACTAATGTGATCGTTCATGGAAGAGACAGCTTATCAAGATCCTTTCTAACTAAATTTTGACACGGAGCTAGGGAGAGAATATACCCTTGAGGTAAAAATGTTAAGGTATACTCTGGCTTTGCCAAGTGAAAGCAAATTGCTTCTGGTGGTCCTGAAGAACAAGTTCTGAGAAGAAGGCATTTGCTAGATCAAGAGCTGTACACCATGTACCAGGAGGTGTGTTAGTTGGCTCAAGTAAGGGCACCACATCTGGTACAGCAGCTGCAACTGGAGCTGCCACTTGAGTTTTCAATAGTCAGCTGTCATTCTCCATGATCCATCTGTCTTTGCACTGGCCACATAGAAGAGTTGGAGTCAGATGTAGTGGAAACCACCACCCCTACATCTTGCAAGTCCTTGATGGTGGCACTGATTTCTGCAATTCGTCCAGAGATGTGATGCTGGTTTTGATTCACTAGTTTCCAAGGCAGATACAACTCCAAAGGCTTCTATTTAACTGTTTTAATCATAATAGCCCTCACTCTACAGGCCAGGCAACTAATGTGAGAATTTTGTCAACTTTTAAAAGTATATCTATCCTAATTATTCATTCTGGGACTAGGGTAATAACTGCAGGATGAGTCTGAGGACCATTGGACCTACTGTGAGTCAGACTTCAGCCAAAACTCCATTAATCTTAGTCAGGCATGGTGACATATGCCTTTAATCCAAGAAAGTCTGATGGTTTCCTTGTTCCCAAGTATGCAGCTATCTTTATAAAGAGCTATAGGTTCCTTTGCAGAAGGCTGGAGAAAGGTTAACAGTAAAACTCTTAGTTATTTTATCGAGGTTCTTTCTCAGGAGGACCTGGCTGTCCTGTCAATTCCTTTTTAATAGGCCATCTTCTGACAAAGGCTTTATCCAACCAACCAAACTTTTGATGTCTTTTTTAACTGTTAGCTTCCATATTAAACCCAGGCTCTCTACTGAGAGGGCCCATATTGATAAAGTCAGCCAGGTCCAGGTTTGTTTTCCTTTGACTATTATCCCACACCCTTAAATTCCATTCCCACACATATTCCCCATACTTCTGCTCAAATGAATTAGCAAACTCATTAAGCTCTTTCTTTAGTGGTATATCTCACTTCCTCATGGACTACACTTTTTCTCTCTCTCCTCTAGGAGCCTGCTTTTCCTTGAGTCTAGTGGCAACTATTGGTGGGCCCTGAGGGACTCCACTGGTATTATCTTGCCTGATGTCCCCTTCAGGGAAAGTCAATGCTGGTTTCGAAGACAATGAAGGATTGACTTTGTCAGACAAAGATGGAAAAGAAAATATTTCAGGGGGTGGCAATGGGTGTATATCTTCTGATGAGTTTGGAGAAACTACTCTTGGGAATCAGAAGGCTCAAAATTCTCAGCCTCGGTAGTGTTGGTTCCCATTCTTTAACAATTAACCCCCTGCCCCCCAACTTTAACCACTGTCATTCTCTGAGGCTGGAACTTGAGAATTTTTGTTGAAATTCACCTAATATTATAATGAGGGCTTCAGTTTGCTTTTCCTAAACTTGAGCTCTGTGGCCGCTGTAGAGAAGAGTCTCTTCCAGGGCACACCTAGTCCTTTAGGCTGTTCATGCACACCTGTAACTCAGTTTTATCACTGAGTTCACTGTTGTCCTTCCTCACCATATTTTGGGATGCTAGAAGTTAGTTAATTTTATCATGGAGCTCATTCTTCTCCTCTGTCAATTTATCCACAGTTGCTAGAAGTGACCAAGTAGCATCATTGTTTTTCTTACATCTCCACAAATTGTCAAAAATTTTATATAGTCACTAAATTCCTTGCTTTTAATAACTGGTAAATTAGGATATCAAATGTATTTGTCTTGGTAAAGTTTGTAAAATAGTTCACAACATGGGTTTTTAGTGCTCTAGACCCTTCTAGAAGAAGCTTTAGTAACTGTAGGTGTTGGCAAATTGGAAAACCTATTTCAAACACTTAAAAAATTCATTCTTAGCTGGGCGTTGGTGGCGATTGCCTTTAATCCCAGCACTAAGGAGGCAGAGGCAGGTGGAGCTCTGTAAGTTCGAGACCAGCCTGGTCTACAAGAGCTAGTACCAGGACATCCTCCAAAGCCACAGAGAAACCCTGTCTCGAAAAAACCAAAAAAAAAAAAAAATTCATTCTTATATTTCTGTTGCTCTAGAACCCACTCCTGTTACTGAGATTTATATTAGTAAGGGTTCTTTAGAGAAACATAACTGATAAAACACACACACACACACACACACACACACTATATATATATATATATATATATATATATATATATATATATATATATGAGATTTGTTAGAATAACTTACACTCAGGGGTCCAACTATTCCAACAATGGCTATACCCTGATGCAAAGTCCAAGAATCCAACAGTTTTTCAGTCCATAAGGCTGAATGTCTCAGATGGTCTTTGGTAAAACCTGGAGTCCTGAAAACATAGAATCTAATGCCAGTGAAGCAATGAACTTGCCAACAAGAGTGAGGGCAAGCAGTCAAAGACAAAAGCTTTTTGCTTCCATGACCATTATAGAGGCTGCCAGTAGCAGGTGTGGCCCAGATTTAATAATTAAGAAAAATCCCTCACAGGTGTACCCAGTGTCTTAGTTACTGTTCAATTGCTGTGAAGAGACACCTTGACCACGGTAATTCTTTTTTTAAGCATTTAATTGGGGGGTTGCTTACAGTTTCAGAGGGTGGGTTGGTTATCATCACAGCAAGAAGCAGACAGGCTTGGCACCAGAGCAGTAGGTGGGAGCTTTATTTCCTGATCTGCAGTTTACATTGAGGTGGCCAGGAGGCTGAGTGAAATGCCTGTGTGAGAAATTTCTCTTATTTCTCCCCCTTCGGTCTCCCAAGGCTCCCTCCCAAGGTCTCCCAGAGGAATAGTGTTCACGTCTGGAGGGTTTCATTCCCCTCTGCTAGAACTCTCTTAGACACACTCTCACCCAGAGCTTCCTTTACCAACCTCCTAGGTGATTCTCAGCCTCATGAGGATGATCAACCACTACCCTTTCCACTGAGTTGTTGGAGCTCCTTACATATTTTGACTATTACCCCCCCCCCCGCCAGATGTATAATGAAAATGTTTTCTCTCAAATAAAGGTTTTATAACTTAGGGAAAATGGAAAGTTTTCCTGAAAAAAAACATGGAAACAAAAGTGCATCATTTTTTGGCAATGATTTCCTATTTATTACAAATTGTCTTTGATATTTGATAGTTTGGGAACAATAGGGCAGATATATCTGCATCCCCGTGTGTCCTTTCTCATCACTCAGTTTCAATTCTGCAAATACATCCATTTACAGAGTCGATGACTATATTTTATTCATTTGTCATGGAGAAAAGGGGGTTGGTTACTAAGGAAGAATGCCCAATTACCAGCTCTTTGAAAATAAAATCTGTCATTGTCATTCAGAGATAGATTGAATGTGGCCCCAAGGAAGGCAGGAAGGTAAGTAAACAACTTCCCATTTTTCTTGGCATTATTAATTTTATTTCAGAGTCTATTTTTGTCATAGTTTAACAAAGCAGAGGAATTACATACCCTTCCATCAAGTGTGTTCTTGTTTAAAAGTCCACTGCTTCCCTCTACTTTTCCATTACTCCATATCTTTCTTCAGCTTAGGTTTTCACACACACACACACACACACACACACACACACACACACACACACACACACACACACACACCATTACCAAATAAGAGCCTTTTGGGAGAAGGTTTGTAACCAGTGTGGAATCTTACTGTAGTTAAAACACATTCAATGCTTACTTTGGGCAGGTTCTGTGCTAAGCCATGGACATAGAATACCCCCTTCCATTCTCAGCACAGCCCTACAAGCAGGTACTTTTATTGCCTCCCCTTGCCATAGATATACAGACTTAAGTAACTTGTTCAAAACTTGCAAAGAAACAAACTTTAGAGCCCTTGCACCTGTACTGTAAGGCCCACATGAATGGGCATCTGCTCACGATAAAGCTACACTCTTCTTGTGATTAAATATAATGTTTAGTAGAGGATCAGTAATACTGAAATCAATGCCAAGGTGAGTTACTAAGACTGCTTCTGTACCTTGTTTTGAAGTAGCCTTATTTTCTTTGGGCTCTTCCATTGTTTGGCTGTGTCCCTCACTAAAATGCTTTCTTATATTCCTGAAATTTTGGAGTAAATTAGACATTGTTTTAGTTAGGATTACGGTTATTGTGATGAGATGCCATTACCAAAAGAAATTTGTGGGTTGGGTTATTTGGCTTACACATCACAGTCAACTGACAGAAGCCAAAGCAGGAACTCAAATAGGCCAGGAACCTGGATGCAGGAGCTGATGCAGATGCCAAGGAGGCGTGCTGCTTACTGACTTGCTCCTCATGGCTTGCTCAGCCTGCTTTCTTATAGAACCCAGGACCACCAGCCCAGGGGAGGTACCACCCATAATGGGCCCTCCCTGAAGTAATCACTAATTAAGAAAATGCCCTACAGGCTTTTTCTCAATTGAGGTTCCCTCCTCTCAGATGACTTTAGCATGTGTAAAGCTGACATAAAACTATCCAGCACAGACATAATATAGAAATCAGGGTCATCATGACCTTAAACAAAGAATCGAGAAATTTGGCTGGGAAGCATCTTAAGAGACTTAATAAGAACAGACACATTTATTATTAAGGGACAGGAATAGTTTGGCTGGAGAGACGGCTCAGAGGTTAAAAGCACCGGCTGCTCTTCCAGAGGTCCTGAGTTCAATTCCTAGCAACCATTTGGTGGCTCACAAACATCTGTAATGAGATCTGGTGCCCTCTTCTGTCATGCTGGCATACATAGAGGCTAAACAAACAAACAAATAAATCAATAAATCTTTAAAAAAGAACAGAAATAGTTTAGAGTGATGTGGATCTTTGATCTAAAAATTTAATCCAGAATTCTGAAAGGCATGGATATTCTGAGCAGGTGCTTTCTCCGGAGCCCAGCTGAGTTGGAGAGTGTTGAGCTATCTGCTGTCATTGACTAAAGCATCATATCCAAATGTGCCAGCTCTCATCCCTTGTAACAGCGTGGGAATGCTCTCTCTCACAGGTGGGTCCTGGGTTATCCTGTCTACATTGTGTCAAGGGTGGGAGTGGGTGTAGATACGAAATAAGAAGAGAGACTAAAACGGGGTAAAATGGGTGTTGGGGAAAGGGAGCAACAGAGCATGTGTGGTCTGAGAGCAGAAAGGAGGTCATGGGGATTGGGAGGGTTGGGGGTGTTGGTCGGAAAATGGAGAAAAGTGAATCAGCAAAAGAATTTTTGTTGAAAAATGTAGTAGTACACTGAATAACATCAAATGCTATGGTTCTTTCCATCCTCTGACCCTAGAGGATCCCATTACTGTGCACAATAATGTGACTTTACAGATGCCCTGGGTTATAAACCCATACAGATTTTACCCAAACTTCCAGTACTTGTTCTTCATCCATCTCTAAGTGGCCATCCCACTGTGATTGTCCAGTGCCAAGAGCCAGGTACTAAGCTAGGTGTGGTGATGCATGCCTGTAATTTTGGCCCAGGAGATGCAGACAGGAGGGTCTCAAGTCCCAGGCAGTACAGAGATGCATAGTGAGACCCTATTAGGAAGTGCAGGGCATGATGACTAGGCAAATCTGTTGTGTGATCATTGCAATAGAGATGGATGACACAGGGCAGGATGAGCAGGCAAATCTGCTGTGTAGAACACACTCATCCTTGGAATAGAGATGGATGATGCTGAAGCCACCAACAATTCACAGATGCATGCTCACAAAGGACCTGCGTTCACTCTGATTCTATTTAATAGTCTGGCAATTTAATATGCATATACATTAGCATTAAAGAGCTATTTATGCATATTTAGAAACTTAAAAACAGGACAATATAAGGAAGACAAAACTGTACATAAGATACAATCCCAATAAAATCAAATGCATTTTGTGTCTTTTTATTTTGGTTTTTCAAGACAGAGTTTCTCTGTGTTTCTCTGTGTAGCTTTGGAGCCTCTTCTGGCACTTGCTCTGTAGACCAGGCACTTCCTCTGGACCTCACAGGCATCCACCTGCCTCTGCCTCCCAAATGCTTGGATTAAAGGTGTGTACCACCTTTTTCTGGTATCTTCTTTAATTACTTTCTTTAAAGACTCAAAATTCTTATGGTACAGGTCTTTCACTTTTTTGGTTAGTGTTACCCCAAGGTGTTTTATGTTATTTGTGGCAATTTTTTCCACTTTTTTATTTGAATTAGAAACAAGATTATTTTACACATCAATCCCAGTTCCTTCTCCTTCCCCTGCTCCTCTATCATCCCCCCAACTAAAACCAAACTATCACGTACCCTTTCTGCTCCCCAAGGAGGGCGAGGCCTTCCATGGGGGGTCTTCAGAGTCTGTCATATCCTTTGGGAGAGGGCCTAGGCCCACCCCCATGTGTCTTGGCTCAGGGAGTAGCTCTCTATGTGGAATGGGCTCCCAAAGTCCACACCTATGCTAGGGATAAGTACTGATCTACTACAGGAGGCCCCATAGATTTCCGAGGTCTCCTCGCTGACACCCACGTTCCTGGGGTCTGGATCAATCCCATGCTGGTTTGCCAGCTATCAGTCTGGGGACCAAGAGCTCCCCGTTGTTCAGGTCAGCTGTTTCTGTGGGTTTCACCAGCTTGGGATGGACTCCTTTGCTTATCACTTGTCCTTCTCTGCAACTGGATTTCTGTTCAGTTCAGTGATTAGTTGTGGGTGTCTGCTTCTACTTCCACCAGCTCCTGGATGAAGGCTATAGGATGACATATAAGTCAGTCATCAATCTTATTAACAGGGGAGGTCATTTAAGGTAGCCTTTCCTCTGTTGCTTAGATTGTTAGTTGGTGTCACCTTTGTAGATCTCCAGACATTTCCCTAGTGCCTGATTGTAAAGGGTGATGTTTCTCTGATTTCTTTCTCCGAAAATGTATCATCTGTATATAGTAGGGCTACTGATTTTTTGAGTTAATCTTGCATCCTGCCTCTTTGCTGAAGGTGTTTATAAGCTGTAGGAGTTCCCTGGTTGAGGTTTTCGGGTCACTTATGTAGACTATCATATCATCTGCAAATAGTGAAAGTTTGACTTCTTCCTTTCCAATTTGTATCCCCTTGATTTCCTTTTGTTGTCTTATTGCTCTAGCTAGAACTTCAAGGACAATATTGAAGAGGTATGGAGAGAGTGGATAGCCTTGTCTTGTCTCCAGTTTTAGAGGAATTGTGTTGAGTTTTTCTCCATTTAATTTGATGTTGGCTGTCAGCTTGCTGTATATTGCTTTTATTATGTTCAGGTATGTTCCTGTTATCCCTGATCTATCCAAGAGCTTTATCATGAAGGGATGTTGGATTTTGTCATAGGCTTTCTCAGCATCTAGTGAGATGATCATGTGGTTTTTTTCTCAGTTTGTTTATATGGTGGATTACATTGATGGATTTTCATATGTTGAACCATCCTTGCATCCCTGGGATGAAGCCTACTTGATCATGGTGGATGAGTTATCTGATGTGTTCTTGGATTTGATTTGCCAGTATTTTATTGAGTATTTTTGCATCGATGTTAATGAGAGATATTGGTCTGTAGTTCTCTTTCTTATTTGTGTCTTTGTGTGGCTTGGGTACCAAGGTTATTGAAGCCTCATAAAGAGTTTGGCAATATCCCCGCTGCTTCTATTGTGTGGAATACTTTGAAGAGAATTGGTATTAGCTGTTCCTTGAATTTCTGGTAGAATTCTGCACTGAAGCCATATGGCCCTGAACTTTTTTTGATTGGGAGACTTTTGATGACTGCCTCTATTTCATTAGAGGTCTATTTAAGTTGCTTATCTGCTCTTGATTTAGACCCCAGAAACCTAGGTGTCAGTGAAGAGGCCTCGGAAATCATGGGGCCTTCTGTAATAGATCAGTACTTATCCCTAGCATAGGTGTGGACTTTGGGAACCCATTCCACATAGAGGGATACTCCCTGAGTCAAGACACACAGGGGTGGACCTAGGCCCTATCCCAAAGGATATGACAGACTCTGAAGATCCCCCATGGAAGGCCTCACCCTCCCAGGGGAGCAGAAAGGATATGTGATAGGTAGGGTTTTATTTGGTGGGGGTAGTAGGGGAGGAGGGGAGGAAGAGGGAACTGGGATTAACATGTAAATGAATCTTGTTTCTATTTCAAATAAAAAATGGGGGAAAAAAAAGGTGTGCATCACCACTGCTGGGCTAACTTTGTGTTTTCCAATGAAATACTTTAGAATGTTTGAAGTATAATTGTTCCAAGTAATACTTAAGTGACTACAAAATGGATTCTTTTATATGTCTGTACATTTCAGTATGTCATTATAAATTATAATATATGGTCAATGGTGTTATAGATATTCTCTCTCTCTCTCTCTCTCTCTCTCTCTCTCTCTCTCTCTCTGGTTTTCCGAGACAGGATTTATCTGTATTGCTTTGGAGGTTGTCCTAGAACTGCTCTGTAGACCAGTAGTCTGGCCTCAAACTTACAGAGATCCACCTGTTTCTGCCTCCCAAGTGCTGGGATTAAAGGTGTGAGCCACCAACGCCCAGCTATTTTTTCTTTCTTAAGATAGATTATTAAAAGTAATTACTTAGTCAAAGGACATTACATTTTTAAACATTTAATAAATGTTGCCAAATAGATTTCTAAAGATATTACACAAATTTAACTCCCTTCCTTCCTTCCTCCCTCTCTCCCTTCCTCCTTCCCTCCTTTCCTTCCTTTTTTTCCTTCCTTTCTTTCTTTTTTAACCAGGCTGGCCTTGAACTAATAATGATCTATCTGCCTCTGCTTCCCCAGTACTGGAACTAAAGATGTATACTACCACCCTAGATACATTTTTTTAAATTCTTTATTTTTTATTTTCCTTTTCTAGATTATAATATGATTAAATCATTTCTCCCTTACCTTTCTTCTCTCCTGTTCTTTTTCAACTTCATGGACTTTTTTCCTTTTTTACCTGCTGTTTTGTCTTTTATTGAAAATAGAATTGCTTTTCATACGATATATCCTGATTTTTGTTCACCTCCATACTCCTCCTAGCCCCCCCCATTCCCCCTCCTATCTGAATGCACCCACCTCTGTCTCTCAATAGAAAACAAATGGGCTTCTATGGGATAATAATAAAACAAAAAACAGTAAGATAAAGCAAAAGCAAACACATAGGAATAGGACAAAACAAAAAGAAGGAGAAGAGCCCAAGAAAAGGTACAAGAAACAGATATAGACACAGAAACCCTCTTGTTCACACACTTGGTCATCCTATAAAAACATAAAACTGGAAGCCATGATATATATGCAAAGGACCTGTAGGTTTAAAAAAAGAATAAAAAATAAAAAAGATAAAGTTAAAAAAGAAGAAAAAAGGATAAAGTGTTGTTTTTCTGTTGGCTTAGCAGCTGCACCTGAATCTATTGATATTTTAACTACCATCTGCATCCCATGGCCCCTCAGTCAGCACCCTGCCATTCAGACCACAGCCTGGTGGGATTTGTGGTCCCACCGGCGCTGGCTCAGTCACCAAATGTGTCTTTTTCATGAACTCAAGTGCCCTTGTGTTTGGTGCATAAATATTAAGAACTGCAATATCTTCTTGGTGGATTTTTTTCCCTTTGATTAGTATATGGTGTTCTTCCCTATCTCAATCTTGGTCTCTAGAAATGTAAATTTTTCATTGTAGAGGTGTTTTGCTTCCTTAGTTAAGTTTATTCCTAGGTATTTTACTTTCCTTTTGAAGCTATTGTGAATGGGGGTGTGTCCATAATCTCCTCTGTATATTTGTTATTAGTGTTTAGAAAAGCTACTAATCTGTGCAAATTGATTCTGTGTACTGCCATGTTGTTGGCTTGTTTATCATTTCCAGAAGTTTTCTGGTAGAATTATTGCGCTATGTAATGTAGAGTATCATGCCATCTGTAAATAGGGATGGTTTGACTTCTTCTTTATTTATTTGTATGCTTTTAATTTTCTCTGTTGCCTTATTAGTCTAGCTAGTCTTTCAAACACAATATTGAAAAGTAGTGGGGATAGTGGACATCCCTGTCTCATTCCTGACTTCAGTGGAATTGCTTCAACCTTTTTTTCCATTTAGGATGATGTTGGCTGTGGATTTCTCATATATAGCTATTAGTATGGTGAGATACAATCCCTTTAGCTCTACATTCTCTAGGACTTTTATATTAAGAAGACATACTGGATTTTATCTAAGGCTTTTTTCTACATCACTGGGAAGATCACATGATTTTTTTGTCTTTAAGGCTATTTATGTTGTTTATTGACTTGTGTATGTTGAACCTGCATTTCAGGGCTAAAGCCAATATGGGCACAGTGGATCATCTTTTTGATGTATGTCTCCATTCTGTGTGCAAGTATTAAATTGAATATTTTTGAGTCTATGTTCATCAGGGATGTTGGCCTATAGTTTTCTTTTTTCTTGCAAATTTACCTGATTTGGGTATTAGAGTAATTTGTAAAAGGAGTTTGTGAGTGCTCCTTCGGTTTCTACTGTCTTGGATAGTTTAAGAAGGACTGGCTGTAGATCTTCTTCACACAGAAATCTGCTGTGACTCCATCTGACTCTGGACTTCTTTTTAGCTGGAAGGCATTTTATCATTCTTTCAAACTCTTCATTTATTATTCATCTGTTTAGTTTCTTGGCTGCTTGGTTTAATTTTTGTGGTTTGGCTGACTACAGAGATTCATTCATTTTAATCGCTTCTCGGCCTTTTGGCTAAGATCAAGTGTAGAAGTTCATCCATTTCTTTTAGTCTTTTCAGGTAAAGGGAGTAAATAAAGGTTTTTAAAGTATTCCTGAATAATATTCTGAATTTCTTTGGTGTTGGTTGTAATCTTTCCCTATTAATTTCCTGTTAGTTTGGGTCCTCTCTTTCTTTCTGTTGGTTAGTTGGATCAAGGATCTGTCAATCTTGTTTATCTTCTCAAAGAACTGCTCCTAGATTTGTTGATTCATTGTATTGTTTTTTGTTTGTTTGTGCCCTGATTTTTAATGTTTCTTTCAACCGGGTTTGGATTTTGTTTCTTCTTATTTTTCCAACTTTTTGAGTTATAGATTAAGCTGTTTATTTGTGCTCTTTCTGATTTTTAATGTAGGCACTTAGACCTATAAATTTCCTTTTAGACTTGCTTTCAGTGCATCTCAGATTTTTTGTGTGTGTTATGTTTTCACTTTTATTTAGTACTAGGAATTTTTATTGTTTCTTTCTTGATTTCTTCTTTGACACATTCATCATTCAGTAATGAGTTGTTTAATCTCCAAACCCAGTGTGGTTGATAGAAATGGTACAGATAAATTTATTCTTCATCACAGTCCTTAAACGGGCCAGTTTTCCAGCACCCTTGGTAAATAAAGCTACAAATTTGGTTTTAAATGCTAGCAATTGGAGAGAAAGGATGGTATAGTGTTTTCATGTGCACTCTCTTGCTAGTTAGAACACTTGAAAAACGCCTGTCAATCTATTGATCATTTGTGTCCCTCCCACTGCAGATCCTGTTCAAGCTTTGTGTTCCTAGTACCACCCATGCTGCTTTATTTCCTGGATTTTCTATATTAAACATATCAGTTCCTTGCCTTCCATCTTATCTGTTGGTATTATTGCTTGGTGTTTGTTATTTAGCCCACTTTCCTTTTCTTTTCTCTTCTTGTCTCTCTTTCTTTCTTTCTTTCTTTCTTTCTTTCTTTCTTTCTTTCTTTCTTTCTTTTCCACACCAGGTTTTAACATTTTTATATAGACAAATTTATTATGTTTTATATTTTAGTATTCTTTTAAGCTTGGAAAAACAATATTCTCTTCTCAAATAAAGTCCATGTTTACTTACTATTTATTCTAATGTTGACATTTTAACATCTCGATTTGTCTGTAACTTATTTTAGAGATGTTATAAAATAATGACTGCTGGTTTTTCTCTAGCACTGATTTTATGTATTGTTTACTAAGTATGGCTGTGGCTAGAATGGGTGGGATGCCACCAGAGCAAAGCCAAATGAATGGGGACACTGTCCCGACCTGCAGGACGTCAACCTGGGGCAAGAGAGTCAGGGATAGGGAATGGGGACAAGAGACACAGAAAGAATGACCACAAGACAGGATTCTGATCAAGTGGCAAACTTTACTTTTTTCTCAGGCTAGCTTATATAGTCAGCAGAGCAGGATATGGGGAGGGGTAGAATGGGTTTTTTGTGAGCCAGGTGTTAGTGTAGGCAGGATATTAGGAAGCCACAAAGAGGATGTTTGGCAGGGTAAAGAGTTTATGAGTAAGAGGTCCAGGAAGGGTTGCCGAGGTGACTGTGCCTGTGGGTGGAGGACTGGGTCTTTTTCTTGAGCTGAGCTTCTAAGGAGCTCCTATGCAAAGGTTAATATACAACTATGTGGCCAGCCAAGAATGGCCTAGGATCTCATGCCCAGCTCTGAGATTTGGCTCCCAACATATTCCCCCTTCCTTGTATAAAAAGAAGTGGCCAAATTTTTCAGCAGAAGGGGATAGAGGTCTGGCCCCCAGTTGGAGAATCTATGTGGATTTTATAAAGGACAATTTTCTCTGACCTTGGGGATGGCTTCTTGGAGCCATCTGAAAGGCAGGACTGTCTGGATGCCTTTTGTGGGGACATCGATTCCATTTCCAGCAGGCATATTCCTCAGAAGACGGTCTCCTTGCAGTACCATCCAGGTCTGCACCTCTGAAGCTGGCCGTGGGGAAGCAGGTTAGTTCCTCTTTGGAGGGAACAGCCCAAGATGGTTTAATATTAGAGGGGCCAAAGTCATCCTGGGAAGAGGAGAGCTTAAGTGTTGTACCAGGACAGGCTTAGTGGCAGAGTCCACTTGCTGCTTGACAAAGGCCACAGGTCTATTAAAGGCCCAACGGCCAAAGAAGATTATCAAGAGGAGCCCTATCAAAGGTCCAAGGAAGGAAGGGAGAAGGATGGTTAACTATGGAAGTAGTAGGAATGGGTAGAAGGAAGCAAAAATGAGTAATAGGAGGTCATTTTCCCATATGAGGGAAGCCAGCCAAGACAATTGTTCAGTCAGTGTCATAGCGGTCATTATCAGGAGTTGTGTAGAATGGGTTGATCAGGACATTGGACAGAACTGTCAGAGACACAGGACTGTCAGCATGTGTTCAGACATACAGCCGTCTTCTCCTGACATTGAAGTTACATCACAACAGAAGATATTGAAAACACTGTACTTGCTGTAGAGCCAGAAACCGAAACTGCAGCAGCAGAAATAATTACAGAAGTGGAAATTCCAGCACTTAATAAATGTCCCACAAAGTACCCCAAAACAAAGAAGCACTTGGTCAAGGAATGGTTAAGTGAGAAGAATGAGAAGACAGAAAAACCTTCAGACAGCCTTTCAGGAAGGCCTCTGCACATAACTACAGATCCAGAGGTGTTAGCTACACAGATCAATTTTTTGCCAGGTCTCACTTACAGCCCCCATGTATTCTCTATTCCTAAGAATTATATTAGATGTACATCACCATTCCTTTCGGGGGGGGGGGGAAGAGAAGAAAAGAAACTACTGAAAACATTTCTGGCTCATGCAAAAAGCAAAAGTGGAAACGCCAAGAGCAGTGATTTGGACAGAGATTTTTTTCAGGCCCCAAAGTCTCATAATAGGAGTCCCTCTTAACATCCACATCTCTCTACCCTCCTGCATTGCAGAGCCAGCTTAGGTTCACTGTCAACCTTAACCTCCCTAATTCCATGACCTCATTTTCGACTTCTCAGTATTCCCCAGGAATCGACAGGAGAACGTTGAATTCTCCCCCACCATTGACCACTATAACATTGGATGACCTCGCCATGGATCCACAAGCCAGGTGCAGAAGCAAAGAAGTGCTGGCAGCTTCCAATGTAATAGCATTAAGAAGATCATGTGAAGCTTTCTTTCTTTTACTTTTTAAACCAACCTAACATGGGCTTCTCACTAGTGACCCCTCCCTAACCTGGCCCCACCCCACACTGTACTGTTGCACTTCGTGTCTTATGAAACCATCTGGTCTGCCATGTTGTCAGACGATCAACTCTTGGAGGCAGTTGCCAACTCTAGCCCATTTTTTTCATTAATGGTTCCTTCCTGGGGGAACCATGGACAAAGATCCCTGATAAACAGGAAGAACTTTTTTAATTGTTTCTTTTTAACCCGAGTTTCTTGTGCCATGAGGGATTCTTTGATCCCAGAAAGATATAAATCTTCCTTGCTAAATTTCTCAATTGTTTTTTTCTTAACCCAAGTTCCCTGCATCTTGAGGGATTCTGTGATCCCAGAAATAAATAAATCTTCCTTGTTAAATGCTTGTCCCATTACTCACCTTTTCCACGTAGGTAGTGCTCATGAACCAAAAGTCCTAAGCACTGGGTAGGCTGCTGGGTCTTCCTCCAACCGAGGCTCACAATTGACCTTGTCATGGACGCCATGGACGGGCCCGTCCCTCTAATGAGCACTGAAGTTCCCAGATCCCCAACTCTATCCAGCCGCATGCTGGGCACCAGTTGTCCCAACCTGTAGGACATCGACCTGGGGCAAGAGAGTCAGGGATAGGGAATGGGGACAAGAGACACAGAAAGAATGACCACAAGACAGGATTCTGATCAAGTGGCAAACTTTACTTTTTTCTCAGGCTAGCTTATATAGTCGGCAGAGCAGGATATGGGGAGGGGTAGAATGGGTTTTTTGTGAGCCAGGTGTTAGTGTAGGCAGGATATTAGGAAGCCACAAAGAGGATGTTTGGCAGGGTAAAGAGTTTATGAGTAAGAGGTCCAGGAAGGGTTGCCGAGGTGACTGTGACTGTGGGTGGAGGACTGGGTCTTTTTCTTGAGCTGAGCTTCTAAGGAGCTCCTATGCAAAGGTTAATATACAACTATGTGGCCAGCCAAGATTGGCCTAGGATCTCATGCCCAGCCCTGAGATTTGGCTCCCAACAGGACACCTTCAATAAGGAGATGAGGCATGAGAAGGAATGGCATTCCCTGTGTGATATGTTTAGTACGTGAATGAAGTCTTCCTCTAACCTGTACTGTCTCTGGCTTAACCAATATGATTTCTCCATGTGCCCAGGTTTGTTCTGTAGGAGCCCCCAGCTTGCTGCTCTGCATTGTTCTTGGGACTTAGTATCCCCATCAGTACTATAATTTTGAAAATTCATTTGGCTTCCTAATAAAAACATCAATAATATAACAACTACTGCTTACAAAGCACATACTGCTCATTAAGTGGTTATTACACACAGCCCTTCTATTCCTTCCAAGCCCATTAATATTCACTAATACTTTATTGCAAAACAAAATCTGGAAGCTAAATTAATTTCCAAATTATGGAACTGATATGGATACTAAGACAGGTCTACTTGGAATTAATGCTCAAGTTTCGACCCATATCTGCATATTGGCAGACTAAATTCTAGAAGTCAGCATTGAGTTAATAGCAGATAGCAGATGTGATTCATATATTATTGGTTCTTTAGCAAAGTTACTATCTTCCCTAATTACACAGATGGTGAGGCAAAGGTCAGGAAGGATTAAAGTTTACCCAATGTTGCATACCAAGTGCTCAGGAAAACTTGGATTCAACTCCAGGTCTTCAGACCCCTGACCCCTTTCTTACCAGTGACTTTTGTGCAACATTCTTGAGTAAAGAGAAGAGGTATGTTTAGTGAGGAAAGTATTTCTCTGTTCTTCCAAACATAGCTAGGACTTAACATCAACTTTACTTCTCCAAGTAAACGTTTACAAAAGAAAGGAGAACATAGTCTATGTCTTCAAAAATGAAAAATGTTCAAACTTAATGTATCTCTCATTAATGCAGAATTTGTCAGCTGAGAGAGGAAGCTAGCCTTCAGGAGGCAGATGACTTCAAGGAATACTGAAAGCCCAGCACCATTCAAGGAATGAGAAGTCAGTTTCAGGAGCTTTGGATTCTTTTGGGGGTCCCTGCAAGTGCCATCGCCAGCAGAGTAATAACCCCCTGAAACAAGATGGAAATCTAGTTCAACAAGACTTAGCTGGAGTTGGTTCAAACTTGTAAAGTCTGACCCCTGGGCAGTTTATTTTTTACGTATTTAAACATGGTACAACTTTAGGGGAAAGTTCCTTGTGACAATTATCACAATAAAGCTTAAAGTATGGGTACATCAAAACCCTGTGGAAAAGTACATGTCTTTTCAAAGTACCTGTGACCTCATGCAGAAGAATGGGCTCTACTGACTGAGAAACAGTACCCAGGAGTCTGGGAAGAGTCTGGGATAAACTTAACAGTCTGGGGGATTTGAATGAGGCCTAGACCTACAGATAGCAAAGATCACCAGGTTATTAACTACATCTGTTCTCAGTTTTCTGGGTGGAAACAGGTATACATCCCTCTTGTTGAAGAGAAAACTCCATATATTTAACATTCCTGGTTTCCCTAGTGCTATCTGTGAGCACAAGGACCTCATGCCCCCCACAGAATCCCACTGCTATGAAAGGAATATTTGGAGAGGAGATGGTGAAGGCAACACTGTGTGCGTGGGTTGAGTTTGTGTGTGTTCTATCCCACCATAGTTTAATGAGCCTGGAGGGAAATCATAGCTTGGCATAACATGCTGTATTGAGTATAGTGGGAAATTACCAATAAGGAGTCAGGTAGAAATATAAGGGTATTTAATAGGGAAAAGCCTTACTTACAGAGCGAACCAGCCAGCCGGTGGTAGCAGTCTGTACAGCCAGAAGCAAAAAGAGAAACCGAAACCGAAAACGCAGTCACACTACACCACTCTGACCACGCCCTCACAAGCCTGGTCAGGCACACCTGTAGCCAGCCCCTAAGAAGGCGTGGCTACAGCTTCCCCTACAATTGAGCATGTGTCCTGGAGACCCAGCTAGTCTTGTAGAGGGTGATGCTGCAGAGATATGATGTGGGATGTCCTGTATGCTGAGGATATGTGCCGCTTTTATTGGTTGATAAATTAACCTGATTTGACCAATGACCAATAGAGTCAGACGGGAAATCCAAACAGAGATACAGAGAGAAAGAAGGCAGAGTCAGGGAGACGCCATGTAGCCACCAGAGAAGCAAGATGTGAGGTAACAAGCCACAAGCCACAAGCATAGGCTAATTTAATTGTGAGAGCTAGTCAGTAATATGCCTGAGTCATTGGCCAAACAATTATAATTAGTATTAAGCCTCAGAGTGTTTATGGGGGGGGGAGAAACCTCCATTTACAGAGATGTGACCCAGTTGATCTCAGTTCTGATAGGTATCTACAGAAAATAAAGTGAGCCTGTCAAAGAGATATGTGAAGTCCCATGTTGGCTGAGGCCATTATATATAATAGCCAAAGTTTGTAATCAACCTCGGTATCCATTGACAGATGCTTCGACAATAAAAATGACACACACACACACACACACACACACACACACACACACACACACACACAAATGCATGAACACAGTATCATTCAGCAGTGAAGATGAATGAAATGTTGTTTATGACAACATGGGAGAAAACTGGAGTGTGTTATGGTAAACTAAACATGTACACCATGATTGCATGTTCTTTTTCATGTGTAGTTTTTTAAAAGGTTGATCTCAAAGTAAAAGATAGGAAATTGTAATTACTGGCAGCAAGGAACGGTTGCAGGAGGCCAGTTAAAAGGAGCGTGAATAATGAGTGTCATAGCAGTAAGAAGGCAGGATTGATAGCTAGTGTTTTATAGCACAGCAGAGTAACCATGGTTCATGATAATCTGTTACAAATTGTGGAGGAACAAAAAGAGAGGAGCTCAAGGGATCCAAAGGTAAGGAAGTAACAAGGAAGTGAAAAGTGATAACCATCCTAATTGCATAAGTGTACATTATATGCAGGTGTTGAAATATCACAGTTTCTTATAAGTATGCAAAATTATTATGTGCAAATTAAAAAGAAAGGAAATTTACTAAAAACACATGGAAATAGACTCCGGTCAAAGAGAGTAAAATAGATCCCTGCATTCAGAGGCAGCTGTGGTGAGAAGAAGATATTTTCATAACACATTGTCTTTCCCCAACAAGTAACTAAAGAGCTCAGACTCCATGGACGCCCTTTTATTACTTACTGTTCATCAGGGGACATGCCCATGACCAAAGAGATCAGCTATCACTAAGCTTGTCACTTGGAGGTTAATTAAGAAGTTCAGGGAGTGTAGGGAGACACCGTAACCATGCCTCCTAAGGGCTAGCTACAGGTGAGCCTGACCACGCCTGTGAAGGCATGGTCAAGGTAAGGTCAGAGTGACGAGGCATGGGCTCTTAAGGATGAGGAGCACATGGAACAGTCTCTTCCCCTTCGGCTGTCCTTCTCTCTGGCCTCCCTGCCTTGCTGCCTCTGGGCATGCTCTGGCTTGCATTTGGCTGGTATTTATCTGAATAAAGGTATCTTGAATCTACAAGCCTTCTCCTTCAAGGGAGAATCGTTGTGTGGAAGTCTAAAAATTTGAGGGTACAAAGGGACAAATTTTGTCCAAAATTCAGAGTATCAACAGCAAAGAGATAGGGACTGATGGTGGATGTAATCATGAGGCTTGGAGCCCTCGATTTAATGATGTTATTTTTGATTGGGGCATTTAAATAGAGGAAACACTTCAAGGCATCTCAGTCAAGCAGGGTGAGCAAAGATCAGAGGTTCATATTGGGGAGGCTTGGGATATTCAGGCTAGCCCTGAAAAGATTGGAGGACATGAATGACATGTGACGATAAGGTGTTGTGAGGTAGAGACTGGAGTGAAACAACTTTTAAAATCTGATGTAGTGACAAAGATAGATGAATCATTTGCATATACCATCCGTGTGTGTGTGTGTGTGTGTGTGTGTGTCTGTCTGTCTGTCTGTCTGTCTGCCTGTCTAGGATGGGAGGCGAAGTCTGAACAATAGCATGTGTACCTTGTGACAGGTGTGAGCATGGTAAGCTTAATGGCTTATAAGACTTTCAGTCAGCTGGAGAGATGGCTCAGCAGTTAAGAGCACTGGCTGCTCTTCCAGAGGTCCTGATTTCAATTCCCAGCAACCATGTGGTGCCTCACAACCATCTGTAATGAGGTCTGGGCTCTCTTCTGGCCTGGAGGGAGACATACAGGCAAAACACTGCATATATAATAAATAAATAAAACTTAAAAGAAAGAAAAAGACTTCCAGTCAATGTTTCTGACTGCCCTCCTTCCAAACACATTTCTTCAGTCACTAAGTCATAGCTGACTTTTTACTAGAGGTCATCTTCATTTAAGCAAAGCAGGAGCCTGCAGAATGGGAACTTATTATTATTATTATTATTATTATTATTATTATTATTATTTTACCAGTTATACATCTGATAGAGGATTAGACTATAGAATATAAAAAGAACAGAACTAGAAAAAAACTAAACATCAATAGAAAAAAAGCCCAATTTAAAAGTGGGATATAGAGCTCAACATTGAGTTCTCAAAATATGTAACACAAATGACCGAGAAACACTTAAAGAAATGTGCAACATTCTTATCTATGAGGGAAAGGCAAGTTAAAACTACTTTGGTATTTCATCTTACACCAGTCAGAATGACTAATATCAATCAAACAAATGACAGCAGCACATGCTGGAGGATTTTGGAAAGAGGAAAATTTATTCATTGATTGTGCAGGTGCAGTCTTGTACAGCCACTATGGAAATCAGTGTTGTGGTTACTCAGGAAACTTGGAATAATTTAACTCAAGATCCAGTGCTTGGACATGTACCCAAAGGACTCTACATCCTACTACAGAGATGTTTGCTCATCCATGTTTATTTCTGCTCTGTTCATAATAGTCAGAAATGGAAACAGTCTAGATGTCCACCAAATTATGAATGGATAATGACAATGTGTTATATTTACATAATAAATATTATCTATCTCTCAAGAAAAATGAAATTTGCATGTAAATGGATGGAGCTCGCAACAATCAGTCTGAGTGATGTTACCTAGCCTCCTTATATATTAGTGTTAATGTCAAGTTTGAGGTGTGCACGTTTCAATCAGAATATTGTGTGTTTCAATCACAGAGGTCAGGCAGTTAGTTAGAGACCAGGGAGGAAGCAGGAGATCTTTCAAGGAAGGGTGAATAGAATAGAGTGTTATAAAGAGATAAAATAGAAATTAGAATAGGAGGACCAAATGGGGAGGGAATGGTAGGGCAATGTAAAGGAGCAAATATAGGTGGGGACAATTAATACTAAAGACCTTTTTGAAAAACCATCTGAAAAGCTACTACTGTAGAAGCTTCCTAAATATATGAAAAGAATTTAAATGTAGCCACCATATAATGTGGGAGACAATGCCCCAACTAGACATGCTACCAAGTAAAGTCTCCAGTCTCCAGTCCCAGTAACAGGTTACATCTTGCTGAGCCACTAGACAAAGAAGTCTATAGACACCCCCACAACCCCGACATACAGGCTATTGATTATTTACAACCTGATCCTAAGGCTTATAACTGATAGATGCATCACTTAGCCCTCCTCAGAGAAGTTTCTTCTTGCAGTGGATAGACATTAACGTAGAGACCCACAACTGTACAATGTGCAGAGAGTGAGAGACTTTGGAGTATTCAGATGTAAATAGGATGTTTTTAATTAAATCCCCTTCCTCAAGGCTCAAGGGGTTATGCAGAAGAAGAATTGAAGGTGGTGGGTGAGTACAAAAAAACAGTGTCTTCCATACACAACAGGACTGATGCACATATATGAACTCATACAGACTGTGGCATCATGAACAAGATCTGCACAGGTCCAAACCAGATCAGTATGGAAAACAGAAAGTGGACCCAAAGTCCCACCACTGACAAGAAGTTACTTGCAGCTGATACCTGCTCAGGAAGGGATAATCTGTTTCCTCCAGTGGAGTGTCACTTGGTATATCAACCACACCCTAGGGCAGGACCCATGACAAGGAGTAGTTGGCAACCAAAACAGACTCCATATTTTTATTTGTGTGCTCTTTGTTTTGTTCTGTTTTGGTTTGGTGCTTTTTTTTGGTCTTATTTGTTTTTGCTTTATTTTGTTTTGTTCTTCAGGTTTGGGTGGGGAGAAAATGAAGTTGAGTATGTGGGGTGAGGATGATCTGGAGGGAGCTGGGGCAGGGGGATGAAAATATTCAAAATATATTGTATGAAAAATTAAATAAAAATTTTAGAAAGTAGAAAAATTATCTAAATTAACAAAATCAGAAATGAAAAGGGTGATATAACAACCGACACTGAGGAAATCCAGAGAATCACTAGGTCATACTTCAAAAACCTATACTCCATAAATTGGAAAATTTAAAAGAAATGAACAAATTTCTTGATATGTACAACATACCAAAAATTAAATCAAGTCCAGATAAACAATTTAACAGACATATAACCCCTAAGGAAATAGAAGCAGTCATCAAAAGTCTCCCAATCAAAAACAAGCCCAGAGCCAGATGGTTTCAGTACAGAATTCTAGCAGGCTTTCAAAGAAGAGCTAATACCAATACTCCTCAAATTGTGCCACACAATAGAAACAGAAGGAACATTGTCAAACTCTTTTTATGAGGCTTGTTACCCTGATACCTAAACCACATAAAGACACAACTAAGAAAGAGAATTGTAGACCAATCTCCCTCATGAACATTGATGCAAAAATACTCAATAAAATAACTAGCAAACTAAATATAAGGATACATAAAAAGATCATCCACCATGATCAAGTATGCCTCATTCCAGAAATGGAGGGATGGTTCAACATACGAAAATCTGTCTATCTAATCCACCATACAAACTGAAAGAAAGAACCACATGATCATCTCATTAGATGTTGAAAAAACCTTTGACAAAATCCAACACTCCTTCATGATAAAGGACTTGGATCAGGGGTACAAGGAACATGCCTAAACATAACAAAAACAAGCCAAATAGCCAACATCAAACTAATGTAGAGAAACTCAAAGCAATTCCCTTAAAAATCAGGAACAAGACAAGGCTGTCCAGTCTCTCCATACCTGTTCAACATAGAAATTCTGCCTAGAGCAGTAAGACAACAAAAGGAGATCAAGAGTATAGAAATCGGAAAGGAAGCAAGTAAAGTATCACTATTTGCAGATGATACAATAGTATACATAAGTTGCAATTTTTTAAAAAAGCATCATGAGAGAGAAAGATGCCATGTTACAGAGTTCAAGTAGAGGGGTTCTTTATTAGGGAAGGGACCTTAAAAGTGGAAAGGGGAGGGGGAGACTAGCCTCCTAGGACAGGAGCCCCAGGAGAGAGGAGAGAGAGGGAAGGAGAAAGGGAGAGAGAGGCAGAGAGATGGGGGGGAAGAATGGGAGGTAGGCAGGGCCTGTGAATGCTCACAGGTGGTGCTCTTGGTGGCTGTAGCTGAGGGTGTATCCTGCAGAACCCCAAGTACGGACTAGCACAGATGCCTGAATACTAACATAAATAACCCCAAAAATTCTACCAGGGAACTCCTACAGCTGATAAACACCCTCAGCAATGTGGCTGGGCACAAGATTAACTAAAAAAAAAAATCAGTAACCCTGATAAAGATAAAGAGGCTGAGAAATAAATCAGGGAAGCAACACCCTTCCCAATAGCCACAAATAATATAAAATATCTTGGGGTAACTCTAATCAAGCAACTAAAAGACCCATAGAACAAGATCTTTAAGTCTTTGAAAAAAGAAATTGAAGAGGATATCAGAAGATGGAAAGATCTCCCATGCTCATGAATAAGTAGGATTAACAGTAAAAATGGCCATGTCACCAAACACAATCTACAGATTCAATGTAATCTCCATCAAAATTCCAACACAATTTTTCACAGACCTCGAAAGAACAATACTCAACTTCATATGGAAAAACAAAAAATACCAGAAGAGCTAAGACATTTTGTACAATAAAGGAGCTTCCAGCTCTATAGTATAGAGCTATAGTAATAAAAACAGCTTGGTATTGGCATAAAAGCAGGCAGGTGGATCAATGAAACCAATCAGACGGCCCTGACATAAATCCACATACTTACAGACATCTAATTTTTGACAAAGAAGCTAAAATTATACAATGAAAAAAGAGAGTATCTTCAACAAATGGCACTGGCACAACTGGATGTTGGCATGCAGAAGAATGCAAAAAGATTCATATCTATAACCCTGCACAAAACTCAAGTCAAAGTGGATCAAAGACTTCAACATAAATCCAGTTACATTAAACCTGATAGATGAAAAAGTGGAAAGTAGCTTCAAACTCATTGTCACAGGAAAAAATTTCCTGAATACAACACCAGTAGCACAGACACTGAGATCTACAATTAATAAATTGGACCTCCTGAAACTGAAAAGCTTCTGTAAGGCAAAGGACACTGTCAATAGGACAAAACAGAAGCCTTTAGAATGGAAAAATAGCTTCACCAACCCCACATTTGACAGAGGGCTGATCTCCAAAATATATAAAGAACTCAAGAAACAAGACATAAAAAAACCAAATAATCCAATTAAAAATGAGTTACAGATCTAAACAAAAAATTCTCAACAGAGGATTCTCAAATGGCTGGAAGGCAATTAAGAAATTGTTCAACATCCTTAATCATCAGGGAAATGCAAATCAAAATGACTCTGAGATACCATCTTACTCCTGTCAGAATGGCTAAGACCAAAAATACTGATGACAGCTTGTATTGGAGAGGATGTAGAGCAAGGGGAACACTCCTTCACTGCTGGTGGGAGTGCTAACTTGAACAATCACTTTGGAAATCAATACAGTGGTTTCTTAGAACATTGGGAATCAATCCACTTCAAGACTCAGCTATACCGATCTTGGGCATACACCCAAAGGATACACACTCATACCACAAGGACACTTGCTCAACTATGTTCATAGCAGCTTTATTTGTAATAACCAGAACCTGGAAACAACCTAGATGTTTCTCAGTGGAAGAATGGATAAAGAAAATGTGGTGCATTTATACAATGGAGTACTAATCAGCTATTTAAAAAATGGTTATATCAGGAAATTTGAAGTCAAATGAATGGAACTAGAAAAAATCACCCTGAGTGAGGTGACCCAGACACAGAAAGACATATGGTATGTACTCACTCATAAGTGGATATTAGTTGTGAAGGATAACCATGCTACAGTTCATAGCCCAAGAGATGCTAGGTAACCAGGAGGGCCCAAAGAAGAACATATTGATTTCCCTGGGGAGGGGAAATAGAGGAGCTCTCGGGGATAAATGGGGGGTAGGTAGGATGGGAACATGAGGAATCAAGTTGGGGGCAGGATATAGGGGAGAGTAATGAAAGAGATGTCTTGATGTGGGGGCAGGGGACATTCTAGGGTCAGGTAGAAGCCTGGTGCAAGGGAAACTCCCATGAATCTACAAGGATGACCCCAGTTAAGACTAGCAATAGTGGATAGGTAATCTAAACTGACCATTTCCTATAAACCCTAATTGTCATCAGAGAACCTCCCTCCAGTAACTGTTGGAAGCAGATGCAGAGATCCACAGCCAAGCACTGTGTCAAGCTCCTGGAATCCTGTTGAAGAGATGGAGGAAGGATTGTATGATACAGGGGGGTTAAGGTCATCACAAGGAAACCCATAGAAACAACTAACCTGGGATCATAGAAGCTCACAGACTCTGGACTGACAGCTAAGAAACCTGCATGGGACTGGCCTAAGCTTTCTACATATGTGTGATCGTTGTATAGCTTGGTCTACTGTAGGACTCTTAGAAGTAGGATAGGGGCCTGTCCTGATGCTTTAGCAGGCTTTTAGGAACCTATTCCTCATACTAGGTTGCCTTGCCCAGCTTTAATTCGAGGGGAGGAGCTTAGTCCTACCTTAACTTGATATGCCATGCTTTGTTGACACCCATGAGAACCTGCCCCTTTCCGAGCAGAAACAGAAGAGGTGGACAGGGAGGAGATGGGAAGGAAGGAGTGGGAGAAGTTAAGGGAAAGGAAACTGTGGTTGGGATGGAAAAAAATGAATAAGTTTAATACATAAAATAAAATGATGGGCAAAAATGTAGCTTGTTGGGCAGTGGTGGCATATGCTTTTAATCGCAGCACTTGGGAGGCAGAGGCAGATGGATCTCTGTGGGTTGGAGGCCAGCATGGTCTATAGAGTGAGTTCCAGGACAGCCAGAGCTGTTACACAGAGAAACCCTGTCTTGAAAAACAAAGCAATTAATGGTTCTGTCCAGGTCTGCTTTCTGTTGTAATAAAATATCCAAGACCTGAGTTCATAGCTGGTGCACTGTTATCTTGGTCTTTCCCCTTTCTGTTCTGTCCAAGGGGATAGTGCTACCCACATTAAAAGTACAGCTTTCTCTTCTGTCAATCCTCTTTGGGAAGACTCTCACAGACATACCCAGAGATGCACCCCAGTCTCCCATGTGATTCTAAATCCAGTGAAGTTGAGAGTAAGCATCACCATCACCTACATGATTGGTTTACCCCCCTTTCACTGAGAGATGCCTACTGCCCATATTAGGAAAGCTAAGGACTCCATTTGGACTGTTCAGTGGCTGAGCTTATACCTGGCTTTGACTCTCTCTTATTTCAAACCTGGGAATTTCAGACATTTGTCTTTCCATCCCAAGATATCCCCATTAACAAAATACTATTCACCCAGAGCAGAGTGTTTCACTTACTCAGTATCTCATCAGTGTGTCTCAGAGATTGTCTTATCTGTCAATGTAGACTCTTGGGTGTTGCCAAGTGTGGCGGTTTGAAATAAATTGGCCCCCAAAGGGAGTGGCGCTATTAGGAGATTTGGCCTTCTTGGAGGAAGTGTGTCTGTGACTCTGTGTGTGTGTGTGTGTGTGTGTGTGTGTGTGTGTGTGTCGGAGGGAATGGGGGGGTGTCTTTGAGGTCTTTTCTCTCAAGCTTCACTCAGTGTGACACTCAGTCAACTTTCTGTTGCCTCTGAATCAAGATGTAGGACTCTCAGCGCCAGCACCACATCTGTCTGTCTGCTGCCATGCTCTCCATTCTGATGATAATGGACTGAACCTCTGAAACTGTAAGCAGCCCACCTAAATTAAATGTTTTCCTGTATAAGAGTCGTCATGGTCATGGTGTCTCTTTACAACAATAGAAACCCTAACTAAACCAAGGTTTCCTATTTTACCGAATCTCTGAACTTCATGCATCCCTCTGCCTGCTAAATGAGTAGCGTTGGAGGGTGTTCTGGAACTCAAACAGGCCTCCTGTCTGGACCTGCTATTCTCGTGCTCTCCTAAGTCCCTTCAAGAAAGCCATACTTATTCTCAGAAAGGAGTCAAAGAAAAAATATAGCTTTTCTTTAAGAAAGTATTTTAGTTAGACTCTAGGGTTAGCTGCAGTGGCAGAGATCCAAAAATGACAATGGATTGGGAATGCTGCCGGGTGTGGGTACACCTGGAGTCCCAGCATTTGGGAGGTTGAGGCTGGAGGATGGTGATGAGTTTGAGGCCAGCTCGGGTTACCTAGTGAGACCTTGTCTCTAAGAAAGAAAGAATGAGAGAGGAGGGGAGCAGAGGGGAAGAAGAGAAAGGAGGGAGGAAGGAAAAAAATAAAGGAGACAAGGGTAGTGTGACAGAGGTCACAGAGGCTCATTCTGCTCTGTGTGACCTGTGTAGGAAATTGTCCTAGCCACAGACTCCAGAAAGCCTCACCACTGTTTGGCCTCTATGCCAGTGGGAAAAAGAAGGGAGAACCTTTTCTGTGTGTAATGGAGCAAGTCTCAAGAAGCTTGTAGCATGTCCCTACTTGCTATTTATTCATCAGCACTAGTCACTGTGCTGCAAGGAAAGCCAAAAACCAGCTTTGGTTTGGGGGATCCATTTATGTAGCTAACAGTGCGTAAGAAAGGAGAGTGGCTGTTGAGGGTGGCTAGTCAACCAGGGGGAGACCACTCCCCTGCATTCAACACCTGAAACAGAATCTTGCCTTTATCACCTGAGATTTGAGCTTCCCTTGGGTACATTTTGTCATCTGTGAAATGGAGATGGTTAATGGGATGAATGCTTTCTAGAAAGTGGAAGGCTGAATGCTCCATCCGGCTGCATTGGGTAGCTAGGGGAAGGCTTGAAACCAAGCTCGCTCATGGGAACCTGACCTTCTGTGTGGATGTGCATGCTGGGTGGCAGCTGCTGCAGAGTCTCTCCCGGAGCTCACAGGGCTAATGGAGATTAAAAATAAAAGCTACAGGCAGCAGGAGATGCAGTCCACGCAAAATGTGGTTATGAGGTTAGAAGTAAATGTTCCCTACCAGAATACCTGGATGGAGTCAGAAACCCCTGGACACACAAGGTGCAGCAGTCTGGCTTTGTGCCTATGTAAAGGGGGTGTCTACACAGATGATGGAAAATAATTAGAGGAAAATAACAGAGACTTTTCAACCATGAAAACAGAATTTAAGTGCCACTTGTCACTTTCCTGCCATTTTGCTGTACAAAGAGATTCACAGGTTCCACGTCTTCCCTCCGGTGCTGCCAGCTGGTCCCTGTGTCTTCTGGGAAGGAGTCCTGGGTCTTCACGGTTTCTTTGGCTCAGCTTTAAGGATGAATCTGGACACTCCTGCTCTCATAAGCTGTGTTTTCATTTTCTTTTTGATTAAAAAAAAACTTAACAGAAACAACTGATGGTGGGAAGGTTTGCTTTGGCTCATGGTGCGGAGGGAGTGCAGGTTCTTCTGGCATAGCTCAGGATGGTAGGACTGTGTGACGGGTGATGGGGGTCGGGTGGACTCCTCACATGGTGGCTGACAGGAAGCAGAACTGGGGAGAGCTGAAGGATGTGAGTGGTACAGCGTTTGAAATGAATTACATCTATCAGCCTAGCTGTCTTGTGAAGCTGCACACTCTTCAAAATGTGGTGCTGCAGGCCAGGGCAGAGTGCTGAGAACACAAGCCCCTGATGTGCTTTTCAGATTCAGAGCTCTGAGGGCTTTATGACGGATGCTTCTGCATAGATGTCCACACAGGCAACATCAAACTGAGCCGGTGCACTGCTGCCTAGAAATTCTCTCTCTTCCTCCTGTCTTGTCCATAGGCACACAATGCCCCAGTCTCTCTTCCCAGAAAGAAAGGTATGTGCATGTGCATGCTTCCTCTGAAATTCAAATGCAGCAAAATGCCAGTGGGTTTTCTGGAAAGAATTCTGGACAGGGGGTACTGTCTGGGCAGTGGTGGAATACACTTCTGATCCCAGCATTCGGGAGGCAGAGGCAGGAGGATGTCTGTGAGTTTGAGGTCAACCTGGTCTACAAAGTAAGTTCCAGGGCAGGCTCTGAAGCTACACAGAGAAAGCCTGTCTCAAAGCACTCCCCAATCACCCCTTGTCTCCTGAACCCCGGATATGCCACTGACACAGATATTTGCATATGAAATTGAGGCTGGTTGCAACATGTGCACTTAATCTACTGAAAGTTTAAAGTGATGTCTTTAAACTTTAAAGTGGTAAATTCATTTGTGCGTTATTTCAAAGTCATAACACACACATGGCAGAACCGTGCTTTCTGGCCCTTTGCTTCCTAATTTTCTGAACTTGGAAGAATGACATAACTTCTCTTGTTGCTGTTCCGTGTCTGAATGTTACTCCCAGAATGTTTGTTCTTTGAAGCAGACATACTCTCTTTACTGACATACCCCTATAATAGAATGGTACTTTGCTCACAACATTCAATAAATTGCAGTTGAATACATCAATCAAGTGGAAATAGTAATTCAGTCTAATGGGGCAATAACAGAGATCAAATGAAACAGCGCTGTCAAATCCCTGGGCTGAGGCCTCTGATGTTTGCTTCACGTGGTTCATCACTTCATGATTCTCTGTATGCTTACAGTGTTAGGTGACTAAAATTTAGGCTTAAATATAGTTTTATATCCACTATTTTCTGATTTTGGGTGCTCAAAGCCTGGGCCTTCTGAGTGATATACACGGGCTCTACCATCATGCTACAGCCCCAGGGCCTTTATAACCAATTTTCCCAGAAGCCATTGCTGTGTAGCATCATCAGGAAGCTCACCAGGGTCTTCTCTTACTTTGTTCCTGTGACCGCTGCACAGGGCAGGTTCCATCAGTCACTAAGGCCCACCAAAACTGCATTTATCGAGTTCATTGGTGACCACCCTGCTGCCAAGCTGAAGCACTCCTCAGTCATCCCTTGTCTCCTGAACCCTGTGTGTGTCACTGGCACAGCTGGAGATCTGTCTTAAGATTCTTGCCTTGCTCAGTTCCAGGATGCTCACACTTTCTTGAGCTTTCTGCTTCCTCCCTGGAGTCTCCTTCTGAGCCCCCATTGTATTCCCCTATGCTTTTCAGCCTCTTGGGTTGACAGCCACAGGTCCCTAGTCATGAAGCTGCATTTAATTTTCTTTCTGCATTAGTTAGTGTCCCAATAGGAAATAACTGAGAAATCTGAGGTAAGTTTGACAATGACAGTTTTACAAGGATCATTTAGAGCATTAGCAGTAGATAATGAATACAGAGCTCCAACACTTACTAAGGTGGGGTTACGTCCCAATAAACCCACTGCTGAAACTAATGTAGGTGGAACATGCACTGAGTACGTTTGCCATGCAGACATGATTAATCAACAACACAGTACTAGGAGTGTAGGCTTATTCCCCCTTCTTCTCACAAAGATTTCTGCTACTGCCACTGCCCAGTGTGCCGAGGATGTCTACCAAGCCATTCCTGTACCAGGAAAGAACAAAAGTCAAGATTCAATTTTGTTTGTACTAAATGTGTATCCCTTTCATACCAGTATAAAGTCAAACAATCTATGAGATTGTTCAGTCATCTTAAGTTAGGGGCCACCTGTGTTCTGGGTTTGGAAACAACCGGTGGTTACTGGAACCCAGAAAGGGAAGCACAGACTCAACACACTGCTCAGCAGGGAGAATCTGTGGAGATCCACAGCTGGGTAGCCGGTCCTCTTACTTGTTGATCTCTTGATGATGTGCCCATAGATGGAGCCCAAGGAAAAGTCAGAAATCTCATTCATAAAGTCCAATGGGCCAGTCTCCTGAGGGGATTTGCCTCTTTGTTTCCAGTCCCTGCAGGATTTCTTTTTTTCTTATCAGGCTGGCCTGACAGTGTGGTGAGGGACTGCCTTGCCTGGTTCTCATGTCAGAGAGGACTGCCATGGGAAACAGTACTTACCATGGGCTTTTAATAGATACTTGGGAAAATCAAGTTAAGGATTCTGTCTGCTTGTAGTCTGCGAAGAGATCTTAATCATGGGTGGATGTTGCCACTCATGTTCTACGTGCTACTCTGAGGGCTGTTCTCCTTATATCATAAAGAAATTACCTACTGTTGAGTATCTTGTAGTCAAAGTCACAATTCCTCATCCATTTTCAATGGGGGGGGGCAGTGTTTGTTGACTTATCTTTGTGAACTACAAAGTATGGCAATGTGGAGGAAGGAATAAATCACAGTTTTAAAAATCAGCATTACCCTGACGCAGCAACCTTAATGCCACTGTGTATCAACTGAGCGAGCAGGACTGAGATGCTCACACTGCGAACCGTGCATTAAACAGGACGGAGACGCTGTGTTCTAAGTCATTGCTGGATTTCTGGTGAGTGAGACCCCAGGTCCTCAGGGTCTTTCCCTTTCATTATGTGTGAGGATTTCAGCTGAGTGGATTTCAATAGCCTTGGGTAAAAACACAGCATTGGGATGAGAGACAGCAGCAAAGATTCAGAGTGGCTGATGACTTCTGAAAGTTAATAAAAATTCAGTTATAATCCACTCTCTAAGGAGAGGTCAGCATGCCGGCCGGCATCTCCTGGAGGTTGAAGGAAACACCAGGACACAGTGGCTCAAAGAAAGGCTTCAGAACCCCTTTCTCTTCTTGCTGGAGTCTTCCTTTCCCCAGCCCTGCCATGGCTTCTATTTGCTCATCACTGTCAGTGAAGGCAAGGGTGGCACTCTTCAAAATACAGAAGAGCCACACGAGTGTGAGTTACCTTGAGTTGGTGCTCTGTGGCTTGCCTCTCTGCATTTTCATTTAACACTAATGATGACCTCTGATGCATATGATTGCAGGCTGTAGAGGGGCCCAAATAGGACATAACGGTTTCAGTGACTCGGTACCAGTGTCCATGTGGGGAGGAAGAGAGGTTGGGTGAATTCATTTTGGCATTTAACGAGCTCCCCAGAGCTGTCAGGCAATTGAAAGGGAATCAGGTCACCAGTGTATTGACATCAGCAAAATGCGTCTAAATGTTTTCCAATCACCTATGCATGGGTGGAGATGGGAACGATTGTCACTGGAAGAAATACCTGCTATAATCTCTCTCTAATGAGCTGCTTCACTCGTTGTCTGGGGGCACACTGTCGTTTTGTCTCTATCACACAGAAAGGACTGGCTGGTGCAATCGATTCCACAGAGCACCCATCAATTCAGTTAAACAAGCAGTGGGAAGGCAAAGCCCAGTGATCAATAACTGTGGCTTCCCTGAATGGATGGGTCTATTGCTTGACTTGTGTGTTCACTTGCTGCCAAGCCTGTGAAGTGTTGTGGGGACCTATCGGACAAAGACAGACCCTGGGGGATGCTTACTGTGTCAAAGTTGACACAGCAGGCTTACCCAGGACGGCACTGCTACTTGAGAGGTAGGACTTACTCTGTGGCACAGCAATTGTCACTGAAGCCTGCAGTGGCCTCTGGAGAGCCCTGGGTGACTGCTGTTACCAACTGCCCTGAGCTGAGCATCAAGCAGGAAAGACACTTTATACATTATGGTTACTTGCTTCTCGGCAAGCCAGCAAGGTGGGCATCATTCTTCCTCCTTTGTCTTACTACTTAAAAGAGTGAAGAGAAACTGCTCAGTCCATTAGCAGTTAATGAGAGGCAGGGCCAGGAACCCTGTGATCAACCTGTGATCACTCAGAGACAGTCTTAGTCCTCAACTTGTCTACATCTGGGCACAGCTGCAAGAGAGTTTCCTGATCAGGTGATTTGATGTGGGAAGACTCACTATGGGGACAGCAAGATAAAAGAAGGTTAGAGGGCAAGTTGTACATTTTGCCTGCTGGCCTTCCCACGGTGCTATTCAATTCACCTATTCTTGTGCTGTCACTACAACCCTTCACTGACACCGGCTTCCACTGTGAACTGAAGACCAGTGGCTTCCTGGAAATCCCCTGTGTCTTCAGTGACAGGTTGGGACTGCTAAGACACCACCCTGCTTGGTGGACTGAGCACCACTGTGTTCTCAGCTCCCCTGGGTTGAAGATAGACATCTCCTGGACTACCCAAACTGTGTCATGTGAGCTAAACTAATAAAGCCCTAATACACACTCATTCCGTCATTGGCTCTGTCCATCTAGAGAACTGGAATACAATTGCCAAGGCCCAAACCCTCTTGAGGATGTCTGGTCCTGCATCCACCTGCAGTCACTCAAAGGGAATACTGTCCAGGCAGTGGTGGCACACACCTTTAATCCCAGTACTCGGGAGGCAGAGGCGGGCGGATGTCTGTGAGTTTGAGGCCAACTATATATATGTGATATATATATTATATATATATATATATATATATATATATGTGAATACTGTCACACATCTACACACTGTGGAACCTTGAACAGCTCATCCAACTGCTTCAGTTTCAGTTTTTCCATCTGCAGAGTGGCCCTAATTTCTCTTCATCAGGATAATGTATATAAAGTCCTCTGTGTCAGGCCTGAGACAGGATAACAGTGGAAAAACCAGATCCTTTTATTTATTTTTATGTGCATAGGTATCTTGCCTGCATGTATGCCTATGTGCCACCTGGGGCAGTGCCTGTGAAGGCTGGAACAGGGATCCCCTGGAACTAAAGTTATAGACAGTGGCTAGCTGCCATGTGGGTTCTGGGAATCAAACTCAGATCCCCCAGAGGAGCAGCCAGAACTCTTCATCATAAAAACAACACTCCCACTGGGGCTGCTCAGCAGGAGTGCAAACTCAGAAATGGGAGTGGGGGGGGGTGGTCAGGCAGGTCAAACTGTCCGCATCCACCCATGGTCCTGGCAATGATGGCATTGACTTCTGCCCCACTATCTAGTGGATCAGCTTAAATGAGCCTTGGCCCAGGCTGCAGCTCCACTGTGAAAGGTGGGGAGCACTCCATTTCCAGATGAGCATCAGATGACTTCCACACAGTCAGTCTTCTCTCCCTGATAGTAGTAATAGCCACTGTCTATTGCTCCAAGTCCTTTATAGATGCAGGTATTTGCCCTCTAATCTTTGCGATGATCTTATAATGCAGGAATCTTTTATTTTATTTTACCATTAAATCTTCAAATTAAAGTGATTTTTTAGCATGAGGTGAACAAAGATCATAACCCTGGTCTTTTGGATCCTTAGATTGAGGACACAGGCTCTGGAACCATCTCCTGAACTCCAGTTCTAGCTTCTCACCCGCTTCCTGTGTAAACTGGGGTGATTTTCTAGACTCTCTGTGCCATAATTTCCTCCTCTTCAGAAATGAGGACAATTGCATCTATCTCAAAAAGGCATTGGGGGCTAATATGTGTACTGGACACACAGTTCATAGTAGACTGTAGTAAGGGATGTTAGCTTACCAGCAATTATTCTGCTGAATGACACACATAGGCTCTCCAGTGTCATCTTTTGAGATATAAAGTAAAGTTGTCTGGCCTAGCCAAACCATTTTTGTCTTACCCTATCGAAAGGGGGCATCAAATTTCTTGGGTCTGGTTTGTGTCTGTGGAGAAGCTTTATTCTGGGCTCCAGGCCAGGAGGAAGGGTTGAGTCCCATTATCACTTCAGATCTTGGATCACACCACCATTGTCCTCAAGCGAGCAGAGGGTGTTGATTTGAACACATTAATGATTAAACTCAGGGTCACCAATGATGCACCTGTGTCACATTAAGAAAAAGAAATTATAAAGCACTTCCTTGATGCCATTTGACCATGTGAACTCAGATTTGAATTCTCTATTCATTTCTCCTCGTGTCTTCTGTCCTCTCTGTCTGTCTGTTGTATGAGTCTGACTCTATGCCTACCTCAACTCTGTCTTTCAAATCTGTTCCTATGTTTGAATCTCTGTGTATATCCCTGACAAAGAGTTTTGCTCTCTCATTGAACAACACAAAAACATCTCATGGGGAAATAATGATGGATAGCTCACAGAAATCTTTAACAGAGTTTACACGGGATTAAATAATTGACTCTAACTGACCCAGATACAAATAAACACTATCAAGCAATGTGTGAATTCTGCTTCCATCATTTATGGTGGCTATTCATTTTATAAAGCCACTTTTGGCCTGTTTGCTATTTTCAACATTTATTACCAACACACACACACACACACACACACACACACACACACACACACACACACACACACACACACACAATTTGTGGGTCAGGGGCATGGAAGAGTTTACATAATTTACTATGACAGCTACATATTAGCTTAGGTTGTAAAGCTGATTATATGGGAAACCCAAGGCAAGTAAGGCTGATTGTTACATTGTTCCTTTAAAGGCAATAAAATAAACAGAGTATATGGTAGGCTTATAGTCTTAAGTCTTAAGTGGCCTCAAGATGCATCATTAACTGCCTGTGAGGTCCCACAGAAGCTTCAGTCTCTTGAAATGTAAGAGCTATTTTTTATCATACATTGTACCACAAATTGCTACAAAAAAAGGAAAAAAAAAAAAACCTTTCTGGTTATGGTGCAGATGTGCAGGAATCTGGAACCTCACAGAATGAGCCTGGTTCCCACCTGGGCTCTGGCAACTTCCCCTTCCTGATCTGCAGGGGGATGGCCGTTACATGATCAGTCACCCTTCTGAGGTCACTTGTGCTAGGCCCGAGCAGGATCACTTCTCAGACTTCTAGTCTTGGGAGTCAGAAACCTTAACCTTAGTTGAGGAGCCATTGGTAACTGATGGTTGCTAGGGGAGGTGTAAACAGAGGCTGAGCTTTTCTGTCCCCACTGCCTGGTCTCAAATAATCCCACAGACGCTTATATTAATTACAAAATGCTTGGCTTATGGCTCAGGCTTATTACTAACTAGCTCTTACTTTTAAATGAACCCAAATCTATTAATCTATGTATTGCCACGTGTCTCATGGCTTTACCTGTCCTTTAGCATCTCTTGTTGCTCTGGTGGCTGGTTGGTGTCTCTGCCTAACTTTGTCCTTCCTCTCTGTATTTTCAGTTTGGCTTTCCTGTCTAACCTTATTCTGCCTTGCTATAGGCCAAATCAGCTTTATTATTAATCGATGAAACTAATAAATATTCATAGCATACAGAAGGATCATCCCACAGCATGGAGGGGAAGTCAGTTTTCTTCAAGGGTGTGGCTATTGGTAGGTTGCCCATGCTCAAGGACCCAGCAGAAGAGGAACTCAGTGAATTTCTTTTTTCTAAGAGGAGGACATGAAAGTGTGAAGGGCATGTGTTGAAGGGGATGGGGAAGTGGGAGGGAGGGTAGCCGTGGTTATGATGAAGATATCTATATCAAATTGTCAAATAATTTAAAAAATAAGTAGATAAATAAGAAACCCTAAGCAGCCCTTGATTGTAGTCATATATGTCTAGGCAGGGTCTACACAAAATAAAAGAATTCATCTTGCCTCAGCAAGCATTGTGCTCTGATAACGGTCTTCAGTCCAAGTCAAGAGGGAGGAAGGGCATATTCAAACTACTGGGGACTGCACTGATTATTCTTGATGTGACCAAGAGCCTGACAGAAGCAGTTTAAAGGGAAGGGCTTATTTTGCTCGAATTTTCAGAGGTTTTAGCCCATGGGCACTTGGCTCTGGGCACTGGGCAGAATGTCATGGAAGCTGAGTGTGTGGTGGGGGCATTTGCACTTCTTAGCAGACAAGGACCAGGAAAAAGGACTGAAGGCCTTGAGCGGGCTTCTTCCTTTTTCTCTTTTAATCTGCCTGAATCTTCAGCCGTGGGGCGCTACCACCCACATTTACAGGGTCTCTTCCCGCCCTCAGTAAACCCCTCTTTGGGTATGTCCTCACAGACACACTTAGAGGTGAACCCCACGAATCTGGGTGGGAGGAATGGTCCCCTCAGACTCGTGACTCTGAGCACATGAATCGCTCACCTGTGGTGCTGTTTTAGGAGTCTTCAGAACCTTTGGCATTTGGGGCTCACCTTGAAGAACTGGGACACTGTAGCACAAGCCTGGAGTTTCATAGCCTGGCTCTGCTTCCTGACTGGACCCTCAGACTGTGAGCTCCAATCCCTTTAGTCAGTTGCCTCTTGTTTGCTATCTGTTTACGGCTGTGAGGAGTCACTTGGCATGTGTGGCTGGCTATGGGTAGGCTCATATCTCTGGAGGGAGGGGGTTCTTTTATTCCGTCTTCTTAGAAGGTGTTTCAGTTTCTGCTGCTGAAAATGTATGTAATTTACGTGGAATTAATGACAAACCATGGTACAAGCATATAGGCTAAAAACTTTTGACAGGAGTGGAGAGGTCTTCAAGGCACTTCCTCAGTGGCTACAGACATTGCTGAGCCTGTTCCCAGCATGCAATGCAAATGGAGACCAGGATACCCCCCTCCCTGCCGCGCTTTCCCAACTGGAGACACCTGCCCGTGGCTGGAAATTCGATTAATAACTGTCAAATACAATAGCCAGGCACCCAAAGACTGCCAAGAACATCTCCAATCATGAAGAAGTATGGGTGAAGCCAGGAGGAGGTGGGGTTTCTGCCAACAGACTTTTTACATGGAATAAAAGTGTCAGTCGAGTGTTCTTGCTTAAGAATCATCCTAGAAGCCCTGTGATGACTCCTCTTGTGGAATTCCTGTGTGACATTCAAATTTCAAAATGTAACAAGTTGCCTGGCTTGCCGGCACAGGTCTGTGATCACAGCTTCTGAGGGAACTGAGGCTGGCTGCTGGGCCACAAGTCCAGTGTCAACCAGAGTTAAACAGTGAGTTCAAGGGCAGCTGTGCAACTTAATATGGTCCTGTCTTAAAAAGTAAAAAGGGCTGTGGGTGTAGCTCCGTGGGAGCGCTTGCTGGACATGCACAAGACCCCTAGGTTCAATCTACGCTACTGCTCTCCCATTCAGAAATGGAACGTGTTTGTCAATGGTTCCACTTGTGTGAGCAGAGTTCTAAAGTAGTTTTAAAATATATGCCTTGTTACTGCTTTCTATTAAGAGCTGTGTTTCTTAGTCTAAATGTAGCCTCCCCGAGGTAGAGTTAGTATCTTCTTGGCCTTCCTGTGCCTACTACAATCCTCAGTTCTGCTTAAAAATGTCATTGATGAAGAAGCAGAAGCAGGGTTCCCTGAGTGGGTATTGGCAATGACGTGCTCATGCTGACACAGGATGAGGGACTGTAGTGTGGATTTGAAAATCCTAATATCACTGGCGGTGGCTTCTCCATGGCTTCACCAGACTTGGCGCGCAAAGCCAGCAGCCTGGGGTAGGTCAATGATAGTGACGGATGCCAGGGCAAAGGATCCCCCCCCCAACCTGGTTTCTGAGAGTAAAGACTTCAAAAGGGACAGCCAACTACAGCTCTCATCAGCATGACTCTTCACAAAAATTAGTTTTCTAGTACAGCAGTTTTCAACTTGTAAGTTGAGACCCATTTGGGAGGTCGAAAGACATTTTCAAAGGGGTCGGTCGCCTAAGACCGTCAGAAAACACAGTAATTACATTATGATTCATTAACAGTAGCAAAATTACAGTTACGAAGTAGCAACGAAAATAATTTTAAGGCTGGGGGTCACCACAACATGAGGAACTGCATTAAAGGGTCGCAGCATTAGGAAGATTGTGAACCACTGTTAACTGACCTCATTTGTGTCTTTCATAGTCAGTTTCCTTATCTGTGCAGATACCTCTGCTTGTCCTTCATTTTGTATATGTAAATAGAAAAACAAAGCAGATTTCTAAGGGTTTTTGTCGTTTTTTTTTATTATTATTTTTAATTCAGCCTATGGCCACTTGCTGTAAAAGATTTCTTGTCTGCTCCGAATGAAATTTCTGAGCAAGGTTCCAAGTTAATCAGATCAAGGCGCTACAGAGCTCAAGGGCCCCACCTAGTGGGGAAACGGTAGGCTGACACTGCGGTTCCAGCCTGGCATTAACTGCAGGGAGAGGGGGTGGCCAAGGGTTGGCAAAGAATTCTAGCCCTTCCAGTAGGCAGAAGGTCCCTCTTCAACAGCTCGAAGATTCGGGACTTTTTCCGTGACTGTAGGCGGCAGACGTGGGCAGACAGAAGGATGTTTCTGTTTTCAGGGAAGGAAAAGTGTCCTCTGTCCATCAGGGAAGTAGCTTCCTGTGGCTTTCTGTGGAGAAAGAAAGGAATACCTGATGTAACCTGAGAATTGGTCAGCTTGCGATGCTGCAGCAGGAGTCCAGGGGAAGGGAGAAGGGAGGAGGGGGAGGGAGGAGGGGGGAGGGACTCTTTCATCAGCCAGGCCTGACTGCTGAGCCTCAGAGGGACATTTGTGTCTTTCTGCCCTGCCCATAAACTAGTCACATTTCTTTCCTTACCTAATCCCTGGTGCCACCCGACTCCCTGGAAGCTCAGCGCTGGATGGCCTCCTTCTTAGCTTACAGCATTTCACCTCATTGTCACAGCCCCGTGGGGCTTCCAGCCACCATCACTGGTCTCAGCAGGGTCCTGCAGGCTTCCTTCAAGTGCTTGCACAGCTTGCCATCGCATCATGGCTTTGTCCGTCTTGTCTTGTCTTGTCCTCCTTGCCACTGCTGGGCAGGAGCTTCAAGAACAGGCAGGGCTGAGTCTCCAGATATCCACATGCTGGGATGCCCTGTGCCCTGGTGCCCTGTGTGGAGAATGGAGGGCCTAGGACCTGGAGTCCTACCCCTATCTGGCTGTCCACTGGAAACTGCCACAGAGGAAAGGAGACTGCAGGCCCTCCACTGGAAGCTCTCACAGGGAAATCAGCTGTTGTTAAGGAAAGCATGTGTGTACCGTGTGTTGTGGCAAGGCAGAGCATTCTCAGGGCTGCTTGCTTCCCATTACCCTGAGTTCATCTGCTTTCCCAGATCTCTTCTTTCGGGGAAAGAGAAGTGAGATGTAGGAGGACCCATGTCACCAGAGCCCCAAACAGAATAACAAATATTAGACAGGGGTTTTGGAGAGTTGTGGCTCCTCAGCCTGCCCTGGTGTTAGAATCCCAAGGGCAGCTTTAGTCCAGGCCTGAGTGCAGGCAGGCACAGGAGTGGTGGGCACTCTAGGTAGTTTGGAAGGCTGAAGACCAGGATCAAACCCATCTGTGGCTGCTGACCAAATAAAGAGTTACAGAATAGATTTACTTGTTTCATTTTTATCTTATAAGAAGTCACAGTTGAGAATCTGTCTTGATTGTGAGCCTAGCCTTTAACGGCTGAGCTATCCCCCCAGCCTGCCTTTAATCCCAGCACTCGGGAGGCAGAGGCAGGTGGATCTCTGTGAGTTTGAGACCAGCCTGGTCTACAAGAGCTAGCTCCAGGACAGCCTCCAAAGCCACAGAGAAACCCTGTCTCAAAAAAAAAACAAACAACAACAAAAAACAAACAAACAAAAAAAGAGTCTGTCTTGAGTCTCAAAAGAGGCTTTGGAGTTTTAAATGGTGCTGAGACTTTTGAAGTTGGACTAAATGCATTTTGCATTACAAGATGGCCATGAGCCTATGGGGCCAGGGGGTGGAATGTTGTGACTTGAATGAGAAATGTTCCCTGTAGCTTGTGTGTTTGAACACTCGGTCCTCAGTTGATGCTGCTGTTTGTGGAGGTTATGGAACTTCTGGAATGTGAAGCATTGCTGGAGGAAATATGTAACTGGAGGTAGACTTTGAAGGTATATGGCCCACCCTATTTCCTAGCCACAGATTTCTGTGTGTGCATAAAATGAGCTCTCTGCTTCCTGCTCCTACTATTGTATCTAATCCATTATTAGGCAAGCTAAAATAAACTCTTTCTTAAGTTGCCTTCAGTCACAGTGTTTTTATGACAGCAACAGACAGGAATTAACTGACCATCTATGGAGCAGAGAGTGAACTTCAGTGACTTCATCCTGTCCTTCTAAAAACATTTATGTTGTTTCTAAATTATCTGGGGAGTTGGGGGGGGGGCAGAAGGATGGCCCAGTGGGTACAGACACTTGCTGATCAAGCCCTGAGGACCCATCAGATCTGTAACATATGTGTGAAAGTGAAATGAGAGCCCAGTTGCATAACTGGCTGATCTCCACTCTTGTGCGTGGTATGCACACTCCCATAGGCACACACGCAATAATAATGAATAGGATAAAGTTTATAAATTAGCCAGTTTAAAGAATCTTGTTTTAGCAGTCTGAACTAAAACAGCACTTTTGACAGCTTCTGGAAGGGAATGGACTAAATCCTTCTATGCACTGTCTGAGTGATTCTGAGTTTGTTTCCTCAATAACAGGCTATTGCGATTTGAGGCTCTGGATCTGAGAACATGAGAATAAATAAAACAGTTGGTGTTCTTTAGCACATGGCTTCTTCAGCTGGGGGTGGCACCCCATGTGTGGGTCACATAGATGAACGTGGAAGTCTAGAAAGATAGAAGGTCTCTGAATGTGCAAGGACCAAAACTTAGCTTAAAATGAAATGTGTGGTGGGCAGCTCTCACCCATGCTGTGCTGATTGTCATCAGCATGGTTCTGAACACACAACATATACACTTCACACTGCCAACACTGCACACTATCAGTGCTAGCCAGTGGCCTGAAATAAGTTGGCCCAAAAGCTAGAGTAGTATATAATATGGATTGGACTGTTTTTACTGTGTATACAATGTTTTCTGTTTCTATGGAAGCATAATGGTTTAATTATTAGAAACAAAGACTGAGGACTTTTCGATTGTCATTTCTCATCATGTAAGCATCAAATTAGTAATCTTTGGATTGCATTCAGTTAGAAACGTTTGATTTTAAAAATTACTGCTTGAGTTGCTAACCTGAGTTTCAGAAAACAGTAATTAAATGAATTTTGTTTGGGGATTAGGAAAGAATTTTCAGCAATTTCTGAAATGTTCCTAAATCTATTTCTTTCACTTTGTCCTGTTTATTTAGACAAAGCAGCATGCTTAGTATTGATAACTTAGTATTGATAAAATGAAAATATCAACTCAGCTCTAAAAAATGTTGAAGATGTTCCACATCCTGCAGTGTCAAATATTCAGCCAGATTTTAATTCGTTTTTTTTTAAAAAATAATTTTATTGATAGGCAATGGTGGCACACGCCTTTAGTCCCAGCACTTGGGAAGCAGAGGCAGGTGGATCTTTGTGAGTTCAAGGCCAGCCTAGTCTACAAAGTGAGTTCCAGGACAGCCAGAGCTGTTACACAGAATAACCCTGTCTGGAAAAACCATACACAAAAAGAAGAATTTTATTTATTTTACATGTATATGTATTGCCTGAGAGTATGTATGTGTATCACATGGGTGCAGAAGCCAGACAAGGTCAGAAGAGGACTCCATCAGGAGTCCTCGAAACTAGAATTACAGGTGGTTGTAAGCCATCATGTGGGTGCTGAGAACCTAACAGGTCCCCTGTGAGAGCAAAAACTGCTTCTAACTTCTGACTATCTCCCTGCCAACCAAAAGTTAATTATTTGTATATAAATAAACAAATGCATACATCTCATTAGCATGCACGTTTGTTTTTATCTTTAATAACTAATAAATTGATATGTGTATTGAATAAATGTTTTAAATAGATGTCTTCATGACTGATAAGTAAATGTTTGACTAATTTACCTGCATCAGACACATATATGCCTGGGGTCATCTAAAAAGTTCTCAAGTGAAAAGGGGAAGCAGTAGGGAAGAGTTTAAGAAGCCCTGTTCTAGATGACCCCGGCTTGTGCTTTGAATCCAAGTTGCCCTCAGTTCTGCTGGCCTCCTACTTTAGGGTGGGTGGGGTGGATCCCTGCCTTTTCTCCAGGAATATGAGAATATTTTATTCATGGTGGTCACAGAGTTAACTGAGATAATACAAGAAAGCCCAGCGCATTCTAGAAGCTCAGATATGGAAACCTGGTTTGGTAAGGGTAGGGGCTGACCCGGAAGTGGGGGTCTGGAGACTCATGGGGGAGGGGCTGGAGAGAGGGTCAAGGGAGAGGGAAGTATGCTGTTGGGTGCATCGCCTCTGGATCTCCGGCTCACATCTGGTGCCCCTTGCCTTAGGCTCTGTCACTCCACCGGGGAACCGCTGCTCCCTGCCAATGCTAACATAAAATTTATTTTGTCAAGTGCTTGTCTTCTGGGTTCTTATATCACTTGTGTGACTAGTCTCCTGTGTTAAGATCTTTCTCATCAATACAATGACTGGTGGGGAGAGGGTTGTTGTTGGTGTTTGACCCTGACTAACACCGATGGAGTAAGAAGTATTAGTGACTGGAGATGGGAAAGGGAAATGAAGGAAGACGCCACAGGGAAACTAGTCCAGCTGGAGAGAGTGGGCACATTTTAGGAAGAAGGAACTAAAGGACCAAGGATAGAGGGACTCTAAAGCGAGGATTTAGGGATTTGTGGATGCTGAGGAGCTGGAGGGGCTGGCCTTTCAGATCCCTCACAGCAACTTCCTGTCTCCCTGGGCTTCCTTCCTGTGTCTACTATGTCTTTCATTGTGGTTGCAGAGACATCTTTGTACGGGCCCTGAAGCAAGAAAGCCAGAGACAGACTGGCTCCTTCCGCTGATGATGCCCCGCCCACCTCAATGCTGGTTCAGACGGCTGCTGCAAGAGGGTTAACAGGGTTCTGATGCTGAAAGGCAGGGTCAGAGGAGGACGCTGTGTCTATCTCAGTGGCTGTGGGGACTCTGCTCACTTGAGAGTCCCATCGTTTCCTGCCCTCTATCTCTTTCTTTTTTCTCCCTGCCCTGGCGGGTGTGCTCAAACTATGGTAGCGCTAAAGGAGCTTATGTATTGGACTTGGAGCTCAAAACCTGTGCCCAAGCCAGGCCTTCCACCTGTCCTCAATAAGCCAATCAATAAAAGCCCAATTGAAAATGGAAAGCAGAAAGAGGGGATTTGCTTTCTTTTATAAGTTGCCTTGGTCACGGTGTTTTATCACAGCAATACAACTGTAGCTCGTACTTGCCTCTTTAGAATGTATCTTCATTTCTGACAGCCTGATTACAATTAGGCTCTATGCCAGGGCAGTGACCAGGTTCATGGGAACAAGATTTTTAATGAGCTCACAGTGGGTACCAGGCACGGGTGTGTGTGTGTGTGGAGGTTCTCTGCAGGAGTTTCAGTGGTGTCAATTGAGTTGGAGTATGCAGGACAGATCACAGTTTAATTTCTGAGGCTTTGCATTTACACAGAAAATCCTGGCAGAGATGGGGATCTTAGTGGGGCTCTGGAAGGACCTCCCAAAACTCCTGAGATCACAACATGGGCCTTGGGCCGTGGCTGCATGAACCCCCAAAGGCCATATAAAGCATTCTCCCAGTCTCATCTCCCTGAACAACCTTACAGCTCACCCAGGAATGATGACTAGGGAGTGGGTGGCACTCTGTTCATAATAATGACGTCACTGGCTGCAGACCTCACAAGCACGCCAAGTCTAAGGTCCAAGAGGAAGCTGATGTGAAGGAAGCATGCTGATTTGTTCAAGGTCACACACCTAGCTACTGAGGAGATGCTTAGGGTGCGGTGGTCACTGGCTTCCAAATTCCACAGAATCTGTTGGTACCCCACCCTCACCTGAACTAACCCTGAGATCCTGGACAGTTCCCTACCATTTTGGCTCTTTGTTCTCTCATGGGTAAAATGCTGAGGGTGAATAAGGAAAGTACAGGGAATTTGGTGAGTGCTTGGATATACATAGGCATTTTTACACAGGCTGTGGGTTACCTCTGATCCACATATAAAAGTCAATCAACAAACAGGTGCTTTCCCCACCCCCCACCCCACCACAGACCAGTTGAAATCAGCTCCACTCCAGATGGGAGGCTCTAAACAAGTCTCACAACCTTTCTGTGTGAGTCAGCTTTCTTTCTGTGGCTCCTTGCTGCTGCCAGGTGCCAATGAGTTAAAAAATGATGTACACCAGTGCTAGTAACTGCCGATGTAATGCCTTCCAGACAGGGCAGTAACTTCTTTGCAGGCCCTTTCCATTCCTCCTCCCACCAGCCTTAAAACTTGATCAGACATCTGGTTGACCACTACTGACATTATCATTTATCAAAATAATCAGGCCTGGCACAGGCAGGCCTTTGTCAATCAAACATAGTTAAAACTACTTCCTCCATTTCCCCGACAGAAGCCTCATTCTCAGAAGTTCCTCCTTTGGACCTGTTGACAGGCGCCCTCCATGCACAGCACCTTCCATTTGCAAGCATTGTTTCCCAAAACAGCATCACAGAGCTCTGGGTGCAGGAAATTTAACATATGGATGCAGAAATAATGATTTTTAAATTTGTATCTTCATTCTGGAATACTTCAACCCCAATAAAGAAAAATTCTAATATACTCTCCTGAATCCCTCTGTCACTCCCACCCATCTCATTGAAATAGTTTGGGAAGCGAGGGTAAAGGCTTAGTGCACGAGAGAGATCAATAAGCAAGCATGAGGACCCAAGTTCAAAGCCTCAGTGCGGTGTGGTGACACATAGTTCCCAAGAACTGTCTGGCCAGCCAGCAAAGCCAAAATAACAAGCTTCAAGTTCAGTGAGAGATCTTGTCCCAAGGTGAAAGGACTGAATAGATGCTATAACAGGCTGCCCAGTCTTCTCTCAGACATCAGGCTTCAATTTCAGTTTCCTGAAACTGAACAGGCAGTTTCTCAGGAGAAGCCATGAATAAAGGACAATCAACCTCCAACACCCCAGCAGCCAGGAGGAGGCCTGGTACATGCAGTACTAGGCCAGGCCAGGCCTGAGCCAGTCTCCATAGCAGCTCAAGGACAGAGCCTGGGACTTGGCCAAGCCTTCCCCAAAATAGCTCTGACCAGCCCCTGACTAGCCCCAGCCAATTAGAATGTACTAATAGGATTGCCACATGCTTAAGCCAATCATATCTAAAATGACCTAAGTTCCTTAGACACTCCCCTCAGTAAGACTTAAAAGAAGCCCCCACATTCCTTCTCAGGGTTGTAGCCATCTTACCTTTGTATAGGATGGTCAGCCCCAGTGTGCTGGAATCATTAAAAAAAGACTCTTCGCTTTTACATTGGATCTGGTCTCTTGGTGGTCTTTGGGTCCTGACTCTGGGTACAACAAAAGGAATAGGGTGGAGAGCAATAGAAGAAAGTGTTGTATGTCCTTCTCTGGCCTCCATGTATAATGTGTGAATACAAGCGCAAACACCTGCATACACTCCCAACACACACACCCCCAAATAGAATTCTGTCTGAATGTAATTATTCCTTAATGTTATTACTAACAGTAAAGACACTGTATAAGCCAGTTAGGTGGTGTCAGCAGGATCAGAGGGAAATGCTTGCTTTAAATGTTAAGACAAGTTTGCCTCAGGTCATTTCAGGGTGCTGCCCCTCATGTAAGATGCTCACGACCAACAATTCATCATTAAAGGGGAAGCTATAGCAAGTGACACCATTTCTGCTATATGGTAGATGCTTAGTAAATGTTGCACAAAGTAGTGACAATGTCTTTGCAACAGCTTAGTTGTGAACACGCTCTTGTAGGTCCACCCATCCACACACAGAGGCACTCTGGTGCTGATGTGAAATTAGAATACATTAATTCAAGCAAGTTTTCCCACAGAAGTCTGTGCACAGTATACCCTTGAGGATCCTGGCTAGATTGTTCTTGTGGTCTGCTCAGTACTGGAGGAGGAATGACTGCAGAAGGGTGCCCTCTGGCGACAGTTACAAAGCATGCATGCTGTGTTACATGAATGACATCACACACTACCAGGTAAGGGCTCTGCATCAGTTCACCAGGCTGTGGTTTTATTGCTTTAGCAGACAAAGAGGACCCAGTGATGGAACTGGAAACCCCCACTGAGTCCAGGACAGCTGTGAGCATAAAACATCCCTCAGTGACTATTTGCTGATTGATTCAACAGATAAACCTGGGGGCTGTATAGACATAGGTGTGACCGGCAATGGCAGCCAGCTGAGGTGACCTAGGCAGTTCTGCATACACAGTGGGACTCCTGCTGAGCCTTGAAAAATTGCAATATTTTCTTCTGGTAATTGCTTAATCCACTCAGCTCTGTAAACGAGCTATGAGGTTTCTTTCCCTTGGCTTTCTGAATTACAGTATTAAACTGGCCAGCCTTAAAGGCTGTGAAAGGCAGTGAAAGGGTTTAGCCATGAAATATGTATGCTTGGCAGGTGTGAACCACACCACAGAAAATTTACCTCAGCCAGGTGTGTACACTCAAATGCAGTGGTGGCTTCACTAGGCCCTTCAAGATCAAATAGAGAGCAAGCTTTGCAGGAAGAGGCCAGCCCAGAGCTGTGGATTCCACAGAGAGGTGATATAATTACAGGTTAGTGTAGACAGGTGCCTGGCTTGTTTGCCAGTCTTGTGATCTCAAGACTTTCTGCCTCCAAATACACCTGCTCCTCGCTTGTCACAAATAAGACTGGGGCCTGTCCCCAGGGAAGAGACGGCCATTGTTGGCAGGCTGGTGGCAGACACCCTGAACACTGGAGCAATCTCCAGGTCCCTTTCCCAAATAAAACTCAAGGAGGAAAACAGCAGTGTTTGTGTGGAGTTTCACCGCAGAATAAAAGCAGCATGTTTCCTTGGTGGCTGACTAAAGGGAAAAAGTCGTGTTCAACCTGGAAAGATAAAGGGAGGCCCCAGATGAAAGCTGCTTGATTTATTATGAAGGCAAAGAAACTCACTGCAGGAATTAGGGATCATACAAGTACAAGTATTAGAAAAAAAAAAAAAACTAGGTCAAACTGAGCTCCTAATTGGATGGTTCTCGAAGCTCTGTGGGAGAATGCTTCAAGTCTCAAAAAAACATGGGGATATGTCCCCAGAAACTCCTGAGCCCAGGAAACACTAACCCCTCCCCAGCCCCTCAGCTCCTGACAATCACCACTTTCTTTCTGTCTCTGGAACCAGGAGTGGCTGTCTTCTTGGATCTGCTCACTTCCCTTAGTAAAGTAGATCTAGGCTCCCTCATTTCCTCATACATATCAGAATTATCTGCTTGTCCGTCAGTGGGCACCTGAGCTACCTCCATCTCCTGGTAGGGGTCTCTTCACCTGTCCACCTCCTCTCCACCCCATGGCAGCAGGAACCACTCCTTGCCATCCTGGCTGTACTGAGTGAGCATGCTGTGTGCTATGAACAAACGCTGATTTGCCTCAGATAGGGCACGGACCAAAGGAACAATTCCACCCAAGTGTAGCTTGATGAATGTGAGTTTGTTGGGTTTGCTTATTGGAGCATGGGAGATTCAGAGGTGAAAGCCCATCCCAGCATGGGTGACAAGTCACAAAAGCTGGACCCTGAAGACCCTTACATGATTTGCAGGCAGTGCCTCTGCAAACTGCTGCAGCTTGTAGAATCTACAACTGAGCTTCTCCAGCCTTGTCATTTTCAGGCTTCTAAGTTTCATGAGCATCCTAAGTTGTTGGGCCCTGCTCAATGCTCCAAGAGGGGATGCTGAGTTTGGAGGCAATGGGTACTCTGCAAAGCAATCAACCTACTTGGACTCACTGAGCAGTCAGCACCAGTTAACTCACCTATGAAGAGTATAATTCACTAGGTTTAGTGAAGGGTGCTTAATTCACAGCAAACAATCCTTTACCAGGGTGCCAGGTGCCACTGTCTAAAACTGTCTCCAGGGCCCCTGCTTCATATATCTTTGCTCTCTGGCTTGAGGTGCTGTGCCCTGTGCTTGGAGTGACAGGACACAGCACATTCTTGGGCAAGTGACTTAAGGCAGGTGCCAACCTCTGTTCTGCTACCCTGTGCTCTGCTTTGGTACGGAATGGTACACAAGCCCCACTTCATAAGGATGCCACTGTTGTGTAATAGCAAACTGGATGTAGGGTCCCCTTAAATCCTTTCTGTGGCACTGCTGATGGAAACATGACTGCCTTTCTTCAGCACACCCATGGCTATGACTGCCTTCCTTCCACCTTGAATGCTGCGTGTCTGTGAAGTTTCATTCTTGTTCCCATCATGATTCATTCCTGTGGCCTAGCGGGATGAGCTGAAGCTCATCCATCCACTTGCTTATGTCAGCTGCCTCACACAGTGTCACAGGAGCAACCAATTCCGTATCTTGTGTGGAGGTGCTGGTACAAAACAGCCTGAGGTGGGGAAGGCTGCCCTCTTCTTGTGTCCTTGAAGATTGCTCTGAGGGAGGCACCTGGGATGAGGTCTTTGCTCAGGAAGCTACAGGGGTGCTGGCACCTTCTTGTGAAAACCTAGAGTGTAGATGCTTCCTCTACAGCCCACTCCTGGTCCAGAACAAGAGGATTCTTCTTTTCTTTTTTCTCTTCTTCTTCCCTCTTTCTTCTTCTCTCCTCCTTCCCCTCCCTCTTTTCCCCCCTCCTTTTCCTCCTCTCCTTCTTCTGTTTTTCTTTCTCTTTCCCCACAAAACATGCACTAGGCCAAGCTATCCACCAGAGACTGCTGGCTGTGTTCCCACCACCACCCCAGAGCCATGCAGTCTACAAGACTGTCTATGAACAGTCCATAGAAGCTGAACTAAATGCAAACCTATCACCCCAAAGAGGCCACTTCTCAGCTCCCCAGTCAACTCCAGGACACTGTGTGAGCAAGAGAGTCTAACTTGCTAGGACCATGACTAAAATGCAAGGGAGAGGGCCAACCTCCCCCTTCTTATGGACTAAAACAAGTACATCTCATTCTTGAGCCACTGGTAGGAATGTAGGCAATAACAATGAGCTAGAAGGAACCCGGGCTCCTGAGTGTTCTCATGGAGAGAGGCATTTATCTACCCTGGTTTATCATTGCCCTGGATTAGAACAGGGAAATTAATGTAAACATTTTATGTCTATTACAGAAGCCAAACTGAATTCTAAACAATGCTCTTCACATAGAGAGAGTAGGGAAAGGAAGACAAATGGGAGGGCAGATGGGGGACTGAGAAGAGATGTGAGGATAAGGAAGAGTGTGAGAGGCATTTTATCTCGTTCCTGCATCCTTCCCACATAGTAGAAAGGCACACCCACTCCTGTGATTCTGTTGTGAATATTAGAGGACGTGGGCATTATCAGAACAACGCAGCTTTCTCTAAGTTCTGATAAGACGCTGCAGTGCGTTGCTTTGGAAATAATTACAAATGAGGTTGGGTCCCTAATCTTGTCTTTCCAAGCATTATATAACCAACTCCTAATTATTCACATCCTTTCTACATTTTGTGGAAATGTCACCCATTCCTCCAATGATTTATGAAATGACTTTGAGCAATAAATTCTGCTAAACTATTTGCTTGCCTTACTTCCCCCTGCAACTGCCAACCAGGTTGTAGTTTTTTTTGTTTTTTTTTTTGTTTTTTTTTTTTTTTGTGTGTGTGTGTGTGTGTGTGTTCTTTGCCTTTAAAAACTCCTTGTATAATGCATGTGAGGTTGTTCCATGAGAAATGTTTCTGTCTAGTCAGTTGAAGGCTGGCTTTATACAGACTTTCAATTTAGACTTTGGTCATACTGAGTGGTCTTTGGGTCTCTATCCCACAACATTTGGAGGTCCCACCAATTTCCTTCACCAATTGGTCCAATCCCTAGATCTCAGCAGGCCAAGGACATGACATGTGTAAACTTCCTCCTAGTGGATACAACCTAGGATGTTCCAAGGCTCCAGGAGAAATGATCTTGGATCTTGGTGTTTACAGAATTCCAGGCCCCTCTAACACCCTTTTCTACATATCCTTCAGTTAGAGTTGCCTGGTCTGTCATCTCCAGGGTAAATCTGGTTAAGGTGCCTTCTGTCTATGACATAAAAGGGAGGCTGGACACAACCCATTCCTGGGGGAACAGAGAAAGTTACACTGGTTTCTCTTTCATGGCTTAATATTCCTTTTCAAACAACGGTCTGTATAATTAGAAAACTCAAACCCACCATTCTCTAAAATAATAGAAAAGCTGCCCTGGGTCCAGGCAAGGGGATTGATGCTGGACAACTAGGCCCAGCTAGAATGGATTTTCCCTCTGTCCAACACTAACCAAGGAGACATTGGACAATTTTCACTAGGCCCTTTTAGAAAAATTAAACACAGCTCCTAAAAAAGATTGTATTTGTCACCGAATTGGCCCCAAATATTAGGGGAAAGTTACAAAGGCTAGAGGAATTTGAAGGTATGAATAGGTTTCGATTACTGAAGGTAGCTCAAAAGGGGTTTAACAGCAGAAAAACAATGGAAAGTCAGAATGATAAGAGGAGTAGCAGGGTCATAGTGGAGACCCTACAAGAAAATCCCAATAATAAACCAGTCTGGCGCAGCAGTTGAGGAGGCCTGGAGACAAGTAGGCCACTGTCTTAGTTCAGGTTTTTATTTCTGTGAAGAGACACCAACCCTGTTCTAGAAACTCGGGTCAAAATGCCCTAGATAACTGCATGTTCTTGGCTTCTGTTAAACCGCTTGCTTGCTTGCTTTACTTCCCCTTGTAACTGCCAACCAGGATGTGTTTTTTTTTTTCCTGTGTTCTTTGCCTTTAAAAGATGCCTGTAAGAAGCATTTGAGGCTGCTGTGAAACATGTTTCTCTTCAGGCAATTGCCAGTTGACTTAATACAGACTCTCAAGTCAGACTTGGTCATGCTGAGTGGTCTTTGGGTCTTTACCCTGCAACATCATATACAGTAGTGTAGGTTGTATAGTGCACAGAGCAATCTATCTATGCAGCCAGCATGGACCCCTCCACCTTGCCTTTGCCAACAGAAATCACATTTTTCTGAAAGCAATGCTGATGCTTTGTAGGCTCTGGCAAAGGGTTATGTGTTGGTTAAATTTTTCATTGCTGTGATTAAATGCCTGATGTTAACAGATTAAGGGGAGGAGTGAAGGATTTTTGTTTTGGCTTATGGTTTTACTTGTACCATAATCTTGGGCAGAGCATCATGGAGCTGAGACTGTGTGGCAGGGCTGGTCCTCATGAGAGGGCTTCATGGTATAGGGCAGAGGTTGATTTTCACTTCCTGGTAGACAGGAAGCTAAGAGAAGGAATACAGAGAGAGGCCAGGCAAGACATAAGCCCCAAGCACACCTTCACTGTCTACTTTGTCCAGCTAGGTCTTGTTTCCTACCTTTTGACACCTCCCAGTAGTACCATCAAACTACACACCTACCAGGGCATTAGACCGGAGTCCACAGGATCTAAACCTCTGGCAGTACCCTCAGACACACCCAGACGAGGGTTTGCTAATCCATCCCAGTAGACTATCAAGGTTAGCCCCACAGGTGACTTGTGTTGGGAATGTAGATCAGTGCTAGCATGAGGAGATCCCATTTCCAGACCACAAGCAAAAGCCAACAACCAACAGCAGTTGTCAGCCTGACTTCACAGCCCTTCTCTGCTGTGATCTCCTCCTTCCCTAGTCATACTGTCCATTCCAAGCTCCTATCACTCCTCTCCAATCTTCTTTACAGTGTTTTACTTCCTTTAATTCCTCACTATTCTTTCACAGACATTTACAAATCAGCTCATAAAGAATGGGTTTCATTATAACATCACATACATCTGTGTGCTGTTCTTTGCCCATGTTTATGCCCCTCTTTCCCTGTCACCATTCTGCTCTGCTCTTTAGCCTCCCCCCCGCCCACAGATTCCTTTTCTTTCACATTACTTAAAACTAGGTTCTGAGCTTTTAATCCCAGCACTCCGGAGACAGAAGCAGGAGGATCTCTGTGTGTTCTAGGCTAGCCTGGTCTACAGAGCTTGTTCCAGAACAGGTTTTAGACAGAGAAACCTTGACTGGGAAAAACAAAACCAAACAAAAACCAAAATAAAAGCAGATTCTGGCTATGAGAGAAAACATGGAACTATTGTCTTTTGGAGTTGACTCATTTTGGTAAATATTAATCATCTCTTGCTCCATCCATTGTTCTTCTTTGTGGATGAAAGGAAGCCTTCCATGCATAATAGGGACATATCCTTCATCAACTCACACATAAACAGATCTCTCTTAAACCTTGCTTACTGAAGCTACTATTCTCCACTGCACCTGTTCTCTATTGACAGTCCATAGTATTCTCAAATGGGGTCTGTGCCTTCTTGCTATCGGCCCTCTGGGTCCTTGGTCACTGCACTTTGATGTCTTGTGAACCTCAGAGAGCCAATGTTTGCTCATATGCAATTGTTCCAGGGCCTTCAAGTATGTCACGAAGCAGGATGATTAAGCCACCTACTGTCCTGCTTTCAGTCACTGAGGATGGAGGAGGTACCCAGGAAGGCTTATACATGCTCTGTTCTGGAGACAGGCTGCATCAGATAAAGGCGATTTTCCTTTATTTGGCCAAAGATTCAAGCATTAGCATTGCTTTCTGAGCCAGGGAAGCTGTCTACAGGGAGAATTCTTTTCCTTGCCATTCAGCACAATCAGAAAGTGGAATGTTCCAGTAAGCTGTGCAAATGGACCACCATGACATGAGATCCATGTTGTCGAACTTTGTAATCGTATCCTTCATTAACTATTCAGTAGAGGAATTGGATCGTTTCCTTCTCTCGGCATCCCCTTCTTCCTCCACACTCTTCCTCTGGCCTCTCAGCTGCTTTGCTCCAACATCTTATTCGCCTCTGGGAAGCACCGAGCTGACTCAAAGTCACCTTTCTTCCTGTCAGGAACAGGGTGACAGGGATTTACAGACTTGCCACTGGGAACAGTTTGTGGTTGTTGCTTTAGTCAGCATACTCCTTAAGAAGTGCAGGTACTGGCCTGTGGCTCATTGGTTGAGATGGGCATCCCACTGAGGTTCCAGGCTGTTCCACAAAGGCAGCTGTGCACCTGGTTGTAGGGAAGGGGCTGGGTGCCCATTGGAATCCTGCCAGAAAGGGAAAGGTGCAGGGCAGGTGGCCTGTGAGCAGCTGGCTGCTCCAGACAGGCCAACCAACTGGCATCTAGAAAATAAACCCTCCTCGTGGTAGCCGGAGAACCTAGCAGTGTCTCATCTGATTGCTACTTAGGGACTCATCCAGACCAGGGCAGGCTTTTTGAGTTCAACTGAATCCAAACATTTGTCTGGGAAGGGAGCTTGGAACCTGGCAGGGGCTGTGAAATAGAAACCGAGGTGACATTTTATACTATTAATACTATTTTATACTTTTGATGTGGGAGATAGGGCAGTTAGTACTCTTTACATTATCTCATTTTGTTGCTTTTTGTTTATTTTTTATTGTGTATGTTTGAAATACACAACATAATCTAACATGCTTGTGATCTAACAGGACCAATCTTCCTCTTTCTGGACAAGAGCACCTAAACCCTATTTCTTTGTGGAGGGAGATCCCAATAAAACACAGTATTGTTAACTATAGTTTTCCCAGGGTACACACTGAATCTCAGGACTCATCTTATATCTCTGCATACTGCCACAGCAACCAAGATGTAAAAACGGCAAAATATCTGACAGGTCAATGAGTGGAAAATTCCAGGTATACAGTGGGATATTATTCCATCTCAGGATAGAAGATCCTACCACTTGCCACACCATACACAGCCTTGTGGACATCACGCTAAGACAGATAAAAAACTATCTCATAATCACACATGTAAGTGGAACTTTAAAGTTGAATCTACAGAGATGGATAATCAGCTATGGTGGGAAGGGAAGCAGGAGCAGGGAGAGAGATGTGTTGTTATGGTATGAATTGGAAGTTTTGTCCCAAAAGGCTCATGTATGGAAGGCTTAGTTCTCATTGCAGCAGCCTTGAGAACAGAGGCTTGGGAAGGTTGCAAGGTCACAGGGGCTATGACTTCATAGAAAGGTTAGCCCACTGATAGCTTTATAATTTGATTTTGTTTTCGAGGAAGAGGTGCAATTGGGAGGGGGCTGAGTTGGAGGGAACAGAGCATTGGGGCCTTTGAAGTGTCTTGTCCATGGCATGATCCTTTCTTTACTTCCTGGCTGCTCTGGTGAGATGCTTCATCTCCACACATCCTGCTACCTAGATGCTTAGTCTCACCTCGGGATCAAAGAAGTGGAGCCAGTTGATAATGGACCTTTGTGACTGTGAGCCACAATAAAATTTTCCTTTCTCAATTTGCTTATTCTCACTTGTTTTGTCATGGCAATGAAATACTGACCAGGATGGTTAGTTTTAATTGTCAGGGTCTGAATTCAGGGTTGTCTAGATCAGGTTGGTCTGTGGGCATGTCTGTGGGGAATTACCTCAATTGCCCTAATTGACTTGGGAAGAGCCAGCATGAAAGTGGAATGTGCCATTCCCTAGTTTGGACAGTAAAAGAACAGAGAAAGCTGAACACCAAGCATGCATGCATTCATTCCTACCTGCTCTTGAGGGTGGGTGTGATGTGACCAGATGTTTTAAGTCTGGCTGTGTGTGCATGAGTATGCTTGAACATGCCTGTGGTGTGTGTGTGTGTGTGTGTGTGTGTGTGTGTGTGTGTGTGTGTGTGTATACCATGAGGTACGTGTGGAGTTAGAAGCATGTGGGGGTTGGTCTCCGTGCTTCCCTCTACCTCCTGGGGTTGAACTCAGGTTGTTAGGCTCCAGTGCAAATGCCATTACCAGCTGTTCCCTCTAAGTCTGGCCCTTGAGAAGAATCCAGCAGAGAGGCTTGCTGAAAGAGGGGGTGTGTGGAGGAAGGTAGTTTTATGCCCTCTGTGAGCAAAAGGTGAGGCCACATTCTGGACAGAGATACTGTCTTTAAAATCTCTTCACACATTTTCTTGATCCAGGCAGTGTGGACATGGCCACCAGTCACTGGCATCATCTCCTAAGGAAGGTTGAGTTTCTCAGTCATGAGAACTTCTGAGAAGCTGGGGACCTGCCCTTTATGGGCTCTCCCACACTGTGCTCCAGTGAAGGCAGAGACAGAGAGAGTTGGGGGGAGATGTATCTCGGCGCCTTTTTGAAGGGGAACATGGGACTTGCAGCTGAACTGTTTAGACCATAGACAAATCTCTTTGGGGCAGTGTGGGGGGAGGGGGGCATTTTCCTGTGAAGAAGTTCATTAAAGATTATGGTTGAGACCATGCTTCCCTCTCCAGAAAGCTTCAAATACTAAATAAATTACTTCACCGGAAAATACTCTTCCCTAATCCCTGTGCAACAGGGAGGCTGAAACAGCTAACAAGGAACTCAGTCCTCAACCTGCCTAGGAGAACACACACACAGAGGATGCTCCAATACAAATAACATCTCCATGTAGTATTCTATAATGACTTAAAGTGAATGATTATTTTAAAGCAGGATATAAACTTTTAAAAATGTTTTTCTTTCTATCTGATAAAGCTACAAATGCATTCTACTTCAGAAATAAAATGAAGCAAACCCAGTGAACAGCAAAACCAAAGTGTGTGGATACACGCAACTTTTCACATACTATCTAACCCACGACTCCTCTAATATCCTAACCTACACCAGAAGAAAAACCTACACTAAAGACATTCAGGATTCAGACCCAAACCTGGGTGAAAATGAACTCTAGAGAGAAATGAATGTGACAATGAAAGTTCTGAATGGAACTGTGAAAACTGGGCCCGGGGTGGGGGTGGGGTCTTTGGGCGCTAACAACTCAGGGCTCTTGAGAAGTAATTCGTTTGGTTTGGGTTGTTCTGAGTTAAAAATGCACCCAGGAGAAAAGAATCTTCCCCAGTGTATGTGATCTACTCACTGACGCATTTGTGCTAAAAAGTCGTGATCCAGATACCTGAGTCCTCCAGCCCTCAAAGGCCTGCTATCAGGTGACCACTGAGGTCCTCTTACGCAGCGCCAGCCTCCTCCAGGACGCTCGGATGCCTGCTCAGGGCCGGGTTTATCAGGGCATCTGCTAGCTCCTGCCAAGGGCCCTGGTCGTGTCCAGCCTGGCCTACAAGGGGGGCTGGATCTTATCCAGAGCAACGGCTGGGTTTTGGTTGAATAAGATTTTATTTCGGACCTACAGAATTCAGCACCAGGGCCAGCTCAGCCTAGGCAGAATCTTAAAATCTTTTTGAAGATCAAGTCAAACCGGATCGCTCTCGAGGATGGAAAACGCAAAGGAAAGACAATGACTAAGCAGGTACAATGTCGCCACTAGTTCCCTCTAGCTGACGCTTTCCATGGGAAAGCATAGGACGTCTTTTCAACAACTGGTTCGAAAGGCCTGCCTGGGCACTGTCTCCTGCAGGGAGCCTCTCTGCGTGCCATCTTGGTTGTCCCACGTAAGTGTCCCCCATGAGAGACCTGCAGGTTGCCTGCCTGACACAGCTGTTCCTCGCTGGGATTGTGAGAGCTGAGCCTTCTGGGAGGCAGGTGGCGGCGCAGGGCCTGGAAATGGGCTCCTCTGCCTGCAGCTGGATCAAGTGACACCTGTGCAGTCAGCCAACGGTTCCCACGGAGGGAAACGGAGCACCATGTTCAGAAAGATCCACTCCATCCTCCACCTCAGCCCACAGGGGAAGGCGGCAGCCGAGGGCCCCTACTACTCGGGAGCCACCCCCACCGTCAGACTGATTCGTAGTAGCTCCATGTACGTAGTTGGGGACCACTTGGAGAAGTCCAGCGAGTCTTTGAAGAAGTACAGAAGCACCCACAGCATGGACACCAGCCTGCACTACCTGCAGCAGGAGGACCGTGCCTGGATGTACTCGCGCACCCAGGACTGCCTGCAATATCTTCAGGAGCTGCTGGCCCTGCGCAAGAAGTATCTCAGCAGCCTGAGTGACCTGAGGCCTCGGCGCGCACCGGGTGCTGGGTCCACATCCTCCAAGTCCTCCAAGGGAGCACAAAGGACCCCAGGAGAAGGCAAGGTAAGTGTGGAGGAGTCTGGCTGCAAGGCATGGTTCTTCCCAGAGCCTCGGGACACTTGCTGGAAGTCCTCCCTCTTGAGTGGGTCTGACAGGACTCAGGATGGGCTGCAGTCCCCAGACTTTCCAGGTTCCTGCGTTTGGGGGAAGCTGCTTTTTACTGCTGAAGAGAACTGGCACAGATCTAGAGCAGGGGACAAGGGCAGGGGCTTCAGAGGCATCAGGTTCCTCCCCCGAATCTGAACATATCACTTATTGCCTGACTTGATAGAGGGGGTGATGCTTGCATGGCTTTGGGGGAACAGAAACAAATCTCCCCACAAATGATGACTCTTCTTAAAACAATTGCTGTCATCACATGTGAAAGGCCTCAAGCCAGATACAAGTATGGCAACCCTGAGAGAAACCTTGTGTGTTTGCCTCACTGTTGATGCTTACTGCAAGGTTTTGTGCATATTACCTTCCTTTTCTGTTGTAGAGTTCAAATATGACAGATCTTCTGTTTCAGATGGGCAAACTGAGGTTCGGGGACCCATCTCTGTCTGCTGGGCCACTTCTTTTTTTATTCATTTCCTTGGCATTATTTCATTTTATGCCAGGAGTTTCTCTCAGTAGCCTAGGATGGCCCCAAACTTGCAGTGTTCCCTCCTGGGCCCCTTGAATGCTAGGGTTAGAAGCCTGTGCCACCATGCTACCATGTCACCATGCTACTGTTTCCCACTGTTATTTGTTGTACCTGGGGTTTGTGTGTCATCTGTTGCATATTTCTAAAAAAAAAAAAAAAAGTTTTCCTGATGGCCATACTGTGTTCAGAGCAGACCCTATTCTCTCCCCAGAGTGTCCTGCAGGCTCTCCAAGGTCTATTAAAGTTGAATGTCTGATTGGACTGTTATCAAATCTCTAGGACTTGGTTTAGCTTGCAAGTTTCAACTGTTTGCTGTAGGGAGACACCCTAGCCCCGCCCAATAGTCCTGGGACAGGTACCAGGTGGACCCGGGACTTGCCCATAAGGGCGTGGTGAAGGAAAGCCGGGGTGACGTAAGGGAGCTTCTTAAGGGGCTGCACGTGGGGACCCTGGCCCTTTTGTTCTGGCCGCGCTTGCTGGGTTCTATAACCTAGCTCTGGCCTGTGTTTTGCCTTGGTGTCTTCTTGAATAAAGAGACTTTAATCATACATGTGGCGCCCAACGTGGGGCTCGAACCCACGACCCTGAGATTAAGAGTCTCATGCTTTACCGACTAGGTTGAAATGGGTTAAATAATCATTTTAACTGTTGAAGTGTGTCAGTACTGAGATCCATTGAGGGCCTCCTAGTCTGGGGTTAAGATGCTGAGGTCTGTGCCAGTTGGCTTGGGCGTTGAGTCAGTTTCTTCTACTGAAACTGGCACTAGTGACAAAGGAGGCTGCAAGGCTCTGGGCTTCCTTCCAGCCTGACTCTCCTGGGATTCTAGGTCTTGCTTAGCTGCTTGTGGAGAACAGCTCTGCATTTCCCTGCAGATGGAGCCCTCCCTGTTAGGACACAGCTGGCTTCTTATGGTGCTGAGGATGGGGGCAGACACACAAAAGCTCTAGTCCAGCGGAACAGCTGTAAGGCACACGGCCGCCTGCCATGTGTGACCTCCGCAGGTTATCTGGCAGCTCAGTTCATTGCTCATTGGTTTTCCTGCATTTCAGAAGAAATTTGGGAGCAGACATTGGTAAAGGAAAATGGATTTATTTACAGATTAATCAGAACTGGAGGTAGAAAATTCTTAGATTCTGTCCCCTTTCCTGGAGCAAAGTTACTGTTTTATAGAAAGAAATGTGTATGTTGAATTAGCTGTGAGAGAAGTTGTCTGAATGGTGTGAAATCTCTTCCAGGGAGGGGAGCTTCCCCCTACCCCTACCCCCCCATCCCCAGGTGCCAAGCCTATTTTCTCTGTCGGCACTGGGCAATTGTCATTCTTTGGGCCGCTGTTTTAGGGTCTTTTCCATAAGAAGGGAGAGTATTGAAAGGCTGTTGAAGGTGAACAGACTGAAGTTAGAATTTTTGCTCTTCTAAATTTTCTAGGCCTGTTTAGTGGCAAAGCTGTGGATATGATGCCATGCCCTGGGAGGAATAGTGCTACCTCACAGGTGCTGGTACCCAGTCCATCCTGCTGCACCCATGTTTGTCACCTCAGAAATGCCAGAAACATCCAACAAGCAGCCACAGAGCAGCTGCTGGCATCCTTTGCCTTCAGCCTACAGAAAGGCATATGCTAGGCTTAGGAGATACCTTTAGTCTCCAGGGCCACCGTGGTCCTGACAATAGTCAAGATTTAGGGCCCCACTATTCTTTTTCCTGCTTTTCCATTACAGGCTGAATTTTATGTAGTCTCTCAAAATTCACAAGTTGAAGATCTAGTCCCCAGCACCACAAAAGGGGATCTTATTTGAAAATAGTGTAACTGGAAGTTTTACAGGCTTGGGAGGTCCCAACAAATTCCAGTTAAAGAGAAAAGCAATCATGAAAGGCAGAGAAAGGAGATTTATTCAATGTGGCCACATCGAGAAGAGGAACAAATGAAGGAATTCAGTTGTTCCCAGAGTTTTACTGTCAAAGCCTGGGCTCTGGAATGCATGGGCCGTCTGTCTCAGTACACCAATTAAAGAGATAGGGACGAGCAAAAAGAGGAGGAAGGAGAGGCAATTATTTCAGCTGCAGTGAGAAGAGGAAGAAATTATTCATCTTCAGGACACTGCTCTGAGTTTAGGCTTAATACCAGACAAGCAGGATATATAAGGAAGCAGTTTTGGGCAAGGTATGCCCTGCCTCATTACTGACCCATCACTAGCTTGTCTCTGGTCTGGCCTGCAGGGTGGTCCTGAAAAGTTGGTAGCACCACGTGACATCTCTTTCTTGGAGGCAAGTTTCTTCCTTGGAAGTGGGGTTTCAGCCTTTCCATGCTGCAAGCAGGAGAACCCTAGGGGAATTTTAACTCTCCTCTGTGTGTGTGTGTGTGTGTGTGTGTGTGTGTGTGCGTGCACGCTCACGTGTAGTGTGGTTTGAGTAGGTGTGCATGCATGTGTATGTGTGGAGGTCAGAGGTCAACTTCAGACATTATTGCTCATGAGCCACCTACTTTGGATTTGGGGATAGCATTTCTATCTGAGGTCTGGGGCTCACCGATTAGTCTAGGTTGGCTGGCCAGCAACCTCCCAGAACCCACCTCCCTGGCACCGGGATTGTAAATGTACTTTTTATGAGGGTGGTGGGAACTGAACTCAAGTCCTCATGCTTGTGTGGCAAGTGCTTTATTGACTGATGTAGTTCCTTAGCCTTGAGATTTTTAATTCTCCGGGGACCATTGTGTCAGCAATCCCACAGCACAAATCGCTCTAAAATGTCTCCTCTAGTGTCAGGGAAGTTCTCTTCTTTGTTTTCAGATCTCAGTTTTGGGGGATTTGCAATGATATGCTGTGCTAGTGAAAATCTCTGAAATAACTTTATTACTGAAACAAGTATCACAAGCAGCCTTGGAAGGGCCAAGGTAAGAACACATGTGACCATGAGATCATGTGACCAAAGAGCCACAAAGCTGGAACTTCTCAGAAAGGCTGACATAAGTGATTCTATCTTTGTTGCTGGTTTTGAGACAGGTTCTTCCTATGAAGCCCTGGCTGTCCTCAAATTCAAGACCCCTCTTCTTCAGCCTCCCTGCCCAGTGTGAGTTCATTTGAGCTGATGACTCCCCTTCTTGCTTCTGAGCAATTTTCTTTGAAGACATTGATGATTAGCCATCTGGTTTGATATCAGCTTTCCTTTATTACTGTGACAAGATCTATCCCAAATGGGCTAATATGGTCCCACATGTCATGAGGGACAAGTAACAGAGGCCAAGGAGTTAGTGCCAATAAAAACCTTTATGGGTAAATTTTAAGCAACTAAGAGGTATAAAAGGGATGGCTCTTAGGCCAAGCCCATTTGAAGTCCACTATTGAATTTCATGCTGTCTGCCCTGTGGATGACATCCTAGTATCCCAGGGGGAGGGGGATTTGTCTGAGTCCTTTGTTGGAAACTGCTTCTTTGGGATATTAACAAGCAATGGCCACCAAGTTACATAAGATGAATATAAAACACAGCCAATAAAAGAAAATACTTAAAGAAAGCTAGTTTGTGGGGCTGGAGAGATGGTATAGAGGTTAAGAACACTTGCTGCTCTTCCAGAGGACCCAAGCAAATGTCCAAGACTGGATAATTTACAACCACCTGTAGCTCCGGCTCCAAGGATTCCAGTGACTTCTCTGGCCTCCCTAAGCACACACATGGCATTCACTCACACATATATGTACACATACACATGAAAGTAATATAAATAAATCTTAAAAAGTTGAAAAATCAAGTACTGGCATATAGATGTACTACTTGACTACCAATGCAATTGCCTTTTAATAATTAAACATGATCAGTGTTAAGGCTTATCTGGTTATCATTGCCTAGAAGTCTAGCTCATGACAGAATTAGGAACTGCCCTAGGAAAGGTTAGTTCCACAAACAGTTCTAGTTTGGAAGACACCAGCTTGAGAAAATGTTCTCTGAGTTGGTTTGAATGAGAATGGTCCTCACAGGTTTATATATTGGAAAGCTTTGTTGATGGAACTATTTGGGAAAGATTAGAAGATGTGGCCTTTTTTTTTTTTTTTGGAGGAGGTGTGTCACTATTGGGGTGGGCTTTAAAGTTCAAAACCCCATGCCATTGCTGATTAATTTTCACTCTGCCCCCTATTTGTGTAAACTCTCAGCTACTGATCCAGCACCATGACTGCCAGTGTGCTGCCATGTTCCCTGCCATGATGGTCATGGACTCTAACCCTCTGAAACTGCAATCAAGGCCCCAAATAAATTCTTTCAGAGGCAGCCTTGCTCATGGTTTCTTATCACTACCAGAAGAAAGTAGCTCAGGCTTTCTCCTAAGCATTGCATCTTAGAAGGCTTATGTAAGCGGAAGGGACATGCATTTAATACATGCTTTCTTACTTTAGACACAGAGAATTAAGTTCTAGCTTTATATTAGTTTATTAAACTGTGTGTGTTGAGGGGGGTATGTGCACAGAGATGTGTGGATGCTGATTGTGTGGTTGCTCACACAGAGCAGGATAATGGATAGCCTTCTTTATTACTGTCTACATTACTGTAGTCTCAAGGCAGGGTCTCCCACTGAGCTGTTTTGGCTAGGCTTGCTGGCCAGTATCTCCTGGGATCTGCCTGTCTGCCCCCAATTTGGGGTAGGTGCTAGAGATTTAAACTCTGGGTATTATGCTTGTTTAAGAAGCACTTTCCCCACTGAGCTGTCTCCCCAGACTTCATGCGTTACTATTTAACCTTGTGAAATCCTTTAGATAAAGTTATTTTGAAATAGCTTTTATAACTTTTATAAAATAACATCCACTACCATAAACAGGATCTGACTTCAATCCCAGAATCATGGAGAAGAGCTCCTAGAGCTCAGGCTGGGTGAGGGGGGTCATCTTGGGAGGAGGTTGAGTCCTGTGGAGTCCCCAGTGTGGAATGGTTGTTATTCAAGTGAAGATTCTTGCTCATCCATCTCTGTCAGATGAAAGCCCATGGATTGTTCTCTGGACATTCTAGCATTGAGCAGCCTAGGCTGTGCATGAAAGAACTAGCTGCAAAAGGCACATCTCTTCCTGTCACCTGACTGAAGAAAATCACCTTCTCTCACAACAGTAGTGTCCAGGACTCAAGTGTGGAGAACTCTAATAATGGCTGAGCACCAGCTGGACTGCAGAGAAAGACCACACAGGCAGCTGAGTTTTAAAGTGTGTTTCTTCTGGTGATACTTAGCTCTCAGGGTCAGTTCTCCACTGGGCCTGCTCAGTCTCATAAGATATGTTTTTAAAAAGGTATATTTGCTCTTTAGATGCAATTTGTAGGACACAAGATATCTAGAGAAAATAAAAATAACTTAAAAATCTATGATCTGAAAATAATTATTATATAAGTTTAGGTGTATACTTTGACAATCATTTCCCCTGTGTGTTTCCATATTGGGGTTAACAAACTAAAAAGATGATACCCAATTAAATTAGAGTTTCTAGTAAATGATGGGTGAGTTCTTAAGTTCTTATGTTTTGTTTCTGCTTGTTTGTTAGTTTTTGAAATGGAGTCTTGCTGGTTTGTCCAGGCTGATCTCAAACTCCTAAGGCTCAAGCAATTCTTCTGCCTGGGAAAGATGGCTATGACTCTGAGGGCTGTGACAGCATTTCAGGCTCAGCACTTACTTATACTGAGAAAATTATTCATTGTGCGAAATCAAAATTTAGCTCCCATTCTGTATCTTTGTTAAATCTGCCAACCCCAGTACGTGTGTGTGTGTGTGTGTGTGTGTGTGTGTGTGTGTGTGTGTGTGTGTTTATGTATTAACAAGTTTACATAAGCAACTGGATCTCATTAACAGTTTTTATGAGTAAAAATTTTAAAGGCAAAAAGTTAAAAAATACACATTAAATTATTATCAAAATTATACATGAGTATATCTTACTTTGTAGTCTCTAAGACATCTTATTTATTTATGTTTCTGTCTTTTGAGTTGGGGTCTTAACTCTGGAGCCCAGGTTGACCTGGAACTCATGACAAACCTCCTGTTTTAGCTTCCCAAGTGCTGAAGTTATGTAAGACTACTTTAAACTAGAGATTCCTAGAGTCATGGCTTGTGGGTCAGAAGTGGATGGCCATTAGCTCTTAATATCTTTTCCACTTACATGATGCTATGTAACAGATATTTGCCTCGATTTCTGTTTCTTGGCATTTTATTCTCTAAAATCCTTAGGATACCCACTGTACTGCCTTTGTGTGCTAATACTTTGGTAGCCTTAGGTAGGGGCTGGCTGCAGAAAAGACCAAAGCAAGATGAGAGTTTGGGACTTGCAACCCTCTGGGTATGGGGGGAGGCTGACCTGGTTCCCAGTGACCAATGATTTAATCAACCATTATCTGTGTAATAGACTCCCCCTATAACCCTGAAAAGCTTGGGTTCAGAAGTCTTCCTACCAGCAAGAGGAATTGGTGGAGGTTTAGGAGTGTAGCGCCCCCAAGGGGACATAGGAGATGCTTTCCCTGCACAGCACACCTTGTCCCACCCTTTACCTTTGTTTATGGGTTTCCTTCAAAACATGCTTCATAAAAACAGCAGAGTCATGTGAGCCACTGTCAGGAACTAACTGAACCCAAGGAGGAGGTAATGGGAACCCTGATTTATAGCTGGGTGGTTCTGTTGAAACAAACAACTCTCACCTCAAAGGAATAAAAGATACGGTTTATTCTGGAGCATAATTAAGTTCCCATGACCCAGGAACGAACATTCCAGTCTTCCCAAATATAATGTTCTAAAATGTGGAAGCAGTTTTGTGTAGTTTTATAGTAACAGAACAAAGGAAGTCATAAATCAAGGCAATTTAAAAATACATTGGTGGGTATGCCAGAGAAACATTTACACAACAGGGAGGACTCTCTCTATAGGGCCTCAGGCACTGTCTGATGACATTCTAGCCTTTGGGTTGGTAGGAGCTGGTGGGTCTGCTAAGTCCAAATATCTATTTTTTCACAGGACATTAGTACTGACACAGAGGTAGGCTATCCAGGAGACTAAAACTAGCCTGATATAAGGTGATTAGCCTCTGGACTTGCAACACAGTCATTGCAGACTCTGCTTCTTTCCAGGAATTCTCAATCACAGTCAGACACACAGCTAGGAAGATGACCTGGAACATGTGAGCAGAGTTGAAATAGGGGTATTCTGGGACTGAGCTTTCTTCCTGTGGGAGCTATACTAGCCTCGGGTAAACATCATCAGACCCATCTGGCTGGAGGTCTGAGTGATAGGTTTTCTGTACCCAGATAAAAAGTTTCTCTGCTGAAGCAGTAAGCCAGATCAAGCAAAATTCGAAAAATAAAAGATCAAGTTTATTCTGGGCGAAGCAATTTCTGGATGACTCCTCCAGTTCCCAGAGATTGAGGTGGGAGAAGGGGTAGGAGAAAATCACATGGCCAAACTAAAGCAGGGCACTTATGTACCCTGAAATGGAGAGGTGGTGATATGTCTGCCACAAAATGGGTTTGTGCCCAAGTATGGGATGCTTTGGGTGGGGACTTGGGCTGCTGGTGACTTCAGGGGAGGAGCCACCACATCTGCCAAGAATGTGGAATTGGACTTTTTGGTAGCTTTTCTTTGATGGAGATTTTCTGAGAGTCTGGTGTTTGGAGAGAGAAATGGGGCTTTCACAGGAGTGAACTGGAAGTTCCAACCAAACACTGAGGACCTGGCTGTTGTTTTTCCTCTTTCAGTGTTTAAGTGTAGTAGACAACAGCAACAATTAGCTGTATTGATCTCCTCAGCTCTGCTGTCTACTTCACTGAGTGTTCATTCAGTCTGGACAAGTTTACCGTCTAGCTTATCTGTGGAGAACATGTATGGGGATGTGTGCATGCCTGCATTCAATCCCGGTGACTGTACTTTCTCTCAGTTGTTTTGCATGTAGATAGGTCTTGTTTCATGAAGTCTCATTTTTTTTTTAAAAAAAATTAAGTCCCATTCAATTATGGGCACCTCTCTCCTTACATACTATAGCGTTAAAAGAATAGACACATATTGGGGCTGGGTGTTTGGGTGCACATCTTTAATCCCAACATTCATGAAGGAGAGGCAAGGCAGATCTCTGTGAGTTCTAGATTAGCCAGGGGCAAATAACCAGACACTGTCTAAAACAAAGGAAGAATATAAGCAAAGATACACATTGCTTAGTCCTGATCCTCTTGGGCAAAGATGACAGAAGGTTGGATGTTGTAGTTGGAGTTTTTGAAGCTTATTGTTCTTGAAGTCCTTTGATTAGATTACATTTTGTAGATGGTATCCTACGCCATGTGTGGTTGGCCAATAGCATCTTATGGAAGAGGTGTGGATCTAGTGTAGAGCAGCAGTGGGCATGACTCAGTGTCCAACAGGTAGACCTCCATACATAAGGCAGAACACTAATATAGAAGAGCATGTCTAGCTCTCTCTGGGGCAGCCAGGGTGAGGACTTCAAAGAGGAGAGAACACAGGAACTGACTCTCTGACCATTGAGTTGGGGTAGGGTGGGGTACGAGGACATAGATGGACAGGTCAGAAAGGATGAAAGGGACTAGAAGCTCATGGAGATTTTCTTGGTACTGGGTGCAGGTGTAGCATCTCCTTCCCTTCCCTCTCCTCTTGTTCAAATGAGAAGGTCATTTGGGAGGACTCACATCTTCTGCAGATAATTACTGACAGAATCCAGAAGGAAAAAAACAAACAAATAAACAAAAAACAGCCTAGGTACCAGTAGAGCAGGAGGATGGTAAATGTAGAAAAACATTGGAAATTGCCTCAGGGAGTCAGAAACTAAAGTGAGAAATATGATGGGGTTTGGTTTGGAGAAGTGCAAAGGATTCCACCTAGAAAAAGTAATCAAACTCCCTGTTGATGAAGTATCGGGGCTGTAATAATAAATCTTTCTGCCAGCCACCCAAGCCTGCCACCATGCTAGGGCCCCAAAATAACACACAGAGTCTTATATCAATTACAATGCTACTGGCCAATGACTAGAATTTCTCATCTGCTAGCTCAGTCTTAATTATCAACCATAACTATTAATCTATATATTTTATAAGAACTTATCTTATCTGATGCCAGCAGCAGGCATCTTATCTTGCCGGGATCACATGGGTGCTCCACACAGAAGAGAGGAGGAGGAAGAGAGCGATTTCCTGCTTGTCCCTGCTTATATTCTGAGTCTGCCTGCTATGTCACTTCCTGCCTGGATCACAAGACTTCTCTTTACTACATTTCCTAGAATTCTCCTCGACTCCTAGTCCACCTATCTTGCTCCCCTATTGGCCAACAGTGCTTTATTCAACAACAAATAAGATAAACATATACACAGAAGGACCTCCCTCATCACAGGGCCAGGGGAGCTTGGACAATGACAAGGGTAGGACAACAGGAGGTTGCTTGTGAACACAAGTGAGTGCCTCTGTTTTTTGGGATAGATACCCTTAGAGAGAGGTTTTCCTGCCCAGTGGCTGGAGAAGGGCAGATGGCAAAGGGGCCATCAGCCTACACCAGAAAGCAGGCTACATTACACCAGGCCTTTCTAAATAGTTAAGGTAGAGAGGAAACAATGGCATCTGCCTAGAGTTCTGAGCTCCTGGTTGCAGGACTCTTGACTCACTCAGTGTGCTAGTGGCAGATACCCCATCTTGCTGATCACTTCTTTGTAAGGTAGGTTTTCCTGTAATATCAGCTGGATCCCTAAATCTTCAGTCTCTGAGTGAAAGGAGGAACTGACACAAGAATAGGTCAGAAGGATGGGGATGAAGCCTCAGCTTTGATATGTGAAAATATCCCAAAATCCACTCAGAAGCATTCCAAGGTATATTCCCATGAAGGAAACGCCCACCTGTTGTTTACTCACCACTGTCTCTTTAATAAGTTACTCACAGTAAACTGTGTACTCACACAGCTCTGCCTTAAGCTAGGCTCCTACTGACAATGTTCAAAACAACACAGATGTAAGACTATTCATTGTAGCACTAATTGCTGGAACTGGCTCTTACAAATAATCTGACGATTACTACAGTTGTTGCCATGGTGCATGGATACAGTGGAAAACTATGCAGCTATTAAAAGGGGCATGAAGGTTCTCTGTAGACTAGGGAGTTGAACACTGGATGAAGAGTGAAGACGGCCGTGTTCACAGGTGTGTATTATATATGACTCACTGAGTTAACATGAGCATAAATATACTTACTATTGTTCTTTTTGAAAATCTTGTGTGTATTCTCATGTGTGCCTGTTCATGTATGTGAAGGGAGGTGTGCATATGTGATGATCAGAGGGCAACTGTAATGATAACTCTCTCTGCCAGCCTCTTGAGTTCCGATGCCATGTTAGGGCCCCCAAATAACACACAGAGTCTTATAATAGTTACCATGCTGCTGGCCAATGACTAGGATTTCTTATTTGCTAGCTCTGTCTTAAGTATCAACCATAACCATTAATCTATATATTTTATAAAGACTTATCTTACCAAGGACACCGGTCTTATACATCCTCTCTTCCGGGGATCACATGGCCACTCCTGTTTTTTACTACATTTCCCAGAATCCTCCTCGACTCATAGCCCCACCTATCTTGCTTTCCTATTGGCCAACAGTGCTTTATTTATCAACCAATAAGACAAATATATACACAGAAGGACTTCTCCCATCAGTCAACCTTGGGTGTCTGTGCTTGATTTGCCCTGTATCTGAGACAGGGGCTCTTGTTCACTGCTGTGTAAACCAGGCTACCCTTCATGGAGATTCTCCATCTCCACCTCACCATAGAAGAGCTGGGATTACAGATTTGTGTCACCTTGCCTGACTTCATGTGGGTTCTGTGGATCAAAACTCAAGTCTCCATATTCATGCAGCAAGCCTCTGAGCTGTCCCTCAGACCCCAGAGAGATGGCTCCATGGTTCAGAGTGATGCTAACCTGTGTGTGGTCTACATGTTTGCTTATATTTCCAAAAAGAAATGTTGGAAAGACAGACAAAGACTAATTAAAGGGGCAGGGGCACAAGGAAAAGAGACTGTCATGGAAACGATTTCTCTCTTGAGCGATGGTTCTAATTTTGGTGGGACCACGAATGCTGTCGTGTCTTTTAAAGCATTAAAGGAGAGTGAAACAAGAGTAGCCTTTAAATCTTGAAAGCTACACTTGGGAGATGAAGGCAGGCAGATCTCTGTGAGTTCAAGGTCAGCCTGGTCTATAAAGGGAGTTCCAGGACAGCTAGACAGCTAGGGCTACACAGAGTAATCCTGTCTCAAAAAAAAAAAAAAAACTAGAATAGTAAACCTTGAAAACCAACTGCTGCCTGTGACAGTGTCTCACTACCAAGTCACCAGCACAATCACAGAAAAGAGTTATTCCCAAATGCTTTGGGCAGGACACAGCTGACACTGACAAGGCTGGGGACATAGGACCCTCAGCTGCATTCATGCTCAGTGTTCGGCATGCTTTGATGTGATTATGTACAGTAAGATGGAAGAAATTACTTTGTTAATATCATCTGGAACCCAGATATTCAATGTAAAAGAGATACAAAAAAAGAAAGATGAAAAATATAATATTAATATAATATTAATTTGAGAGATGTTTGGGATGTAGAGACCTAGAAAGAATAAGATTCCCATTTTAATTAATGTAATCAATCAATTAATAGACTAACTTATGTTTTGATGATATTGGGAATTGAACTGTGTGCTTCATTTGTTCTAGGCAAGTGCTCTACCACTGAGCTATATCCCCACTCCACCTTTTAAATATTTTATTTTATGTTTTTAAACAGGGTGTCATGTAGCCTAGGAGGCCATAAATGAGATGCTTTGCCTCCCTCCCCAGGTGCTAAGATTTCAAGCATGAGCCACCATTTCTTCCCTAGACCCATTTCTATAACAACAACAACATCCAAATATGCAGCATGCTCATAGTTTTTCTTGGCATCACCAGATAGCTGATGTCCCTGGGAACTCGGCCAAACTAAAGTCCAAGGGGAGAATTGGAAGCGGCTTGCAGCGAGTGCTGATACTTACTGGGGGAGGCAGAGACAGGGCCACAAGTCCCTATTGTCACTCCCGACAGCCAGAGGCATTTGCCTAGACTTTTAGGCCAAAACCTCAGGTCAAAGCAGGGTTCTTAGCTTTGATGCCATGAAGAATTTCAGGATTGGCAAGTTTATGAAGCAGAGTTGGGGTTTACTAATATTTTCATGTAATCTTAAGCACAAGGTTTAAGAAAAAAAGGAGACTCGCTCAGAAGAAAGTAAGACACACGCAGGAGAATGGGTGTCACAGCCAGGAGAATGGGTGTGTGCTTCTCAGAGCAGAGTGGCAGCACAAGAAGCGTGCCTCTCTCTTGACTAATTTTACCAAACTCATGTATTGGACTTGGGCAGGGATTCGGAGTTGAAGTTACTGTCTTTAAAGGATGGCTGAAAAGCTTAAATGAGCTCATAGGGTGGTTCCTGGGGAGGGGGTCACTTCACAAGATTACAATTGGCAAGGTCCCCTAGATGCAGGAAAGTAGGACATCTTTACTGCAAACAAAGTTAATCGTTTTCTTTTGAAAAATTTCAAGCGATGTCTAGGGAAAAGACATTCAGGCCTTAAGCCTGACACATTGCTATCTAAACACAAAATATCTATATATGAAAAGAATATTAACGGTATGTCTTCAGCCTTTGCAGAACATGTTAATTAATTGCATAGAAGTTGTGCATCTACGATGGTGAGAGGCTTCAATCTGACTTTCGTGTGGGAGGCTCTTTTCCCTTCCCATGTCTTCATCATGTCCCCTTCATCTTGTCTCAGCAGAACAGCTGTACCTGCTTAAGTGAGTAACCATATACCCGGAAAGCCTCCTAGAGCTGTTGACAACTGGCAATAGCACAGCATCAACTAGAGAGTCGGGGAGGCTTGGAAGGCCACAGACACAGGAAGCTCTCTCTATTATCATAAGGATGCTCACAAAAGACCAAAAGACGGGCAGACCCTAAGCCCTATCCCTTACAGTGCTGGCCTATGGGAGGGACCAGCTGCTGACGGCTCCTTTCAGATGATGCTATAAAAACCCCAGGCCAGATTGTTCTTCTGCAGCTTCCAAAACAAGAAGTTTCCTGGGGAGGGAAGTGTGGGAGTTTATGAGGGATCCTGGGTCCAAGACTGCAGATGCTGAGGAGGGCAAAACCCGTGAGAGGGTCGCATCCCCCAAACATAGGGTACTGCCTAAGATTGGGACTGGTCATAAAAACAGACTGTCTCCCTACCGGCCACTACCATGCAGACAAACATCTAGTAGTGACTGTAGTGGGACGCTGCCAAGAGACAGCCACAGTGTGGGGAAAGGATCCTCTGGCAAGTGCGTCACAGAGGGGACCTACGCTGAGGCAGAAGAAGCACTTTGGAAATTAATTGGCCTCCTCTTTAAGCACTGTGTTTCAAGAGAAATTTAAAAATGATCCATGCATGGTAGCCATAGCAACAAAAGAGTTTTAGCATCATCAGGCTGCCTAAGACTGTCAAAAAGCCAAACTGAAGGTCTAGCAAAGCAAAGACAGCTTTCAGATACCAAAACCCTCAGTGCCTACTGACAACACAATGTGTAGATTTTAACAAAAACATCACACAAGGAAGGGGAAACGAAAGAGGTGTCAAAAAACAAGGCACTAAACAGACAAGACTCAGAGTGACAGATGTTGGGACCAGCCGGGAGTGAATTGTTTTTAAACAATTTTTTTGATGCTTAAAGATCCAAGTGGGGAAAGTGGAAAGCATGTCTGGTGGAGGATTCCAGTAAAAAGACAGACACTTTCAGAATGAATCCAATGACCAGACTAGCAAAGATACATTGTGAATAGGCAGGGCCTTTGGTGAGGGTGCTAGCTCCTTTTATGTTTACTTGACACAAGCTAGAGTTATTTGAACTTCAATGGAGAAAAGTCATCCTACCAGATTGGCCCATGGACAAGCTTGTGGGCAATTTTTGTTAATGATTGTTATGAGAGGGCCCAGCTAATTAATGGCTGGTGGCACCCTTGGGCGTGTGGTCCTGGGTGCTGTAAGAAAGCAGGCTGAGCAAGCCATGGGAGCCAGCACTCCTCCATGGTTCCTGTTTCAGAGTCTGTCTACCGTTCCTGCCCTGGGTTCCCCGTCTGACTTTGCTGGGTGATGAACTGTAGCTATAAGATGAAATCAACCCTTTCCTACCCAACTTGCTTTTGGTCAGGGTGTTTTATTGCAGCAATAGAAATCCTATCTAAGACAGAAATGAATAGCTATTGCTGTGACAGACCTGACCATGTTTTGCAGAGGATTGTGGAAGGACTTTGAGACATTGGGATAGAAAAGCCGTTGAGTGCTCAGAGCTTAATGAGCTGTCGTGGGAACTGGAGGATAATGCTTAGAACAATGCAGGTAAGGGAGGCCTGGCCTTTGAAGTTTCACAGGGAAGTTTGCAAGGTTCCCTTAAAGAATCTCAGGCTGTTCAATATTTTGAACATGAATACGGGGTTCTGGTGAGCTGAAGCTAAAGAATTAGCTGTGATTAACAAGAGACCAGCATCTTGCAGGAAAAATCTTCAGGGAAGTGTTCCTCAGAGCCAGCACACAGAAGCTCTGGGGCAGGGAGGCCATGGCTGTCCTCTGAGCCAGCACTTAACTCTGTACATCTGAAAACCCCTCAGATGGTCCTGGATTTGAAGGCATGAAGATGTCACAGAGGTCAGGTTGGCACCAGGACAGGCCATTGGTGAAGACGCAGCCTCAGTTGCAATCAAAGCCCCAAGTCTGAAAAGGCCATGGAGAGAAGTTAAGGGTTGGTACCACGTGGCAGGGTCAACGTTCCTGAAGAGATCCTGGGAGAGGCTGTTGGGGAAGGTGCAGCCCAGCTGCAGAGACCCCAGCAATTTGGAGATGCCAGTACTGTGGGATGACCACTGAGAACAGCAGCAGGTGTGGAGTGCTGATAACTGGAGCTTGTGAGACAAGCTGAGTGCGCTGTGAATAGTAGAGCCAGAGAAATACAACCCTCCAAGCTCTTTGGAGCCATTTGTGAATGTCAGACATTAGACACAGAGTTACTTACACTTTTGGAGATTAGTTTTGCATTGTTCATATGGAGACTGTGCTCTGGTTCTTTCTTCTTGGAGTAAAAAAATTATTTAACCTGCTATTTGGTTTTACAGGAACTCATATCCTGGATATCTTAAAGTAACTTTGGAATTTTGCAGAGATTTTGGAATTTTAGAAAGACTTTGAACATTTCTGAAAGATTGGATATTTTTAAAAGACTGGGGGTTTTTAGAGAGACTGGATGTTTTAGATAAACTTCGAGAGAGACTTTTGGTATTTTAAAGAAGCTAAAATTTTAAGATTTTTGAATTTTTAAAGTATGTGGGACTTTCAAAGGTTGGAATTTATTTTATATTGAGGTATTGATACTAATGTCTCAGTGATATCTTGGGGATAAATAAGAAAGGAAGGGTTACAGTTGAATAAAAACATGTTTATGTGTTAAGTTGACAAGGGATCAATTGTGCTGGCTAGTTTTTATGTCAACTTGACACAAGCTAGGGCTATTTGGAAAAGCATAGTTAGGAAAAGCCCACCCACCAGATTAGCCCATGGGCAAGCCTGTGAGCATTTTCTTGATTGATGATTAATATGGGAGGGTCTAGCTCACTGTGGCTAGTACCTGTGGGCTGGTAGTCCTGAGTACTATAAGAAAGTAGGCCGAGCAAGCCATGGGAACAGCCAGTATGCAGCACTCCTCCATGGTCTCTGCTTCAGTTTCTGTCTCTAGTTCTTGCCTTGAGTTTCTGGCCTGACTTTGCTGGATGATGGACTATAAGCTGTAAGGGGAAATATACCTTATTCCTCTGTAAGTTGCTTTTCATCCTGGTGTTTTATTATAGCAATAGAAACCTAACTAAGACAATGGATTCACTACAGACAGCTTACAGACAAGGACGGATCAGCAAAGGTGAAGACAGAATGAACGATAAGAAACAATCAAAACCAACTCAACAAGAAAAGTTAGCAAAAGAATCCAGCAGAACACTAGTAGACTCAAATGCAATCAGAGGAGAAACGGTAAATGAGGAAACCAGTGAGGAACCAGCTGTGAACTTTCCAACATTGACATACACAACAAACCACAGAATTCAGAGGTTTAAAAAGTGACTAGGAAGATAAACTACAGCAGTAAAACCTAGGTGTTCCATGAGAAAACTGCTGGGAAGGTAAGAGGGAAAAGTGTAGACGGAAGTTTCTGTCCCACCTGGTCCTGTAGCCGTTCAGTTCCAAATAAACACACAGAGGCTTATATTAATTATAAACTGATTGGCCTGTTGCTCAGGCTTATTACTAACAAACTCTTACAACTTAAATTAACCCATAATTTTTATCTATGTTTAGCCACATAGCTTGGTACCTTTCCTCAGTAAGGCATTCCCATCTTGTTCCCTCTGTGTCTGGCTGGCAACTGCATCTTTGCCTTTCCTCTTCCCAGAATTCTCTTAGTCTCATTCCCTTACCTATATTTCCTGCCTGGCTACTGGCCAATCAGTGTTTTATTAAACCAATACAAGTGACAAATCTTTACAGTGTACAAGGACATTATCTCACATCAGAAAAGATCGTATTTTGTACAATGGAATAAAGATTAAAGCTACAGATTTCTCATCAGAGACAATGAAAATCAAAAGACAATGCAGCATTGTCATCAAACTGCTGGGAATACAATAATTTTTTGAAATCTCCAAAACATAAAACTTGTCCTAGTGTATTTTCAGTTGCTATAACAAATATTCCGATACTGAGTAATTTACGAAGAAGTTAGATTTATTCTTACAGTTCAGGAAGCTGAGAAGTTCAAAGTCAAGGGGCTTGCATCTAGCAGCAAGGAAAAGAGAGCTACCATGTGCCTTGTCTGTCCCTTTAAACCTCTCACATGTCACCCGGACATCACCTTGATCACACCCTGATGGGCGTGGCCAGGCACACCTGTAGCCAGCCATTAGGAGGCATGGTTACAGTGTCTCTCTACAAGTTCATGTTTAATGCTATGCCCACAAAGCACTATCAAAGCCTCACAGAGTGGGACTCCATGTCTCATCCAACAGCCCACACTGGCAAACAGTAAACTGTACCCTGTTCGTTTCTCTGGAATTCCTCATGGAGCCTTTCTCAGTTCATATGTCTGTCCTGCCCATCTCATCTGAAGTTCTCTGTGGAGCCCACCACAGTACCGGGGCTTCACGATGTGGGTGTCTCTCAGTGTTTGTGGGTCATTTTCTCCCTATAAAGCGGTTTGAGAGTTGGTGTGAAGGCTGAAGAAGAGGAAATTATTTTCTCTGGTGTCTGATAATAAATCTGACCAGGACAGAAATAGATGTCATTGTCCTCCCTTTCACAGTCCCCCTCGGAGTCGAGACAGCCTGCAGTGGCCATGGATCTTCCTTCTACAAGACACTCTGTCAATGCTCCTTTTAATTGACATGTAATAGTTATGCATATTTTTGTGGTTGAGTGATATGTATTTGCAGTAAGTAGTGATGAGGAGTGTTTCCACCATGAGAATTTCTTAAACACTTATTCTTTCTGTTGAGTCTTCAAGACCCTTTTCTAGTTCTTTATAAAACATACAATACATTGTTGTAACTACAACCTCTGCTGTGCTGTGTCCTGTCTATTTGGGCACACATTAACCTCTATGTGTTTCTTCTCTTCCCTGACCCCCCTCTCTGGGGACAATAGTTTTTAAAACCCTTTACTTCTATCAGCTAAACCTTTTAACTTCTACATATGAATGATTACATGCAGTGTTTGCCTTGCAGTATTTGCTTTGTTTCACTTAAGATAATGGCCTCCAGTTCCATCTACAATGTAACAAATGACAAGATTCTAGTCTTCTTTGTGGACACACAGTATTCCATCCTTTAAAAAACAATCCATCTGCCTAGTGATAAGTACCATGGTTAAATCCATGTCCTAGCCATGAATTTTCCTCTGAAACCTCACAAATACAAAACCCCATATGCATTTAGTTTTAGAAATATTAATCCTTTTCAATGTTTCTGGCTTTTGTATGTTAGGACACCCAAGTAACTCCCAGGCAACTCTCTCTTACCCACTCCCCTGCTCTTCTGTTGCAGAAAGCAACCTCAAAGAAATACTCCCAGTTCAGCACCGATGTGGCCGAGGCCATCGCCTTTTTTGACTCCATCATTGCAGAGCTAGAGACAGAAAAACGGCCAAGGACTGCTGAGGCTGACCTGCTAAATGAAGACGTGGACTTTGATGGTGAGGGCTAGGAGAGGCACCCTAATGTGCTGGAGGAAAGTGGGGCTCTGAGTGGGCTCCTGGGATGGAATCAGGGACCACACCTTCCTGGCTGAAAGGGACTCCTTCACTGTCATGTCAGGCTTGATCCCTTTACCTTGTCTCAGCTGCCCTTATCGCCACTGCCCCAGCCTACACCTGTGCTTTGTTTTGTTTTTTTACTACAGCTGTCAGGGTGGGACCCCCTAACACTCTATGACCGAAAGCAAGAAGGAGTGGTTAAAGAGAAAAGCTATCAGCGGGGAATGGTGTCATACAGGGGGGAAAGTTCCTGTTTTGCAAGATGAGAATTCTGGAATATGAACATTCTTTAATCTACCTAATGGTGTAATCAAAATGACTCAAACAGACTGGGCATGATGGTGCACACCTATAATCCCAGCAATTAGAAGGGTGAACTAGGAGGACAGACAAGAGTTTGGAGGGCAGCCTAAGCTATATAAGGAGACTCTGTTTCAAAAATCCATACCTCAGGGCCCTAATATATGGCTCATCTATAACTGCTTGCCTCAACAGTATGAGGACCAGAGTTCAATTCCCAGCAGCCAGATATGTGTGATGGTGTGAGCCTATAATCTTAGTGCTGGGTGGGGGAGGGTGTGTGGAGGCAGAAACTGGAGGAACCCTGGAGCTTGTTGTCCAGCCAGGCTAGCTGAATCAGTGAGCAGGATAGTGAGAAACCCTGCCTTAAAAAAAAAAAAAAATGACGGGGTGGTGGGAAATTGAGGAAGGCATACTCGCAAATACATAGGACAACAACAAAAAACTAAAACCTCCTGGGACATAGATGTATATATCTGAGGTATGGGCACTTTATAAAAGAAGGAAACGGGCAAGTGGTTTGAAAATTCAGCTCTTCTTAACCTAGCTAAAGAGGAGTATTAGGCACAGCCGAGGTGAGGTGAGGTCAGGGTGTACGGCCAGACCCAGACAGCCCCTGGAGAGGGAGGACAGTGGGGTAAGTTTTACTTTTAACCAAAATGTAACTGGTGTCCTGGCAGAAAGTAGAGGTCCCACCACTTAGGAGTTGAGCCACTTTTTACATTCCAGAATTGCTAATATCTTCTCCTTGGCTCCCCCACCCTCAAACTGTGGAACTTACCAATGATTTTATCCAGAGTCTCTAGCTCTTGGACAACAAGAGAATGGTGACTTGTACCAATAGTAGGTAATTCCTGAGTATTCTGTAATGCTCACCCAAGGCAGGCTCCTGGTTTATTGTTGTTCTGGCTGTGGCAACCCCTGTATTTCCATGATGGCTTCTGTGGATGCCAAGGGGACACCACTGAGGGTCACTTTATCTTGCATGCAGCTTTGTGCACTTTAGTGGCCTGGAACCCACTAAAACCAAGGAAAGGATGACAGAACCATAAAGGACATAGGACATCTTTATGGTTATAGTGAAAACAATGGCTGTCATGAAAGCCCACTGTATGAAGGCTGGGAATGTAGCTCAGTTGGAAGAGGGCTTGTTGAGTATGCACCAAGTCCTGAGTTCCATTCCCAGCATGGCAGGAACGAGGCATGCTGATGATGCATGCAACTGCAGCACTCGGGAGCGGAGCAGGACACTCAGAAGTCTGAGGATATTTTTGGCTGCAAAGAGAGTTCAAAACCAGCCAGGGATACATGAGGTCTTGTTTTAAAACACAAAACAAAACAAAACATAAACATAAGAAAGGTCATTGTTCCAGGTGTGGTGGAGCACACCTTTAATCTCAGCACATGAGAGGCAGAGGCAGGCAGATCTCTGTGGGTTTATGCAGAGTTCCAGAACAACCAGGATGACACAGTGAGGCCCTGCCTCAAAAAGAAAAAAGAAAAGAAAAGAAAAAAACAAAACATAGAGAGAAAAAAAAAAGGCCAGTGTTGTGTGACTTTTTCTGGGGAGACATCACATAAATATGTCTACTTAACCTAGAGGCTAGGGCCTAGACAGATAACCCATGACAGACCACAGTAACCAGTGCACCAATGTTCAAACTGTGGAACCAATGAATTTTTATTGAGGTTATTAACAGGAGCATGAGTGAGGGGTTTCTTACAAAGAGCAGGGGTAACTCAAAAGGACCTGCATTGCCAGGAAGCCCACCCCAACACAGGTGACAACTCCTGAGTCCTGACAGCCTTCAGGACTCCCAAGTCCCACAACATTCTCTCCAAAGTTTGACTGCTCTGTCTCCCCCCTAGCAACTGTTTATAGTTATATAAACTATAAGCATACATAAATACATAAATTAGAAATGTTTATAATCCTTTCTACAGTGTTGGGTAGAGTCTCCAAAGTTTTGGTTCTGTCACATATGACCTTGTGGTGACCTTTTGTTCACCACTGATGCTGGTGATCACCCCTCTCCCCCAGGAAATGTGGAGGGACGGGTGCAATTGGGAAGAATGAGCCATACAACAGCCAGTGGCAGGGCTCAGTGGTGAAAGCCCTTGAGCCTGCAAACTGAATTCAATCAATTCCCAGAGAGAAGTGAATCTTGAAGGTTGTCCTCTGGCACACCTCCTTTCCCCCAACAGCACCAATAATCTATGTTCACTAAAAACAAATAGACCAGACAGCACACAGAATCATTAAGAAAACAAAGGTGCTAGGAGCCACAGCTCAAAGAGTTACGAGGCAGCATTGCTCTCACAGAGGACCAGAGTTCAGATTCCAGCACCCACACCGGGCTCCTGTAATTCTAGCTTCAGGGAAATCAACCCTGTCTTCTGGCCTCTTAGAGTACCCCCACTCACATGCAGGTCATTACAACTAAAAACTAATTTCAAAAAGAAACTAAAAGACAAATACCATCTGCAAGTCACTACTACTGTCCACACTTGAGCATATGGCTTTCACAAAGGGTTTTCAAAACATTCAGATTTTATTTATATTTTACTTTTAACAAAAATAGCATCTCTTTGAACAATATGCAATGCATTGGGGCATCTTTCCGGAATCAGTAAGGACAGATCAGGGTTCTCCGCCCCAGCCCCAGACTTGCTGAGTCAGACTCTGCCCCCTGGCCCCTGCCTTACTCAGAAGCCACTGTAGCGAGCCCATCTTTCCTTTGCTGTGGATTCCCCGCTCTCCTTTATGTTCTGCTCCCTTGATAGTGGTCAGCTGCCCAGGTCACATGCTTCTCTCTTCCAGTGGCAACCAGCTCACAGGAGCACAGCTTGCACTCCAACTGGATTCTTCGGGCACCACGCAGACATTCTGAGGCCATCGCTGCTCACGCCACTACAGACAGTCGGTTTCGAAGGAGTACAGAGCACAGGGTCACTGGCACCCAGAGGAGGCTTGAAAGACACCCCATTTACCTACCCAAGGCTGTGGAAGGGGCATTCAACACCCTGAAATTTAAGCCCAAAGCCCACAAAAAAGAGTAAGTGTTTGGGCTTAACAGTTGGTTCTTGGATGACAATCTCAATGTGCTTCAGATTTGCCGGGTGCTTCTTAGGGTCCCTCATCCCATGTGCAAAGGTTGTTGATTTTATGGGGGGTGGGTGTGGGACTTGGCTGAGATGTTTTCTCATAGTCTGTATGCCTATAGCCTGGCTTACTGTTGCCCTCTGTTCAGACCTTGCTTCCCCTCTAGCCCGATGTTTACACCTGGTGCATATCTCTAATGACAACTTGGGTTGTACAGAGTAGAGCACCAAGCAGAAAGCAACATTACACTGAGATGCTGTTGTCTTGGAAGGCATTGACCAGTCTCTGCTCGGCCAGACTTCCTGCTGGCCTGGCCCCTGGGGGACATAATGCCCCTGGCTCCTGTGACCTCTCTGCTGCCAGACCCTTCTCTCCCAAGATTAGTTCCCATGACCAACTCTCACATTCCCCTTGCCTTGTACTGGGCAGCCACTCAGGCCACACCACAGGATAGGCTCCGTGGCTGTCCCTTTTACCTCTTCACAAGCCACTCAACCCTAGTAGGTCCAGAGTTTCCTTGACAGCATTTTACTCCATAGTAATAAACCATGTGTTCAACCTTCTGTTTCAAGGCCAGGTCAATGCCCATTGAAGTCCACCCACACTCCACCCTGTATCACTTTAAGGTTCTCCCTAAAGCCCAGAGTGGGGGGGGGTGCAATGGATGTTCTCAGAAGGAATGGTGTCAATTTGGGTATCCCTTCCCTCTGTGCAGTGGCCAGCTTGAGCCTGACTCTCTCCCTCATCCTTCCCTTGCAGCCTGAGGAGCTCCAGACAGATCCTCTGCAGCATCTCGAGAGAAGACATGGAGTGGGATGAGGAACTCTTTACACACGAGTCCTCAGGGTCTTTGGAGGAGGATCATTTTGAGGCAGAGAATCCCAAAGGGCAATGGCTGATTCGAGAAAGACTCTGGGAGCGGACAGTGCCCTGACTTGACTTGTCTTAGCTTAGGTCTATGACAGGTGGTCTGCTTTGGGGCAGTGTGAGGTGTTTGGTAGAGTTAAAAATGAAATTATATAGTTGTGATACAACCAAACTCCGACACTGCCTGTCGGTGACCAGCTAGTGCCAAAAAGAGCCCGAGCTTCCCAGGGGACATGTTCTGGGGGATTCAGAGACTGGGCTTCCCACAACAGTAGACAAGAGAGAAGGAAAACAGAGCCTGGCTGCTGGTGTCCCAGACAGAGGCACAGAGGCCTTGAATGAGTGTCCCTGCCACCCTGCCTTGCCTGTCTTACATAGAAGATGGTGCAAATGGCTGTGAGAGTTCCGGCCCAAAGTCTCCAAGGATGTGTCTCAGAAGCCCAATAGTGAAGTTCTGAGGTTGCCTCCTCTCATGCAGAACACAGTCAAGAAAGCAGGCCCTCTGCCCTAGGTCTTCCCAGGGTTCTCACAAACCCTGCTTCTAGGTTAGGCTGAAAATGAGGCCAATATCCAGGCGGTAGGGTAGAGAACGGTTGTATCATGGCTTGACTTGTAATCACACGGTTGCCCAGAACTCCTGCATACAGACAGCTGGCTCAAGGAGGTGGAGGTAGGTGGTTCTTTCTCCTTTCTAAGTCTCACACAAAGCTGTTTCCATGTAACCAGCTTATGACAGGCGCTGCACCTCCCACTTACAGGTAGCTAGAGGCGGAAAGGTCTTTCTGTCTAGGAAGAGTGTTTCTAGTCCTTCATTGTCTGTGATGGGACACTAGCCTACTTGAGCATGGTTCCACAGGCCTTTCCCTTCTCCCCCATACCCTCTTCCTTGCTAAAAGTAGTTAGATTATGTTCCAGAAGCTAGCCACCAATATTTCTTCCCTTATTTGGCCATTTCCTCCTCCTTCTGAAGCTGACAACCAAGATCCAGCTATCAGAAACCCCTTGGCTCATCTAATTAACTTACCCAATCATAATTAAACACTTCATCCTAACATGGGGTTTCCTCCTTTCCCTTTATAAAATGCCATTTTCCTATGTGCCACACCTGTCTCCCCTTTATCCAGAGACAGTCCTTACCGTCCCCAGAGCAAATACCCCTTCCTCCTCTCCCTTGTTCTCCTGCCCCTCTCCTCTATTTCCTGTCTTTGTCTCTAATCCCCTGGCCTTTGCTCCACAGGGCAAACAAATCTCCTTTGTGCTGAGCACTTGGCCTTGGAGGTCCTGATACTTTCTCTTTCAGGCTGACTCAGCTCCACTTTCAGCAGTGCTTTGTAGACAATTCAGCAGACACTCTTCATTCGGCCATAGAGTTGCCCCCAGTCAAGTTTAAGAGCCACTGGTTACAGAAGACACTACACATTGACCTTCCTTCTTTTTTTCTCACCCAAATACTAAACAGGGGTCTTAGTTACTTTTCTATTGCCACAATAAGACACCATGACCAAGGCGGCTTATAGAAGAAAGAATTCATTTGGAGCTTACAGTTCCAGAAGTTGGGCCCATGACCACCGTGGTGGGGAACAATGGCAGCAGGCGGGCAGGCATGGCACTTGGAGCAGTAGCTGAGAGTTCACATCTTGACACAACCACCACAAGGCAGAGCAAGAGCAAGAGGGATATGTGTCGGGGAGAATGGGAGAACAAGCTCACAAGCTAACTGGGAATAGTTTTGATAAAAACTTCAAAGCTGCCTCCAACCAAGGCCACGCCTACTAATCTTTTCCAAACAGTTCCACCAACAGGGACCCAAATATTCAAATATATGAGCCTATGGGGGCCATTCTCATTCAAACCACCACACAAGGCCTATACCTGCTGAACTTCTGAGAGACGGAGGTCAGGCACACTATGTGCACGAGTGCGCGCGCGCGCGCGCGTGTGTGTGTGTGTGTGTGTGTGTGTGTGTGTGTGTGTACAGCAGTAACTTTTCAGGGAGAATGCCCATGAATTTGAGCCTGCCTGGGACAGGGAAGCTGACATAAAAGGAGAAGCACTGTCTAAATCAAGCTAGGGTCCCTCTAGGCTTAAGGGCTGTGACAACTGCATGAAGGCCTGTGTGATGTTCTTTAAATAGTAACAATAAAAACCTTTATTTCTGTGATCTTGGATGTCTGAAGCTGAGAATTCTTAACTCTGAAGAGGAAAAATCAACAGCAACTGCTCAGCAGCTATAAGAACTTCAAGCCAACGCATTTCCCAGGAGAACCCATGGCCACCCTTGTCATCTTCCTCTTTAGTGTTCTTCAAGTGCCAATGTCAATGTCAGGGGTGGGATTCTTTCACTTGTTGCTTGACCAGAAAAGCAATGTCTGGAGAGCTGTTTAATGGATGGCTTTCATGCGGTGGGCCATCTGCACAGATGTCTTCCCTGAAGGGGGCTTTCTTTCTCTGCCATGACACACTCAGGGGTGGGGCTGGGGTGTCCACTCAGCCTCACCAGGCAACAATTTATCACCGGCCACCCTGGTGTACCATGGGGAATGTGCTGTGTAAACCTTGTGTTTACAGACACAAAAGGCAAAAGAATAGTGAAGGTGCTCAGAGCCCAGTACGCTATCTTCTTCTCTAGGGTTTCTTCTCTGTGGGACATGAGGCTGTGCTGGCTCTTTTTGCTTGGAGTTATGGATGCTTTTGTCTTTAGTAAGACATAGCCTGCTTGAAGAGTTCTAAGGGTTGAAGTCATGTCTTATGGGGCAAGCTCTTCTGTCTTGGAAGTTGGTGGTAAATTCCAGGTCCTGGCTCAGGAATCTTGAATAAGAAATACAAGGATTTAGGAAAAGTCAAACTGGAAATAATAAAGCCAATTTGGAAAACCAAGATACTTTGACTGCTTCTTGTCCTTCTTGGGGCGACCAACTATTCAAGAGGATCAGATGGTCAAAACTGTCTTAGTTTGGGTTACATGAAAACCTGCAAAGATGGAATGTCAAACGGTGTGTGTGTGTGTGTGTGTGTGTGTGTGTGTGTGTGTGTGTGTGTAATGATGTCATAGTCAATGAAGTTCTCACCTTGCAAGCATGAAGACCTAAGCTGAATCCTTACAACCCATGATAAAATTGTTTTTAAGTAGAAGAATGTTTCTAAATGCCAAGTGTGGTGGCACACACTTGTAATCCCAGCCCTGGGAGGGCCTAGACAGGTGGATCCTTGGGACCCCAGTAGTCCATTAATCTATCCTATTGGTGAGCCCTAGACCAACAAAGACCCTGGCTCAGAAAAAAAGCAAGGTGGATGGTACCTTTGGAAAGACACCCGAGAATGTCCTCTGGCCCTCACACACACATATGTGCACATGTGTGTGCCCCCCCACACACTGGTACTCATGCACATGTTTGTACACACATGGGTACATATGTACAGGTATGCACATATGTGAACACATATAAACAAGAAAAAAGGAACAGAAGGAAATGAAGGAAAGAAAGAGACAAATTCAAAAGAGAATAAGACTCCCTGGCCTTTAGCCACTAGCTTCCCATCCCCTCTCCCACACCCTTGCCCTAGATAAGCCTCCTGTTGATGGGTTGCTATGCACAGCTGAGAACATAGCCATGTTGTGTTAAGCCAGAGTGGATCTAGCAGGAAGCTGCATTCCCTGCACCACTGGTGCCTTTTATAGTGATCTGTCTCTTGCTGTTACTAATAATTTATCACAAATTACTATCAAAAATGAGTTGTAATTGTAAAATATGTCATCACAAATACAAAAGCATAAAATCCTCACAAGCTTATTCTCCTAAAGTTTGGAAGTGAGAAAGCCCAAATCAGCCATATTGGCCAAGTGTTGGTAGGGCTTGTTCCTTCTGGAGGCCCTCTCTAGCCTCTGGGGATGCCAGCATCCTTTCCTTGCATGACCCCAGCCTCTTCCTTCCTCAGAGCTCCAGCTGCTCATTTGGATCTCATCCTCTCTTTTATAAGGACATTTTCAGTGATAACAGTTCCTCCCATTTGGATAATTCAGGATACTTGATCCATCTCAAGATTTTTAATCTAATAAAATAACCAGACTCTCTTTTGCCCGGCAAGGTCATGCTCACAGGTTCTGGGACTGGGTGAACATCTTTAGGAGCCCATTAATTTTCAACTGTAAATATCCAGCACCATGAGATAGTCTAGTCTTTATGAATTTGACTTGATGGCCCCTGACACTCAATTCTAACAGCTCAGTGACTGAGGCAAATTCTGGCATAGCTACTGTTTCCAGCTCCCTCTGCCTGCTACCCTATGTTATGAGGAGATTCTGTCTTCCCGGATGGCTTCCGGTTTCAGAAAGATCATTATGCAGAATCCCTAAGTGGAGGAACAAAGGAGAGATGAGGATGAACCGGGGTCAAACAGTGCCAAGATCGTGCTGCTTCATCCAGTGTCTCTGCCTGCCCAGGAAACCCATAAATGCAGAGAGCACATGTAGCCTACAGTTGGGGGAGCAAAGGACTTTTCTGGATGCCTGGAGTTTGAAAGATAGATGTAGACTTCGGCAGAAGCTTGCAGAGGGGCAGTGTTGTGTTGGGAAATTGGCATTCAAAGAACAGCCACCAGAAGTGTGAGGGAAGGAGTGCACAGCCAAAAGATGCTCCCGATGGAAGGGAGGCCTTCCAACAGGCAGCCATGGAGGTCATATTAGAAAGGAGGTAAAGTTGGAAGAGAGTTGGTCACAAGGAGATAAAGCTTCAAACCATTACCTGGTGCTGAGGCAAAAGGGTGGAGGTGACACAGAACCCTGAGAAGTTGCAGCAGTTGGAAGAAGTGGTGGGAAACCTCCACCTCAGGGATGTCGTGATATTAAGTCAGTCTGAACTGTCCATCCTCAGGAGGTGCCCTCGGGCCTTCCATCTGCTCCTGCTTGACTGTGCCTCCTCAGTGTCTCCACCCTCTTTGATTTTTTCCCCTCCTTGTAGCACGGTGTTCACCCAAAGACACTGCCAGATATGGCCAGATGGAACCCTGGGGTGGATCTTTCTATGGCCCGTGTGTGTGTGTGTGTGTGTGTGTGTGTGTGTGTGTGTGTGTGTGTGTGTGTGTGGTGTAGCCTGCTTCCCCAGTGGCTATCTGCCTCCAGCTAGAGTTGCCACACAAGATGCCAGCATATGGTGGATATTCTCTTGGGTGGAACTAAGGTCATTGTGTGTTTGTCAATTTGTCTGTCATTTGGCAAAAAGTACTGAACATTTTTCTATCCCATGTCTGGGGTTATAATATGAACAGAGGCCTGCCTGGCATTAGTCCACTGAGAGGGACAGACACTGATGACAAGATTGCACTCAAATGTGAAGATTAGGATGGCAGCAAAGTGTACAGGAGGCCCTTGATGCCATGGTAGGTTTGCGAAGTCTGGCTTAGTCAGTGGAGGCTGGCTGGGGAAAGAGTTTTCAGACCCTCTCAAGCTCCAGCCAGCTTGCAGTCACTCCCAGCAGGCACCATGCTCCATCCCACCAGCAGATGTCCGCTAAGCTATGTTCACCATAACCTAAACTGAGTAGATGCTCACTCACACAAACACTCCTGTTTCACTTGGAGCTGCAAAGAGGGAGAGCTTAGTCTGAGCCCTCTGTCCTTAGTGCCTGAAACCACAATAATCACAAATTCTTGATGGATTGACCTGCAGCTACCTGAATAAAGAAGTGAAGTGCTAGCACTAAGATCTGTAGGCAGCACAGGGCATCAATGTGTAAAGGGTTTGGGGAAGAGAGAGGCATTCAGGCCAAGGCTGTATCATGCATGATGTATTCTGGAGGATATGTGGCCCATTTGAGGGGGCTCAGAGCTTCAGTTCATGAGATATTGCAGAACAACCAGAGAGGCCAAACATTGACTGCAGCAGACCCTGGAGCAGAACAAGATGGATGGGAGAGGAATGTGTGAGCAGCAAGCACGTACCTTTGGGGGTATATCGAGAACACATAAGGCCCATTTGTCTCAAATGTGAATCCAGTATAACTGTAATTCTTTATCATCATCATCTTCATCTCCTAAATGTTTGAATTGTCATTATGCCTAACTCTGTTATTATTTGATTTTTAATTAAAATATGTGTCCTCTTGGGCAGTGATGGCACATGCCTTTAATCCCACTTGGGAGGCAGAGGCAGGCAGATCTCCAAGTTTGAGGCCAGCCTGGACTACAGAGTAAGTTCCAGGATGACCAGGACTACAAGGAAAAATCCTGCCTCAAAATATAATAAAATATCTCAGCCTGGACACATGGGGGAGTGCCTATTCCCGGCCCAGGATGATGTGGTGGACTTTGGGGAACCCCCATGGAGGGCCCTACCCTCCCTGGGGAGTGAAGAGGAGCAGCTTGTGGGGGGTTGGGCAAAGGGGAGGGAGAGGGAGAAGGGATTGACATGCGAAGCAAGCTTGTTCCTAATTTGAACTAATAATAATAATTATAATAAATATAACATTCATTTATACATATGTGTATGTCCCTGCATGAGCTGATGTACGCCATGTATGTGCAGGTGCCGGGGAGTCAGAGGTCCCTGGAGCTGGAGAGATAAGTAGTTGTGAGCCACCTGATGTAGCCATGTATGTGCAGGTGCTGGGGAGTCAGAGGTCCCTGGAGCTGGAGAAATAAGTAGTTGTGAGCCACCTGATGTAGCTACTGGGAAAAAAACTGGGTCCTCTGGGAGGACAGTAAGTGGAGCTATCTTTCCAGCCCCTCTCCCCCTTTTAAAGACAGTTTCATCATGTAGCTCTGACAGGTCTATCTAAAACTCAGTATGTAGAACAGGCTGGCCTAGAACTCAGAGATCCTGCATCTGCATCCTAAGTGCCAAGATTAAAAGTGTGCGCCAACATCCTGGCTCATTGTCACCTTCAATATTGTCGCCATCATCATAATCATCATCATTATCATCATCATCAGCAGCAGCACCCGGAGATAACTCAGGCTGGACCTAGACTCCTTGTGCTGTAATGGTGCTGGGATGACAGAGCATCTCAAATGTCTGATTTTAACACTTCTAACTTACAGTGTTATGGCGATAATCAAATGATCATTGCCTGGTAAAGTGCAGGGCCTATAGACACCAACTAGTTATAATGAAGCAGTATTAATCATCACCTAGGATATTAATTTTGCCACACACTTACCCAGGGGTGAAAGGAAACTTCTAAGAAGTTTCTGTAAGCATTGCTGGAGGAAGAACGAACTAAGGATACCACTTTCAGGAAGACAGTGTACCATCTTGTAGTGCAATGGGCTCTCCAAAGTCACGTGTCTGTGACCACCCCTGCAGATGTCTGTGGATGGCTGCTCCAGAGCCCCAGCTCCTCCTGATGTGCAATCAGGCCTGGATGGTGTCTAGGTCCTCACGTTAGCGGCTGGGGCACAATGAGGCATGGTAAATATTGCAGTTCGTATTTTCCGGGCTTTCAAAGCATCCACATTTAAGTGACAGCCAGTTGTTTACAATGACTGTCAGGTCATCCGTTTTACAGGTGACTTCTACTTTATTAAGTAAATCAGATTCAATTAAACTTGAAGGAGGCTGAGTTTGGCCCTAAATGAGCGAGCCCCTGCGTGTCACGGTGCGTTTAGGTTTATCGCCACCACCCTAGCCTGTTTCCATATGTAACATTGCAGTTACAGGACGGTGGACTGGAGAAGATCCTAGCCCCAGTTTAACCTTGGTGGTTAAGGTTTTCTCAGAGCTAGACTCAGGCTCAGCATCCTTTCCGGAGATCTACCTGTATGTACCACTTTGGCCACCTGGTGGCGCTCTGCGCCCAACAATTCCCGGTCCTCCGATGGCTGAAAATTTAAATGCAAGCTGAGAGAGGAAGTTAGATCTGGGTAGAGTAGGTGCGTGTCCACAGGGAGGCGATCTGGGTTCATGAGTAGGTGGCCTCACTGTGGAAAAAGCCTTCTTTCTCGCTGGTTTCCTGGGTCCCAAAGGAAAGCTCTGACGTGAAATGAAAGGGCTAGGTGCTGAAGCCCCATCTTTCCTTTTGCTAGACGAGGGAAAAGGGACCAATAAGACCTGATAGCCGACTTTGCTGGAGAAGGAAAGTCACCTGCTAGCGTGGGAGCCTCAAGAAAGCCTCTGATTTCTCTGCACCTCTCGTTTTCATCTTTTGGGGTGTGTGTTAACGATAAGAAGACCAACTTTATAGGGTCACAGTAAAGAGGAAAGGAAATTACGCAGAATCCACAGACATCGCTCATATTCATTGGTGCAAACCCGGCAGTTTTGTGTAATTTATCTTAAACCATGCGGACTGAGTGCGTTGTTCCAGGTGCTGTATGGGGGTGTGGTAAAAACGAGCGAAGATTTCCACAGCTGGTGTGAGCAGTCTGAAGCATCCGGTGGCTGTGGACATTTAGGGAAACGGACTGCTTTGTCTACCAGCGTTGGTTCCCCTGGCTTTTGCATGCTGGACTAATAAATATCGAAACAGGACTGAAAGAATTCTGGAGCCTTTGGTTAGTGTTGTTGGTTTTTATTCATTTGTTTGATTCTGAGACGGGGTCTTCCTGACTTGAGCTCCCCATCCCCCTGCCTCAGCCATTCTAGCGGTGAGATTACAAGCCCCAACCACAACACCCAACTTCTGACGCATCCTGTTTTGGTTTTTGAGGCAGACTCTTGTTACCTTGCTTAATTTATTGTGGAGCAATCTCCCACTTCAGTTTCCCACCTGGCTAGGGCCACCAACCAGTCCCAAAGTGCCTGGCTCAAAACTCTGGCTTTAACCCCAGCTGGACCTTCAGCCTAGTTAGTCATCCCCACCCAAGCCACCTTGAGATGTTAGCCACACCAGGGGTGAAAGTCAAGAAGCACACAATGCTACACAGATGCAAATGCAAAACTCTCATCAAAACCCACTAAGGGTAGGGTTTTCTGAGCTGATCCTTGCCGCTGCCACACCCCTTTCATTTATGTCCTTAAACAATAGCTAAAGCTTACTTAAGTGTGGGGTACCTTCCCTTTCCCCACTGTCCTATGAACAATGAAAGTTGGTTTCTCATTGCACACTAAGACTGCTGTGCTGGGTCGGCATACATCTTATGAGAAATGCATTAATGAAACTGTGTTTATAAATGTCTGTCCAATTGAAAGGATGAAGTCTGAACTGAGTGTACTGGGAGCAAGCAAAACCATCCACAAGTACAGGGAAGAGAACAGTGGAAGCTGGGACTGAGCTGGCAGAGAAAGGGCACCAAGGGAACTTTGCTTGACAATAGAGACACTTTGTCTGTATTGGGGTGTGAGTAACGTCGGCATATACATTTGCCAGAATTCATGGGACTGTTCACTTCAGAGCAACAAAGGCAGCCATAAAAAAAACTGTCCCTCAAAACAGTGGTCCCAGAATATTCAGGAAAGCCCATGATGTCATGGGAAAGGAAGAGGCCTTTCCATACAGTAACAAGTCCTTCTTGGCTGCTTATGCAACTGAAAAACATATGAAATGTCAGCTAATCTTCCAGACAGCTTCGAAACCCAGGGACAGCTTTCTTCGTGCACACACTGTCTGTGTCTTTTCAAATGTTTACAGAGTATTTACAAAGAGTCGTCCTTTGGGTGGCAGTTGTAATTAGGGAAACTGGCAGAGAAAATTAACACATACCATAAAAGAGGGATAATTAGTCCTCTGCCATATACAATATTATTATCAAATGGTACTCACCCTAGAATCTGATTGGTTCACACATACTGGCCTCGCCAGGAAGCTCCTCCCTTCCACATTACTCTGGTTATGAAACTGCCGAGCTCCATGGATGATGGGCCATATGGTACTTAACATCAGAATGAAAATGAGCTTGTGCTTTTTGTGTGAGATGTTAAAATTTATTAGAAAATCAGAAAGCCTAATTTCCACCAAGTTCCTGAGACCTACCATCTGCTTCATGAAAAAGAAAGGGGGAGTTTTTTTTTTTTTAAACCATTTACTTATTGTGAAGTGTGAGCATTTGTATTGATTGAAAAAACAGAGTGGGGGTTGCAGGCTGCAAGGGGGAGCCAGAGTAAGCCCATTTGGCAGGGCCGAAAGAGCTGTCAGCTGAATGTGGTGGGAAGGGCTTGGGTAGTGTAATTATGGAAATCATCTACTCTGGAGGCTGTTTCTCATGACCGAATGTCTCCTCGACATAGGATCAGTGCAGGCTCCTCTGGCTTTTGCAACTATGCACAATCACTCTTTTGGAGTGAAGAGGGAGCTTCTTCCTGGTATCTCTGAGGGTCTGGCCTCTCCATAGAAGAGATGGAGTGAGCAAAGAGAGGGGAACAAGGAGCTGGAGAAGGTCAATGATGGAGACGCCAGGAAAGCTTCCTAAGGGACCTGCAGCTGAGTGGGAGAGGGCTCTGGAGAGGACAATGGGAGAGGTCCCCTTTGCTGAGTTGGAGATCCTGGGACCGATGGCCAGGTGACTTCAGGAGAGCACAGGGGTCCATGGCGTATCTATCTGGACAGACATCAGTGAACCATCTTAGCCTCCTCATGGTCAAGGTGGAGAGATGCTGTCTTAACTGTGAATCACATTTTAGTGGCTGCCTTGGACCTCCACACTGTATCCAGGAGGGTCTAGCCCACCTCTTCCTTCAGGTTATTGCATTTATTATTTATTGTGTTTGCACCACAGCTGCTCCAGGTCTACTGGAATCGCCACAGGCGACACTCACGGGACCTGTTACTGGCTGGATTTCTCATCTGTGACCCCAAGAAATACTCAGAAAGTAGACTTCAGAAAGTTTACCTGGGCCTTCAACATAGCTGTGATTCAGTGGGAGAATAACATTTTCAGGCCCCAGGGGATTGATAGCATTACGGGGTCAAGTGCTGGTCGAGGCAGGCATTTCTTGGATGTCATCCAAAGGGGTTTAATTAGAGGCCTCCCAGTAGAAATCTCTGGTAAGACACAACCTTCCTGAGGGGTATAGGGCTACTCTTGAAGCCAAGTTCAGGGTTCTGGGAATGCACTTGCAACCTGGCTTCCAGAAACATCGCTGCTGCACTGAGCCCCTAGTCTCCTCAGGCGTCAAACATCTAGTATGAAAAGGGGCTTTATCAAACAGCAGGCAGGAATTTCTGCATCTGTTTCTCAGACACCTTTGATCCCAGGACTCTGGAGCCAGAGACAGGTAATAAGTTCAAGGCCAGCCTGATCAACATAGTGAGTTCCAGGATAGCCAGGGCTACAAAAAGATCCTGTCTCAAAAAAAAAAAAAAAAAAAAAAGACACCAGAGACCCTCTGTGGAGGGAAGGGCATGCAGGCTGGCAGGACTGGGCATTCTTTTCCTTCAAGTCCCCTAATTTGCCACACACAGGTGTCAAGGGAGTAGGGCCAGTCTCCTGGAGTTCTGTTGGTCTCTGCTATATGGGCTACAACCTCCATGGGGACAACAATGCACAGTCTGTTGTGTGGACACCTCAGGGAGATGCTTCAGGCTTCACACTTAACTCCTGAGAGCTTAGCATTGGAGATGTGCAACACCTGGGGTGCCAGGTGGCAGGTCCCACTTGTTCCCAACAGTGACAGCCTAGCCTCCCCCCCCAACCCCCCACGGGGAAGGGTTCAGCGGAAGGCCACTGTGGAGAATATCTTGACCACTGCAAAACAGCTTCCAAAGACTTGGTGAGCCAGCTGGGGCATCGGGTGTGTGCAGCTCGGGCCTGGAGGCACGTCACCGGACATCATGGTAAGCTTCTCCCAGTGGCCTCTTTCCTGCTGGGACAGAGCCTCCCTGGCCCCAGGTATAGGTAATTTTACTCAAGATTTTGACAAAAATGATCATCAAAGTAATATGACTCTAGCTAGTTTTTGAAAGTCTAGATTGGAATTTCAAAAGAAAACTGATTGCACTTTCAAGTGAATAGCAAGGTAAAAGTCAAACAAGCTTTATGAATCATAGACACACTATTTCCCTTCCTAAGTCCATTACTTTTCAAGGTCAAACTATCAGCTTGGCTCTTTATCACTGTGTGTAGTCACAGCATCACTTTACATCTTCAAGTTCTGTGTGTCCACCTATCCTGAATATCTTGTTATAACAACAACAACGTAAAAGTCAATTCTTCCTTCCAGGAGAATCCTAACGCAAGCAGAAATAGGAGAAACAGGAAAACACCATTTGATCACATGGTAGTAGCTGCCACAAGCAGGGTCTGCCAGGAGAGAGGAGAAGGAGGGGCAGGTTTTCAGCAGAAATGGGACATTTGCGTAACTTCAATAATTTAGCAAATATTTAGCAATTACTGAAGAAAGCATGGGAGGGTTAAAGTAGAGAATTCTACAGACACTACTTTAGCATAGTCTTCAGTAGGAAGCAGAGCAGCCATCCTCATGCTCCACTGTCACAGAGTGGGACAGTGGAAGTAAATGCAAGATGGGATCTGGAAGAGCTAAGAGGACTTTAGCAAAGCAAACACACGAAAAACAACTTAAGGTTGTCTTTCAACTCTCTACCTTAGCTAACCTTGACTGCACTGTAGGAAGGGACTCCTTAACACTGAGAGATGTTTCATTTAAGTAAGATGTCAACATGTGAAGCTGGATGGGTCACCCAGGAGCACTGGCATCCCCACAACCTTTCTGAAAGTATATAATCCTGTGACTCATTTAGAATGTAACAAGATACGTGCATGTGTGTATATTTGTGTGGGTCATGTAATATATTTAAAAATCAAGAACTGGTGCATGGCATCAGTCATCAGGGTCATCAGGATTGTGTCATTGGGGTCAGCAGGTGCATGGCATGAGGTCTGCAGGTGCATGGCATGGGATCAGCAGGTGCATGGCACTGGGGTCAGCAGTGCATGGCATGGGGTCAGCAGGTGCATGGCATGGGGTCAGCAGGATCATGGCACTGGGGTCAGCAGGTGCATGGCATGAGGTCAGCAGATGCATGGCATGGGATCAGCAGGTGCATGGCATGAGGTCAGCAGGTTCATGGCATTGGGGTCAGCAGGTACATGGCATTGGGGTCAGCAGGTGCATGGCATTGGGGGTCAGTAGGTGCATGGCATGGGGTCAGCAGGTGCATGGCATCAGGGTCAGCAAGTGCATGGCATGGGATCAGCAGGTGCATGGCATCAGGGGAGGCAGAGTATAAACAGGAATGTTCTCTTCTAAACGAGTCACTGCCTCATTGCTAACATGGCTTTAATGTTTTTCCTGCTACAGTTTTGTTCTAAAGTATAATTCTATGATTTTTATTGAAAATCTTTTAAAAAAACCCACCTCTCCTATATAGGAAGAAGGGCACCAGGGCTGGTAAGCAGCTTGCCTAGCACACACAACCCCCCAGTTTTGGTTCCCAGCACCTCTAACAGGAGCACTCAGAAAGTAGGTGGAAGGATCAGAAGTTCAAGGTCAACCTCAGCTGCATAATGAGTTCAAGGCTATCCTGGAATACTACAAGAAATTTTCTCTCAAGAATACAAATAAAAAATAAAGTGTTTTTTTTTATTGAAAATTCATACAACCTATTGTAATTGTGGTTTCCCCTCCCTCGTCTCTTCCCAGATCCTTCCCACTTCCCACCCATCCAACTCCAAACAAACAGGCAAAAAAAATAACTAGAATAAAAAGAAAATCACAAGAAACAGACACAACCTATAAAGACAGAAAATCAGGAACTATACTATGTAAACAAAAGACAAGAAAGATTAGAAATGTCCAAACAAAGCAACTGAGTTCTTTTTGTATTGGCTGACTACTGTTAGGTCTGCCTTTAATTGTGGTTAATATACCCATTGATACTCCACTGGAGACAACTACTTTTTCCTTTGGCAATGGTTATTGACTAGAGATACCTTCTTGGTTAGGGATAGGTGCTTGTGTCTACTTCTTCCTCTTAGCCCTGGGACAAAAAAAGAAAACTATATTTTTTCTTTTTTTTTGTATTTTGATAGGATTTCTCTGTGTAACAGCTCTGGCTGTGCTGGAACTCACTCTGTAGCCTCAAACTCACAGAGATCCACCTGCCTCTGCCTCCCAAGTGCTGGGACTAAAGGCTTGTGCCACTATGCCCAACTTAAAATAGTCTTAAAAAAGAGAAAATCCTTGAATAAAATTGTCACGGCTTGTATCACTTATTCCAGACATGAAACCCTGCCAATATTTTTTTCTGTTTTTTTGGGAGGGATAGTATCTCTTATAGTTCAGAATGGCTTTGAACTCATAGAGTAGCTGAGGATGATCTTAAATTTTTGATCCTCCTGTCTCTACTTTCCAAGTGCTGAGACTACAGATGTGCACCGTCTTACCTGGTTCATGCAGTAGTGGGGATTGAACCAGGACTTTGTGCATGCTAGACAAGTATGCTACCCACTGAGCTGCATCCCCAGCCCCCAGCCAATATTTTAGCACATTTCTTGTCTTCATATACTGTTTGTACTGATTTGGTTCTATACTTGAGTAGAAGAAATGACTATTGATTGTGTGTGTGTGTGTGTGTGTGTGTGTGTGTGTGTGTGTGTGTGTGTGTGTGTGTTTGGTGTCTTACTAAGAAGCTGCTTGTTTTGCAAAAGCAGATACTGTATACTAGACCACACTTTAGATTTAAAAGGTAAATTACTTACCTGTGAGACAGAATCTCCTTTAGTCCAGGCTTGACTTCATTTGTGCCCATGGATGCCCTTGAACTTCCAGTCCCTCCTTGTACCTTCAGAGTGCTGGAATGACAGGTCTGGGCCATCATGCCCAGTTGCTGTGGGACTGAAGATCAAACCCATACAGCTCTTTGCATTCTAGGCAGGTACCCTACAGACTGCTTCATTCCAAGTCCTTCAGTGCATAATCTCTGGAAAGCATGACTCTTGGCACTTAAAGTCATCTTGTGCTTCTATCTATTGTGTCATTTAGCTCCAGGAGGAAGGACAGCTCTGATGTCCATTGTGAGACTGAGGGAAGGGACAATGTCAAACAATGCCTGCTTGGGTGGACTCCAGAGCCATTAATTTACAACCTAACAAAGGTCCCCCAGGTGCTCCCATCATTTCCAGCTTAGCTCATGGAACAGTCTGGGTTCACAGAACTTAAACAATTCGTCCCCAAACACACAGTTGTAAAAACAGACAGAAACTCTCAGGGCTCTAGAGCCTAAGCCTTTCCCTTCTAAGTGCTGGTACCCCCTGGCCTCACTAAGGCTGTATTGCAGCATGGAGCATGTACCCCAGTCACCAGATGGCAGGAACAGACACTGGGAGAAAGGTTTCATTAGCCTTCACCATTTTCAAACACTAGACACTCCAAACAGGAGCCTTTCTCAGGTGTGCCTCAGGTAGGGCCCAAGCTCCCTCAGAAAGCAAGATGGGGACAGCTGTAGGCAATGAGAGTGCCTACTGGTTTGTCGATCTGGATGGAAAGCAGTGCCAGCAGCAAAATTTCAGAGAAATCTAGGGCTGGCCTGTGATGCTTGGCCATTTCTACAAAGTCCTTGAATGGTCTGTGATGGGGTGATGCAGGTGTCTTACAAGAATTCTCTGCAGATTAGGGAGTAGCAGCCCCAGCAACTCCAGTACACTTTGCATCAGCCTGTCAGTTCTTCGTTTTTTTCCCGGTGGCGACATCTTCTGTTGGCAGCAAAGGAAAAGAACATACCTATACTCCTCTCATCTTTTTTCTTTTCAAAGACTGTGTGGTGCTGAGCTAGAACTCTGAGGCTTTGTACTAGAGAGATTAGCACTCAGCCCTGAGCCCGCACTAAAGCTGAGAGTATGCTTAGGCTACACATGATCCAGCAGTGACTAGAGAACCCTGGAAAGGCCTCCATCAGCTCCCGAGGACCATGCACACCTCCAAAGACACCCACAGGAAGTCTAGGTCTAGGGAGGCATGCTTCATTCTCCAAATTTTCCCTCCTTTTGTGTTCTAGTATGGATTCATCAACACCTGTCTGCAGTCTCTTGTGACAGAGAAATTTGGTGAAGAGACATGGGAAAAACTAAAGTAAGTGCATCAAAAGAAAGATGTAGGCCCCCGTGAGCTTCCGTGTGGTCTGCTGTATATCAGTACCTGCCCCATGGGCTTCCAAAAATATGAAAGATGATTGGCTCCTTCAGTTATTCAGTAACAGGTAAACTAAGACAATTAGGCACAGTTTTGTTTATTAAATCTCCAACATTTTTTGCATGGTAATAGCCAATTCTGGTTAAGTAGCAGAAAAATGGGAACTTGCCCTTTGACACAGACTGTCAGTGCAGTCCCATGAACCAAAAGCTATGAAGATGAGAGCATGCTTTGACATTGGAAACCAGCTTGTGAAAATCTGTTCTCTGAAAAGTGTTATATAATCTTGTCCTGCATCACACATATGCACACATATATGAAGAAAGATATGACATCACCATATACTTATATGAAATAAATTCAAATAGAATGACAAAATTTGTACCATTGCTTGCAAAGTCTATGAGGTAAACTGTCAAATTGTGTGACACTATTGGGTTAAAAAGACTGAAGAAACAAACAAAATTAATATAACTACTAGATAAATCATGTAACCAAATGAAAATGTAAGAGGAAGTTCAAAACAAGTAATAATTTAATTTAGATTTTCTCTCCATGTCTATGAGCCAAATTTCCCCTTTTTTCTATTTCTTAATTTTTAGTAAGTTTTTATTGTCTTTTATTTAAACAAATGTAAAATGTTTAATGCAATTTTTTTCTATCTCTGGTTTCAAATGAATTAGAGCTGAGGAGGGAATAAGTTACCTATAAGCATGGGCTAAGCTGAGGTGGAGGCAGGCTCATTCCCCACACCCTGGGTCCTGTGGTGGCCTTCATTGGAGTCTTTGAAGGATATCTCAGATCCAAACTATAGCAATCATTTAATCCAAATCCCCCCTCCCCCTTCTCTCTCTCTCTCACACACACCAAACAAACAAACTAAAACTAAAAACAAAAACCCTGAGGCTCAAAGAGGTTAAGTAACTTGGCTGACACCAAACTGCAAATCAGAGGCTGGATCAGGCCACAAATATCAGTGTCAGTTTTGCCTTCCAATGTGGAGGTGAGCATAAGTGTGTGGTCTCCTGTAGGGGCCAGAAAAGGGCATTTGATCCCATGAAGTTGGGACTACAGGTGGCCGTGAACCTTCCAATGTGGGCATTGAAAGCCAAACCCATGTTCTCCAAAGAGAAACAGGTGTTCTTAACTGCTGAGCCAAAGAAATGGTAAGGACTTTTCATCTTTGGATCCTTGATGTGACCTCACTAAAAGGATCATGCCATCTTTTCCCACCCCACTCTGAGTGGACAGGGGCCAGCATTCCCCAACATCAGGAAGCCATGGACCCCAAGTGATAAGGGAAATTAAAAGAGGAGCATGGGATAATTAGTTGATTGGCAACTTGATTGTGTGACAGAATGCTTAGGGCATGACTGAGGCACTTTTGGGTATATCTATGAGTGTGTTTCCAGACAGGATTAACTGATAGAAACCCCACACTGAACATGGGCCGTGCTGTTTCCTGGGATAGAGGCAATGACTGAATAAAAAGGGGAAAGGGGCCTGTGGCCTAAACTTCTTCATCCATCTCCCTCTGCTTCCTGCTTCACCCAAAGGTGAGCAGGCTCCTTTTGCCATGCCTTACCCACTATGTTGGACTGTTGTCTTGCAAACTATGATCGAGGATAATCTACATCTTGTTGGGCATCTGGTCACAGCAATGAGAAAATTACCAAAACAGACCACAAGTTTGCAGGGGGATTAAAGGAAGACCTCCGGGAGCAGGGGACCTAGCAAGACAACATTCGGGGTTTGTGTCACCAGGTTTTAGCTTGAGTGTCTGCTTAATCCAGACTTGAGGATGTGCCCACATGGTCAGCACTAACTAGACTGGAAAAACGCAGAGTGAGGTCTACCTAATAAGCACAGCTAGCTATGAAACTAGATTCATTTAGGGAATAACTATTAAAAAGAACTCCACGGCACAGAAAACTCAGCTATAAACATAAATTGAAACTAAGCCAAGATTATTTGCTGTAACACAGGATCTACTTTGGGCTATGTTTAAACAACAAATTCCCCAGTGCCCTTAAAGCAGAATTTTTGCTGAAAGGGGGAAAAAAGCCATCAATTCCCATACAAAATTTAAGAAGAAATGATTAGGCAAAGTGAACTATGTCTCCAGACATTATGACATAGATTTTATTTTATATGAAATAATCAGAAACAGATGTGTGTCCTCCTCCACTTGCCTTGCTGATTCTATTCTCACATAGCCTAGATTTATAGGTTTCTAATTCTGAGCCACCCTTTTGTAACCTCCTGGCTCTAATCTCAACTGTGGAGGCCACTAATAGGCTGGGAAGAATGGGACCTTTGGGATGAGCTTCACCTCCACGTTGTGCCCAGATTGCTCACTGCCTGTTTGAGTTGGGCCACTTCCCCCACTAGACAGGTGCTTGTTCAGCTCCAAGCATGTGCTTAGTAGAGGTACAGACATGGGGGAGGGTAGTGATGGGAAGACACAGGGATTGTGTCAGGGAATGGATTCTAGTGTGAGGAACAGAAAGCGAACAAGTAAATGAACAAAACCTTTTCAGATTGCTCAAAGACCTGTACAAACGTAGAACATTTGAAAGAGGCTGACAAAAGATGCATGTTTCCTTGTGGGGCTTAGAAACAGTCCCCATGGAGAGGGAATCTATGAGCCAGAAGGAAGGAGCCAGCCCTGGGTCAGGGAAGTGTTTGTGCTCCATAAAGAGGGGATAGCAAGTGCAGAAGGCCTGGGGTGAGCTGAGCTTGGTGGGAAACAACCAGTGTGACTATTCTAAATGGAGATTCAAAGCTAGCATCCACAAACGAAACATTTGACATTTGTCTTTCTGGTCTGGGTTATGTCACTCTGGATGACTATTCCAGCCCCATCCATTCACTTGTGAACTTCATAATTCCATTTTTCTTAACAGTGGAATAATTACTATTCCATTATGTAAATGTTCCCCATTTTCATTATTCATTCGCCAGTTGATGGACATCTAGAGTGTTCCCACTTCAGGGCTCTTGTGACTAGGGTGCTAATGAATATAGATGAACAGGTATTTCTACCAGAAGATATGGAATCCTTTGGGTATATGACCAAGAGTGATATGACTGGATCCTGTGGTAGATCTAGTTCTAGCTTTCTGAAGATTCGCCACACTAACTTCCACTACTAACTAACCAACTACTTGGGAATTTTGTCTTACCCCAGTCAGAATGGGTATGATTTTAAAAAAAGAAGAAGAAGATAAATGATGGAGTGGATCTGGGGAAAAGTAACACTTGTTTCTTTTGTTTTTTGAAAGAAAATATCTGCCAAGTAGCTAAGTCCAAGTAACTATAATTCACTTACTTCTCAATAGTTCTCTCAAGCAAAAATGATGTTCGAATGAAAAGTGGGCTCCCAAGGCTGTAGCATCAGTGCCTTTCCTGAAGGTGGCTGTCACTGCCACAACAGTGCCTGTCCTGAGGGTGCCTGTGACACTCTGTGTGCAGCTGAAATGTTTATGTACCCGTATGTCTTCCATTTCATCCTACACCATGTTCCCAAGATACACACAAAGCACCTCAGCTTAACAAAATGGATAGTTTTTCTGCCTCCACCAGAAAAATGTGCACAGGAATCAGCCCCCCCCCCCCCCACTCCACTGCACACATAGCATAATGCAACGAAAAGAATGTGAGGGAAGAACACGTTTGCTTGGTCCCCCTAAATGATTCATGATGGGCATCGGCAGCTTTACCCACACTCATGCAATTGGGCCATTGACTCAAATACCAGCCAGTGAAAAGGGCAAGTAATGTTTCATTTTGCCAAGAAGTCATTTTACCTTACAGGTCTCTAAGATCACCTGAGAGGCATGCAGGGACACCAGAGGCCACACTTGTAAAGCTACTGCTTTGATAGTCAGCATCTTTTTCAGTGTATCAGGTCAGGTGGCACATCGACAGTGGCTGGCGGAGGACTGGGTACCACAACCTCCTCCTCTAATCTTATTGTTGTAAAAAGAAATGAAGAAACAGTGAGATTAGCCCAAGTCAGCCAGCAAGAGTGTGGTGGGGTCAGAGCTAACTCCCAGATGGCTGGAGCACTTTCTGACTCTCACAGTGAGGATATGAACCTCTGTTGATTTGTATCTTTTATCGAAACTTCTGAGACTGAGATGGCCCTGTAGCTCATTGGGTAGAGTGCTTGCCCAGCATGCAGAAAGCCCTGGGTTCCATGTCTAGCACCACATAAACTAGGCAGGGTGGCACATATTTATATCCTATTACTCAGGATGGGTGTGGCAGGAGTCAACACCTGTACCATACATTGCTGGTGGGCAACTGTCCTGAGACTGAGCTACATGGACCAATGCTCAACCTCACTTGATGTATCTTTCAGGGTGTCTGCAGAAGTGCAAGATGCCTTCATGACCTACACCGTGTATGATGACATCATCACCATTAAGCTCATCCAAGAAGCCTGTAAGGTTCTGGGTAAGTCCAAAAAGGCTTGTTTGGGTTTCTTAAGACTGTTATAGAAACAAAACGCCATAGTTGATTTTCCTCACAGTTGTTCTGCTGTGAACACGATACTGACAATGAAGTAGTAAATACTGACTTTGGGCTCCTTGGGGAAATACAGAGCTGTTCTGAGTCTCTAGTCACAATCTCTGAGAAGCAATCGATGTGTGATGTTGTTTATGCAGGCTTCTATTTAAACACACACACACACAGATACATACACGCACAGGTACACACATAGACACACACTGGCACACACAGACACGCCCCCATTCACACACAGACACATATCTACAGACACACACACACACACACACACACACACACACACACACACACACACACACAGAGACACATGATTCATTGACATTGGTTTAGCCATTAAGAGTACATAGTGTTCTTGCTAAGAAACCAAGTTCAGTCCCCACATTCACACTGGGGGCTCATAATCCCGGCTCTGGGGTTCTAATTCCAGTGTCCACATTGGGGCCACAATTCTTAACACCCTCTTTAGGCCCCCTTTTGTAATGAGCGCATGTGTATATAGCCACACAGCTATACACATATACACACAATTAAAAAATCTAAAGAAACCCGCTAAATTCACAACCAATTCCATTATGACATTATGTCTGAAAGAACGTAAATTATCTGTAAATCAGCACATCACAACTTTCTGGTGCTCAAAGAGAGCTCTTTGACAGTGCACTTTCATTTTAAGCAACAGAATCACCAACAAAAATCAGAAACATGTGAGCCTGGACTACGGTGGGGTTATGTATTCAGGAGAGCTGAGACAAGCACTTAGCACAGCGCCTTGTTTATCTTACCTAGGAACTTGGAAAGGAAGAGTTTATTTGTCTTACACACCCCAATCAGGGAGGCTTACTAGCTTGTTCCTAATGTTTTGCTCATGCTGCTTTCTTAAACAACCCAGGATCCTCTGCCCAGGAGTGACACTATCTACAGTAGGCTGGATCCTCCTCCCTCATCAGTCAGCAATCAAGAAAATGCCCCACAGACATACCCATAGGCTGATCTGATAGGGGCAATTTCTCAACTGAGGGGGCTCCCTTTTCAGAGACACTAGCATGTGTCAAGTTGAAGAAAGCCTGACCAGGACAGGATGTTGCAAAATTCTCATCACTCTTCTCAGGTCTTTTGATGACCTTGATGCCTCTAGGCTGAGTTTAGCTCTGCCTCTCTCAGCAGGTAGTAAAAGTAGCGAATATTGGGGCCAACATGGCCTCATAAACTGTGAGGTTGTAAACAATAGCAAATTGTTCTGCCATGGTACCGGGAAAGAGATTGAAAACCAAGTTACTGGTAGCACAGAACTGTGTCTGGAGACATAAGGGGAGAACACTTTCTCCTCTTTCAGTTTCTGGTAGCCCCAGGAGTTTGTGGCCTGTAGCAATGTAACTCCAGTCTCTGTCTTCAGATGGCCACCTCCTCTCTATGTCTTAATTTCTCTTTCTCATAAGGACACCACCAATAAGATTAGATTTAGGACCACTCCTAAATGACCCTCATTTATTACCTTAAGTAAGTCTGCGGCAACTCATTTTCTAAATAAGGTTAATATTCACAGGTTCCCTGTGGACGTGAGTTTTCAGGGTACCGTTCAACCTAGATGTCCCCCAAGTGATCTTTCCAATATAGGTAGCCTTAGATTTCCTACTTGGATTTTGTGAGTTTTACTTTTATCATCCACACGATCAATATGTTTGACCTTGATGTTGGTTTTGTCAGGTGTTGTGATACCTTTGAAAAGCGGTTCATAACTGCAACCACCACTGGATGTCTAGAAGCAACATTGAGAACCCCTTGTGCCGACTCCACCTGTGTTTATCTGGGAGTTATCAAAGTGTGGTGTAATATGCTGGTGGCCATCCTCTGCTCTGCCTGGATCGATTTGTCCATTTGCCTGCACATGGCAGGATTATGCTATGATCTTATGTGGAGTATCTCATGTGGACAGTCCCGCCTACATGGCACATACCTTGTTGCAGGATGATTTACAGCAGCAGGGGACTTTTTATTTTAATTACCTGTGTGCTCCACCTCCTGTCTCTGAGGAAGAGTACAGGACAAAAGAAAATTTTAGCTTTGCCTCTAATTTAAAGGTGTAAAGCAGCAAGGTGGTGGTGCACAGCTTTCATCTCAGCACTCAGGAAACAGAGGCAGGTAGATCTCAGACTTTGGTCTACAGAGCGAGTTTCAGGACAGTCAGGGCTACACAGAGAAACCCTGTCTGGAAAAGACAAAAATAAAGATGTAAAACAAGTTAATTAAGCAGCCACAATTTTCTAGTCATCAAAGAAAAAGAGCACCATCTCCCCTCTAGTTTTGTTTCAAGGTGTGAGGTAGTGCCTTTGAAAATATCCAGCACAGAACGACTCACAAAGAGTCCTTTCTCTCCTCTGTCCACACTGTGGGTCCTCACACTGTGGATCCCTGTGAGGATGCAAAGTGGCATGTAGAGTCATCTATGGGCAGAAACGTCGGCATCTGTGCCCAGTATCTGACTACCCACCAAGGACAGAATTGCCACAAGTGTCAGGTTATGTAAGTCTTGCTACTCAGAGCCTTCAAACTGGTTCCTGTATAGTCTCCACAAGGCTGGGCCTGTCACCAGCCAAGCCTGCATCTGGGAAGGACACATGGGACTCATACCTCACCTTGTATAACTGTTGGCTACTGAGAGATTCTGAGGGAGAGGCCACAGGGGAAGCCCACTAGGGTAGTTCAAAACCCACAGGAGGCCTGTGTGAAACTTGTAGGACACAAGACAAAACACAAAAATGCATGAATGTCAGGAAGGGACCCAGGAGGGTGGTTGACGAGTGTGGGAGGGAGATAAGAGGTGGGGGTGACAATAACCATATCACTGCGTCTCCATGGATAAATTTGTCAAGGAAAAAACACTAATAAGATTATTTTTTAAAAATCTTTCCCTAAAAACACAAGGTATATGAAAAACTTAAAGCAGACTTTGAACAAATATGAAATGAACCTTACAGATAAAGCCAGGCTGACAACATGAGCCCTGCACCTAGAACTGACTTGACTTGCACATGACAATTTGATTGGCATCCATATCGTCCCATGTTCATGAGCATCTCCTGGGCACAGATCCTTCTGGGGATCTGCATCCAGGAGAGGCTGACATCCTGTCAGGCCAAGAGAGGGAAGGATGTGTGTGTGTGAGGCCTGGTCCCCTTCTGTCCCTGTCAGCTCTGGGTCACCTGCTACACTGGTTCATCACACTGTCTGGTCTGTGTTGGAGTCACAGAGATACACAGGGACCTTTCTACATGGAGTCCCGGTTCAGGGCGGGTACTCTTTTCTGTGAGGCTGGGACACTCGGAACCTGACCTCTGGCCTCTGTTCTGCTTCCCATAGCTCCTTGCTTGACACACAACAGTAAGACTGTTCCTCTCCGCCACCTAGGATACACCTGCTAAGAAGAGTTTCTAGATTCTTGTCATTGTGTTGTTTATTTTAAGATGGGGGGTTGGTCTCACCCTGTTGCCCAGGCTGGCCTTGAACTTATGGTGATCCTCCTAGCTTAGCCTCTGAAGTACTAAGACTATAGGCATTATCTATCATGTCCAGCTTAGACATTGCTTCCTTAAGGGTTCTGGGAATAAGAGTGAGGGGAAACCCCCTAAAACATGGGAAAATGTCATAGCATGTCTTCTGTGTTAATCTAAAAACATGAAAGCTGTTTTATATACCTCCCTAATGCTGGGATTAAAGACATGTGATCCAAGTGCTGAGATCATCTTTGTGTGAGCTGTTTCTTTTAGGACTGGATCAATTTCATGTAGTCAGTGTGGGCTTCAACTAACAGAGATCTGTCTACCTCTTAATCCTGAGTCCTGGGATTAAAGGTATGTACCACCACTGCCTGACCTCTATAGCTTGAGGCTGGCTTTGCTCTCTGAATCCTCAGGCAAGCTTTAATAAATCATAAATAATATATCACCACAGAGTCCTTTGGCCAGTGGACAGTAAACTGTCTGCAATGTAGCTCATGGGCCAGATCCGGGCCCCTAACTCATTTTGTGAATAATGTTTTATTGAAGCACAGCCATGCCCATTTGCTTATATATTATCCATTTGTCTTTTGGGCTATATTGTTAGAATTGAGTCGTCCCAATGGAATCCATATGGGTTGTGACACTTAAGGCATGCCACAAGTTCCTTTTAGAGAAAAAGTCTGTCATTTCATAGTCTAGAGAATGGATTTCTGACAAATTGCTTGTTTTTGTTTTTGATGGTTAAAAAAAAATCTGATTTTAGCTAAGAGCTGCTGTGGATTGAATTGTGTCCTGACAAAATTCCTATCTTGAGGTGTTGTCCGCCATGACGATGGCTTTGGGATTTAGAAAATAACTAAGTTTAGATGTAAAGTGTCCCACTAAGAATTGACACCAGAGGCTCACCTGTCTCTTTTATCCTGTGAGGACAGAGCAGGAAATCAGCCATTCATGAGCCTGGAAGAGCTCTCACAGAAATCATCTTGAGCTGCACAGTCAAAAAATAAAGTTCTGTGGGTTAAAGGCATGCCTATGGCATGTTGATACAGGTGCCCTCCTGGATTAAAAACTCTAGCAAGTTTTCAGATATTCAGAAATGAATACTCTGGACATCTGTTCTCACCCTTGTGTATTTTTGAAACAATTCTGTAGCACACTCAGGCTGTGTCTTTGGTAATGATTTTGTTGCACACTCAGGCTGTGTATCTGGTAATGATGCTGTAGCACACTCAGGCTGTGTATCTGGTAATGATGTTATAGCACACTCAGGCTGTGTATCTGGTAATGATGCTGTAGCACACTCAGGCTGTGTATCTGGTAATGATGCTATAGCACACTCAGCCTGTGTATCTGGTAATGATGCCGTAGCACACTCAGCCTGTGTCTTTGGTAATGATGCTGTAGTATACTTTTAATATGGCAGCAGTTTCAATGGGGAGATGCAGTCACACATCTGTCTTGGTCCTGTTTCCAACCCAACTTACACATTTAGAGACAGCAACAAGTTTGTAGGCCCATGTGTGGACACTACCATGTCTTTTCCAACCCAAAGTCAGTCTCTACCACATGGTTTCGCTTTGACTCACTTCTACTATTAAAAATTTGGTTTCCTTGTTATCTCTAGAAAATTCATTGGTTTGTATTTCAAAAGAAAGATAAGTATGAAGGGTGCATTACACAGAATGTTAGAATCATAAAATCCCAATCCGTAGGGGCTGGGAAATAAAATGCTTTCTGTACAATGGTGAACGCTTGACTCTGGATCCCTAGGACCTGAGTAAAGGCTGGCATGGCCACATGAGGCTACAATACCAGTGGCGACTAAGATGTCTCATTCCAAGGACTCACTGACCAGTTTGACTGGCCTAACCAAGGATATTCAGGTTCACTGAGAGACCTCTGGCCTTAAGATGCTTGGATGCGCGCGCGCGCGCGCACACACACACACACACACACACACACACACACACACACACACACACACACACCTCTGTCTCCAAAACAAACCCAAGTGATTTGGAATCGTGATGCGGTGGGAAACTTGCAGCCTCTCTCTACTTGCACAACTGCCATGAGTTAGAGAGAGTGAGGCCCAGCCAGGACAGGCATTTTCACATTTAAGAAAATATGCTGGGCAGTTGAGACTGACTCCCTCCTTTGACAAAGAAAAAAGCATGTTTCATCACCACTAACCAGAGCTTTGCCTTCCAAGTGGCCTCTAGTGTGCCATCCGCCTGCCTTGATTATTGGAACTCTTCCATAACTCTCTGAACTGCATAACTCTGCTGTCTAATTAGAGTAGTTGGGAAGGGACCAGATGGCAGGTTAAGCAGGACAAGGAATCACTGCATAAGAGTAAGTGCCTACTTAGTGTATACATAGGTTATTAGTGACCTGAAGTAAAAACATGCAAAACAACGCCCACCAGTCACTTGGCACAGCTGTGCCTGTCTAGACATTGCCTGCTAAGAAAGCCAGAGTAAAATGCATTTAAAGTTAGCTATCAGCAAATGTCAACAGCCCTTCCCTGAACTCACTTCAAAATAAGAGTACCAATGCAAAACTTAAGATTAAGAATGGATAAAGCCAGAAGCCAGACATGCAGCCCAGGGTGCACAGCCAACAGGGTGCACAGCCTGAACTAGGGTCTCAATATCCCAAGACCAGTGAAGAATCTTTTAGGCTAGAGGAGACATATAGACTGCCCTGGTGTGCATTTAGGAGTCAAAGGTGGGCTGGCCTTTGGCTCTGTTTCTCCTCAGGATGAACCTAGTATCAATTCCTCTTTGGTAAAATAACAGTGACATATCCCTGATGTCAGAGACTGTCCAAGAGATGAATTCAAATAATGAAGCAAAGTTGGTACTTGGCAGACTACATCCTTTTCCCCCACCTTCACCATCACTCAGGAGCCACTTGTCCTGTGCTTGGGGTCCTGGTTAGTCTCGCAGTTCTACTTGCCAAGGGCAGAGGAGGAACAGGCAGGGATGTATCTTCCAGAATTAGCCCAACTTCTTCCTCCCTGCAGAGCTGTCCACCTGGGCTACCTTCAACTGCTTCTCAGCTGCTTCTTTTTTTCCATGCCCAAATAAATTTCCTGCCACATCTGTAAACCAGCCCTCCCCACAGAGTACATTTCAGTGTGCATAGCTGTGTCTCATTCTCCTGTGCACCAAACTCTTCCCCCACATTCTAGTCCAGGCCTGACCTAAATGACAGGGTTCCAGAAGAATATATTCTTTAAAAATGTTTTTATTAACTCTCTAAGAATTCCATGCCCCTATTCTTTCCCCCAACTCCAGACCTACCTTCACCTCCCTACCAATCCCCAGATTCATTTTCATGTGCTTTGTTTTTAAACCAAGCCATTAAACCCCATGTGTGCCACCCACATACTCCTGGGTGTGTGGCCATCCTCTGGAACATGGTGGAGCTACTAGGAGCCACAGGCCTAAAGAAGACTGATTCTTTCTCCTTCACAAACCATCAACTGTCCACAGTTCCTCAGTTGGGTTCAGGGACTAATAAACTCTTTTCCCTCTTCATCCTTGACCAGCTTGATTTGTGCTGGCAAGCACTTAATGGGCACAGCAGTCCTGTCATGTCCAGAAGGTGCTGTTTTGTCCTGGTCTTCCCCAAACTCTGGCTATCTTCCCAATAATCCTGAGCCTTGTCTATGGGAGAATGATACAGATGTCTAATTTTGGGCTTGAGCACTCTAATGACACTCTCCTGCACTTTGGTGAGTTATGAGTTTCTTTTAACCACTGTCCACTGAGAAACAAGACAGCTGATGCCTCACACTGTAAACAAAAGCTCTTGTCTTGAATGGAGACTTTTGCAAGTTGTAGAGCAAATCCCTGTCTTGTGGATCCCTACATGTTTCTCTGGGACATCCTTGGGGACATCTATAAATAATAGGTCCTGATGCCTCTATCTTGGATGATGAGGTGTGGGCATGGGTCAAGAGAAATCCAGTCCCAAGTCTGTCCTTTGTTGAGGAGTTGAAGTCCAGGTGGTAGTGGCTTCATTGTAGCTCTCACCCAGACTTCAGCAGGTGGCCTCTCTCCCCTAGCCCTGGACAGTCCACCTCTGCTTTTCAATTCCCACAGCTGTAACCCCACAAGAAGTAAATACTTCTGGGTAGCACAGAAGAGCTAAGCTTGTTAAGTCAGCTCTCCTAAGTTCATGCAGCATCCAAACTAAGATCCCCTTTAAAGACTCCACACCTCTCCAGGGAGGCCAAGCATAGATGCTTCATAGCAGCTATTTTCATGCTAACAAAGAAATCTTTCATCCTTATCTGGGCATGGTGGCACACACCTATAATCCAAGCACTCAGGAGGCAGAGGCAGGTGGATCTCTGTGAGTTTGAGGCCAGCCTGGTCTACAGAGCTAGTTCCAGAACAGCCAGAGCTGTTACACAGAGAAACCATGTCTTAAAAAGAAAAAAAAACAGAAATCTTTCATCCAAACCAAAACACTTTTTAATAGATATTTAATACATCCACAAAAGCAGAGGTACTCATAGACTGAAGTCTACGTGTCTTTTACCCAATTTCTCTAATTAAATGTTTTGCCAATCTTGTTTCATGTCCGGATCCCTCCACTGTTTTGGTTTTTTTTTGTTTTGTTTTTGCTGGAATGTCCCCCAAACAAGTCTCAGGTTTCCTATAATTTCAGCCATAAATATTTCAGCAAGGTAAAGATATTTTAAAATGTATTGACAACATTCTGACCATAGATAGGAAACCCCAAAGAGCATGGCTCTAGTCACATCCGACACATGTTCCTTGTGGTCTTCTTGCATATAATCTCCTCAGGTCTTTTCAGGGCTATCAGCTAAACTTTTCCACATTGACAAAATACAACCCAATTACAAGTTTATCAGAACAGTACCAAAAACATTTCATTTACATGCCTGCTCCCTCCCCACATGTGAACATCTCCACCCTTCTCTGAGCTTGGATCTGCATATCCTCTGGATTGCTAGCGAGTCACCATAAAAATGACCTCTTTGTCCCTAAGAATTCTCTTAGGAAAGTACAAGTATCAAATTCAGGAAGTGAGTGCTGAGACAGTTTGGTCATCTGTCCTGTAGACATTAACAAAAATATTTCAACTGACTTACAATGTCCTTAAAAAAAGAAGAAGAAAAGAAAATCTTTAAGAGTGTCCTGTTGTTTCATGCTTCTCTAGTCTGGAAGATTTCCAGTGTCTGTTACAGTTCATAACATGGATGTCTTCGCAAAAGTTGTCATCAGAAGCTTGGTAGTGTCCACTACTGGGTGATCATTAGTAGTTCTTCATAATGTCCTGCAGGCAATGCCTCCTGCCAGGGAGACTACAGAGTGATCTCTTGTCTTTCCCAGTTGGTTCTGCTAGGAGGAGCAGGTGTTCTGCATCCCTGCTGTGGGCGTGTGAACTTTGATCACTTGGTGAAGCTGGCATCTGCTAGGTTTCTCTACTCTAAAGCCACTGACTTCTCTATAATTAGGACCTCATGAGAAGCTGCTCTCAGATCATGCTGGTGTCTGGTAGCTTCTCAAACTCCCTCTTGTATGATTTTAGTTCTCATGGACACTGTGTCCTACGATCTCTGTAAATTGGTACTTGAGATTCTCTGTGTGTGTGTTATTCCTTTTCATTTATTATTTTAGACTCCCATGAGGAAAGATGTCGTCCCTTCCCTACTTTTCTGTTTATACCAATGTGGTCTTGATTCTCATTTTTAAAAACAGGTCACACTGCTTTCAGTATTTCTGTTGATGTTCAAATTCAAGACCTAACGAATGGAGGCAAGCCCCTGCCCCCACTGCCCATGGATGCCTTCTTGTCTCTACCATTCTTTTTTTTTTTTTCTTGAGACAGGGTTTCTCTGTGTAGCTTTGGAGCCTATCCTGTTGCAACCTGGGGATATTCTGTTTCTCAAAGAAGCTCTGCTTCTGTTCAGTAGAGGATAGCTTCTAAAAAAAATCCATAATCTGGACACTAGGTGAGCTAAGTGCTCCTATAGAGAGTCCTCTGTTAGACCCTCCCAGTGGGCAGACATGTACACACTATCTATCTATCTATCTATCTATCTATCTATCTATCTATCTATCTATCCATCCATCCATCATCTATCTCTCTATCCATCCATTATCTATCCTCAGTCGTTTAGCTATCTATATCCTATGATGGGTTCCATGGTCTTATGCCATATCTTTGTGTGTGTGTGTGTGTGTGTGTGTGTGTGTTGTGTGTGTGTACAGTGTATGTGAAAGTGTCTTGTCTATCATTTTTTATGTGTTTCTAATGTTTTACATTATTTATACTGTGTTGTGAACCTGCCATGGCTTGTGTGTAGGGGTCAGAGGACAACTTTGGGGAGTCTGTTTTTTTCTTCCACCATGCAGTCCTCACCAAACTCAGACGACCAGGTTGCAGTCAAGCACCTTTGCCCATTGAGCCTGTCTTGCCTAACCTATGCTTTCTTCCTTTTATACACTATTGTCTAATGAACCTGGAGCTAGACTGGTAGCTAGTAAGCCCCAGTGACTCCTGCCTCTGGCTTCCCACAATGCTAGCATTGCAGATGTACACAGGACCATAACATGCTTTTTACCTGGGTGCTGACATGAGAACTCAGGTCTCATGCTTACTCACAGAGCCTCTCTTCAGCCCATTATTATGGCACATTTGTCTAAACCAATGGTACAGTATTCATTCTTTTCTTCCTTTTTTCTGTAATTTTAGCCTTCTTCTTGGATCGTGAGAAACCTGGCTCTACTTATTGTCAATACCTTTGCTTATTCGTGCAGCTCTTGTGTGTTTAGAAAGTATTTTCAAAATTGCTAACACATTTATGAGATATCAAGGCCTTCAGATTACAGCCAGATATTTGCTTAACCGTATGTCTTTAGCCTTAGGACAAAGCAGTCTAAAGACTGTTTAAATGCTACTGGATTTTCTTAAGGATTAAAAAGAATTTTTAAAATCATGTTTATGTCTGTGTTTGGATATGTGCATGTGAGTGCTGGTGCCTAAGAGGCCAAAAGAGACATCAAATCCCTTAAAGCTGGTTCTGAGCCATTTGGCATGGGTACTGGCAACTAAACTCGGGTCCTCTGCAAGATCTGTACATGTCCTTAACCACTGAACCATCTCTGCCCAGATAGGTGAATTTTTTTCCCTGAGTAATTATGTTATCCAAATATTTCTATTGAAATATTATTCTGATGACTTCTTTGTTTCTTTCTTTGTGTATGTCTGCACCTCTCTATTTCTCCCTCTCCATCTCCTCTGTGTGTGTGTGTGTGTGTGTGTGTGTGTGTGTGTGTGTGTGTGTGTGTGTGATGTCCTTCTCTCCTTGTATTAGGGATTGAATCTAGATCATCTCACTTGTTAGGTAAGTGCTCTATTACTGAGTCATGTCCCCAGCCCTCTATCTTTTATTTTATGATAAGGTCTCATTAAGTTTCCTAGGGTGGCTTTGAACTAACTAATTTTATAGTTCAATTGAGCCCTGAACTGGTGATTCTCCTGCCTCAGTCCTCTGAATAGCTGAGATTATTTCCCGAATGTTAATTTGGTTTGGTTTTCTGCCTTGAAGCTCTCCTTTATCATTGTCTTACTTAGCGCAAGCAAGCACATGAATCAGTGACATGGTTCATAATTCTGCAGCTGTTCCTGGGGCTCTGCTCTCAGAAGTGCTAACCCTCCATCCTTCACAGCTTTTCTCTCTGCCCCATTCCCACCAAGGTCCCTTAGGTAGCCGGCTTCAACAGTCCCTGCTTTATACAGCTGGGGTTTACTTTTGTACAGATAAACAGAGAGATGCCTCCTTTTTATTCCCTCTCATGAACAAAAGATGTAAAAGTTCACATACTAGAGATTTTTCTTCGCACTGCTAAATAACATTTTAAAGCCGGCTTGTGTTTGGGGCTCTCTTCCTTTTCCCTCCCATTTTCCATATGTCCCTGGTGTCCTGTGAATCAGAGGGCTCTCAGGGTCCTCAATTCACAGAGGTGAAACTGAATAAAAAAAAAAAGTATGACAGCTGTTGATTTTAAAAAGAGGCCTTTGTCCCCCGTCAGGCAGGCATTCTGCACCAAGAGTCCCAGAAGCAGCTCGAGGCCAGCACAGATGGCAGCTCCCCACGCAAGCCCAGGCTGTGGTCTAAGGAAGTCAGCCTCAGATGGAAGTCCTTTTCTGTTGACAGTACTGGGTACCAGGAGACAAAGCAGCTGGGGCTGAATCAGCCAATACCGTGGGTTCCCCCTTCCTCAGGTTTGCAGCTCTAAGTCAAGTCAGACAGATGGTTCCCCGGGGAGAAGGGAGCCCTTCATGTTTCCTGGCAGGTAACAGGATGCACCTGCACAGAGCTCCTGGCTTCGGCTGCACAGCTGTTTCATCCTGCCTTGAATGGGTAGGATTCATGCAGCAGGGAGGGGTGGGGGAGAGCGGAAAGCCGCAGCCCCACACCTGTCTGCATGCTTCCTGGGCTGGGAATAGAATGTGTTTCAGTTCACTTAGGATTTAGCAGGTGGCTCCTGAATTCTGGCATAGACAAGCCTGTTGTCAGCTAGGAGGGACAAAAGAGACAATTCACGTAGGCCACGGCTTTCTTCCACCCTTCCATCCGGACCATTGCCTAGACTCAGAAGACCTGGCTAGCAGTTTTGGCAAACTATGTTTGATTTATCTATGCAAGCTCAGATTCCTATCTTCCCAGAAGTCTGGCTATAGACAGAGAGCTGTAAGGAATCTGTTGTTCTGGTGTGTGTGTGTGTGTGTGTGTGTTGTGTACACTCATACATGCACATGTTATTAAAGATTGAGTCTAACATGAGGTAGGGCCTAGGCCTGGCCCAGGATGATGTGGTAGACTTTGGGGAGTCCCTTTTGAAGGCCTTACCCTGCCTGGGGAGTAGAGGGGGGATGGCTAGGGGCAGGTGGGATGTTGGGGGGAGAGGTGGGAGAGGGAGAAGGGATTGACATCTGAAGCAAGCTTGTTCCTAATTTGAACTAATAAAATAAAAAAAAGATAATGGAAAATAAGTGTTTTTAATTTAAATAAAAATTAATTTAAAATATAAACATGAATAAATATGTAATATATTGCAATAAAAAAAAGATTGAGTCTAGGGGCTCATGTGTGTTAAGTGACTCCCTACTACTGAGCTGTATCTCCATCCTTCTTTTTATTTTCCAATTTGAGACAGGGTCTCACTAGATTGTCCAGGCGAGCCTTGAATTGAATCTGTAGCCCAGACATGCCAGAAGTTTGTGATCCTCCTGCCTCAGATTCCTGAGTATCTTATAGCTACATACAAGATTGTACCATAAGGCCTCACTGTCCTGGTCATCTTAAATGAGAGGAGCCTTGGAAGTAAGGACCACTTTGCCTGCCTGCCACTCTGTAGTACCCTGTACTGAAGTGCTTGGTGGGCAGAGAGCTTCTCACTGTGACGTCAGGTCCATCGGGGGAAGCAGTCTTTAAAGGATGCAGTCAGGAACTGTGACTCTGGTAGGACTTGCAGGGACTTTCTTCAGCCCCACCAGGAGTCAGAGCTCTACCCCAAGTGGAAGAATGGTCTCAGGGAGCTCCAGGCTGGCCACGGCAATGAGATCTTAGGTCCACAATGACAGTGAGGGCAGCCTTCGCCTTGTTTGGCTGTGGGATGTAGCACAGAGGACATGGAATTCATTAAGAGACACAGCAGCAAATCTGGCCTCTAGCTTGTTGCATTGATCTCCTAGACAATGAGAGACACACTAACAGGATCACCTATTCCAAGATCATAGCATGCTTGGAGAAGAATAATTGATTATTAAACATTGCAGGACCTCCAGACTACAGTTAAAAAATGCTCCCTGTCCCCACCATGCAGATGAGAAAACGGAAGACATGGGCCATGCCCCCACCTCATACTGTAGATTTACCTCAGGGATTTGTCATCACTTAGTTTGTATTTAGCAACAAACAAACAAACAAAGTAGAACTCAGTTGTTGCCTACACGAATTCCCTGATCTTTAGAAAGATGGAAATGCAGCATGACGGGAGAGCACAGTTAGTTTCGCCTGGAGATTGGCAGGGGAATCATTATGGAGCATTTCATATGAAAACAACCATGAAGGGAGACAGAGACCTGGTGAAGCTGAGAGAGAAAGGTGTCAACATCTCAGGTTTCTGCTCTCATCTTTTGAGTGAATTTTGGGCAAAATCACTTTGCATTTCAGTGTTAGTTCTGAGAGTCAGCCTTCAATTCCACAGCCGGCTCTTGTGTGAAGGTGTGCATGGTGGTGGGAGAGATTGGAGGGAGCGACTGAGCTCCACCCTGCCCTGAGTTAACCTGGATCTGGGCACAGGATCAGTGGTCAAGGGAGTCCACCAGCTCTACAGTTCTTCTCTCTTCAATCACTGGGAAGATCTGTCTTAGATGTTACTGAAAAGAGTGAGAGAGCTTGGGAGGGACTCATGGTTAACCAGAACTGCTCCTAGCTCTTTATGATGCCTTGTGACATTGAGGTGATTCCTGATGTGTCACTGATATGACGGTGAAAGACTAGACAATAACTGTCACAGCAGCATGACTTGAGTCCTTCGGATATGGATAAAAACTACTCACGGGATAACAACACCTTCTAGGGATCTTACTGGGGTTCATATTCTACAGATGTATCCATGGAAGCCATTCTGAAGCTCTTTGGAGAATACTTCTTCAAGTTCTGTAAGATGTCTGGCTATGACAGGATGCTGCGGACACTGGGAGGAAATCTCACAGAGTTTATTGAAAACCTAGATGCCCTCCACAGTTACCTGGCATTGTCTTATCAGGTAAGGCCATCTGGGCTTTGTCTTCGTGGTCCTGAGAAGTTAAAAAAAAAAAAAGAAAGCTCCCCCCACCCCCACCCCTCCCTGGAGTCCCCAGCAGAGGAGCTGCACAATTCATGGCCTCCGGCATTAGTGGGCCCAGTAGCTCTCTAGGAGGACAACAGGGGGATAAATACCCACTGGCTTCCTTTATAAATGGGTCAACAAAAAATCAGACTTCTAGGCTTGTGGTTGGGGGTGGGGTACTTCAGAAGGTTGGACACAGACTTGGAAGAAACAGGGAAGTCAAACCCAATGGGAACAAGGGCTGGAAAACAGGTTGGGGTGGATTTTCACTCTCCAGGTCTCTTGGCCTGGGTGGAGCTGATAATAGGGTATGCAGCCAGATTAGGCCTGTGCAAGTATCAGAGGGAAAAGCTTGGCAGGGCCAGAACTGGGAGCCATCCAACACTGATTAACCCATTGGGGTGATGGACTGGGGTGTTAGAAAACTAAATTCCCAACTGGGGTATGTCCTTCTGGAGTTCATGCCTTGATAGAGTTTATTGAAAATTAAAATGCCTAGATTTTCTTATTATACATCAAAATGCCTTATTGTAAAGATGTGTTATTCAGCCATAGCATAAATAATAATTTATTAACTGTATAAAACAGTTTATTTACTTATTCTCTCATACATTACATTCCAACTCCAGTTTCCCCTCCTTTCACTCCTCCCAGCTCTTCCCTTCCTCTCCCCACCCCTCCAGATCCACTCTTCCTCCATTTTCCTTCAAAATACAGCAGGCCTCCCAAGGACATCCACTGAACATGGCATCACAAGTTACAATAAGACTAGGCACAAACCCTCATATCAAGGCTAGACAAGGTAATCCAGTAAGAGGAAAAGGGTCCTGGGGCAGGCAAAAGACTCAGAGATTCTCCTACTCCCACTGTTAGGAGTCCCACAAGAACACCAAACTATACAACCATAACATATATGCAAAGGACCTAGCTCAGACCCATACAGGATCTGTGAATGTCACGACAGTCTCTGTGAGCCCCTAGGAGCCTCACTTAGTTGATTCAAACATTGTATTTTTATGGATCTTTATAACTGACCAAGATCTTTCATTAATTTCTATATTTTGTATTCATAAGCACTCTTGGAGGGTGGTCATAAGGATACGATGGGACTGTGCTCACTAAGGTGCCCCCTCAACTGTTATGATGGTAAAGGGGGACATGCTTTTGTTCGTCTTCCAGATCAAGACAGTATAAAAGCATTGTGTGTGTGTGTGTGTGTGTGTGTGTGTGTGTGTGTGTGTGAGAGAGAGAGAGAGAGAGAGAGAGAGAGAGAGAGAGAGAGAGAGAGAAAGAGAGGGGTATATGTGTTTGTATGTGTGGTGTGTGTGTGTGTGTGTGTGTGTGTGTGTGTGCGTGTGTGTGTATGTGTTTGTGTGTATTTTGTGTGTTGTGTGTATGCACTGGGGCATCAGCCTGTGGAGATCAGATAACCTCAGGTGTCAGTTCCCACTTTCCATTTTGATTGACACAAGGCCTCTTGTGCTTTACAGTTGCATAGGCCAGCTAGCTGGACCTGGATTATCCTGTCTTGTCCTCTCATGTTGCCATAGGAATCCTGGGATTACTATAACAAGAGCACTCCTGGTTTTAAGAGGATTTTAGGGATTTGAACTCAGGTCCTCATACTTTCACAGCAAGGTTTTTTTTTTTTTTTTTTCATTGAGTTATCAGCTCCTAAATAGTTTTTGAGTGCCTATGATGTAAGCGCTTTTTAAAGAGGCATGTGACACAGACAAAAATAGAAACCAAGTATCCCACCTCACTGTGATATGTAGATCAAAAGAGGCAAATAAAGGTCTGTAGCGTTAGAGTAGACACATAAAAGGCATTTTGTAAGCAATCACTTCTCCTTGCACTTCCTTCTCTCTGTTCAACTGAGATGTCTAGTTCCAACATCATAAGAGCTTACATGGCAACAGTGGTCAAATTGCTTCACCAAAGTACACCTAGGAGGGTGTGAATAGTTAGACCCTATCCTCCTAACCCCACATGGGCACATACATACACCACATATAACACACACAAAGAGAGATGTAAACACACATTCATACCAACATCACATATACTGTTGTTGTGTGGCAAAACCTTTCCTGGGGAGATGCAACACATGTCTACTTAGCCCAGGTTGGGAGCCCATGACAGAACAAAGCATGGGTACCAACAAAGTTCGACTTGGTGAACCAATGAGTTTTATCAGGGTTTCTTATAGGAGCTGAAATAACACACAGACCGACACATCACCAAAGCCCACCCCAGCATGGGTGACAGCTCACAAAGGTTAGGAATCTGGAACACACTGCACAGACTGCAGGAACCTCAAAAGGTGGATTATGTCCCTCCCAAGTGACTCAGTTATTCTAAACCTCTTCCAGGCAGCTGGGCTGGACACAGTCTTCTTTGTAGTAGGACTTGTCTGAGAATGACCTTCAGCCATCTTTATGGCTTACTCTGGTAGGGAGGAGCCTAGTGAGTCTGGTCAGTTTCAGGAACTTCCTAAAGCTATTTTGAGTTGTTTACTTACTGGCTTAAAAAGCTTCCCTGAAGGATGGAATCTTTCAATATGGGAGGAAACATAATCTACATACACCAATATACTTTTAGAAATAAAAAACAAGTATTTGAAATTCAAGAAGAAACCCATTTTCTCTAGTAGCCCTGCACAGTGAAGGACTGTAGTCCCTTTGCTGAGAGCCTTCGACTTCTCCCCTAGTTTAGACCAAAGCCCAGTGTCTTGGGTGCTGAATTGCTGCTGAAAAAGCAGTAGGGGACCACCCCCTGCCCAGCCCCGTTCACTCCTTCAGAGAACCTCCCAGTGACCTTTTCCTCACCTATCCTAAGAGGGTGGTGTTGGTGCTGAAGTTTCTACAGTTATTTCTGGACAAATAATGTTTCTTTTTGTATGTTCTTGAGGGTTTTAGTTTTCAAGTGGAACTAACGCTCAGAACAAAAATGAGTTGATTATTTCCAGTTGTGAGGTCTCTGAGCCACTAGTCTTCCCAAGTGAAAAGGCTCACATGGCTTGGTCATAGGCCAAGTATGGTGACAAACAACCCTTGAGGGTATATAAGAGCAGCATGGCATGGTGCTAAGGATCATGGAGGCTTAGCAATAATTTTCTCATTAATCTCCCATTTAACTTGCCTGGGTGAGGCCCAGTTGCCAAATGGAATAGGAGGGGCCAGGGGACAGGGTATGCTTCCTCAACAGGAGCTGAAATGGTGGTGTTATGTGACTGGAGAGATGATGGGGACATAGTTCTATGTGTGTGACTGTATAAATACTGTTGTAGTTCTGTGTGTATAGTAAAGGATGCATACTATTGTTCTGTGTGTGCTAATGGGTACATACTATTGCTTCACACCACTTTAAAAATAGTAGTTTATGTGGGTCATGATTGTGTGTGTGTGTGTGTGTGTGTGTGTGTGTGTGTGTGTGTGTGTATGTGTGTGTGTGTGTGTAGGTTCACATATGTGTAAAAGTGCACATAAAAATGGATTGTAGAGTAGACATTTGGCTATTGTTCCTCAAGTGCCATATAATTTGGGGTCTCCTATATTTGTTTGTTTGTTTGTTTATTTGAGATGGAGTTTTCTATTGGCCTGGAACTTTTCTAGTAGGCTATGCTGGCAGGCCAGAAAATCCCAGGGATTTGCCTGGCTCTGGCTCTGAATGATTTCGTTACATAGGGTCTTGTTTTGGCATGGTGGCTATTTTACCAACTGTGCCATTTCCCTAGTGTCTAGTTGTGATTTTCTATTCTCAAATTATAACCTACGATTATTATCAGTATTAATAAAACAATGGCCCCAAACAAAAAAAATAGTAGTTTATGACACAGCTAAATCATTCTTGAGCATATACCCCAGGACTCTAAATCATCTAGAGAGATATTTACATATCCATGTTTATTGTTGTACTATGCAAACAGTCAAGACATGGAACCAGCCTAGATGCCCATCAATGGACAAAGAAAGTAGGTACATATATACAGCTGAGTTTTTTGCAGCTGTATAGAAAAATAACATCATGACATTTTTAGGAAAATGAATGCAACTGGAAATGATTATGTTAAGTGAAATAAGCCAGACTCAGAAAGACAAATACTATGTGTTTTCTCCCATTTGTATACTTGGATTTAAAATTACACACATACAGACCATGTGTGGTGGTGTGCTTCTTTAATCTCAGCGTTCAAGAGGCAGAGGTAGGAGGATTTCTGTGAGTTTGAGATCAGCCTGATCTATACCATGAATACTTGACCAGCCTTGGTTACACAGTGAGACTCTGCCTCAAAAATAAAATTTACGAGGAGGGGCTGGAGAGATGTCACAGTGATTAAGGAAGCATACTGCTCTTTCAGAGGATCTGGGCTCACTTCCCTGCACTGACATGGCAGCTCACAACCATCTGTAACTCTAATTCCAGAGGATCAAATACCCTTTCTGACCTCCACAGGCACCAGGCACACATGTGGTGCACACACACACACAAAAACAAACAAACAAACAAACAAAAAACAAAAAAAACCACTCATACACGTAAAGCAAACGTTAGTAACAAATAATTTTAAATTATGTATGTGTGCACATGCACACACACACACATATATTAATGTGTATATGTGTCAGCATCACGGGCTAGAAAGGGGATCATGAGAGGAACAAGAGATCTTAAGGGAGGTGGGAAGTCGAGCTGATGGACTACATGTAACAATTAATTAAGGGTATAAATGAGGTAGAAAGGGAGCCAGCTGAAGGGAGTGTAGGGCCAGTCTGGGAGGGGACTGAATAAGAATAAAACATGGTATATAAAGATGCTATGGTTAAACTCATTCTTTTGTATGTTAACCTAGAAAAATAAAAATGATTATGAGCCTATAAAATCATAACATAAACAATGCGTTTTCCCTGTTGGGGAAATGTGCTTTGTCTATTCGTTAGGAAATGAACGCACCATCCTTTCGCGTAGAGGGAGGAGCTGACGGGGCAATGCTTCTCCATTACTACTCGGACAGAAGCGGCCTGTGCCACATTGTACCAGGTAGGAAAGGGATCAGCCCATCCCAGAGCTCTCTCGGGTGGCTAGACACCCGCTGTGAGGCGGGCACGCCATCTTATAGTGCCCAGCTTCTTTGCCATTACCTTGAGGATCTGGAGATTTTTAGAATAATTTCCCGAATACCAGAAGAAGGTATGATCTTTACCACTCTGCACAGTTGTTGGCATAGCTGTGATAATTCTGTGCAGATTTTGTATCTATTGAATCTTTTAAAGAATTCAGCGATGTAGAAAAGTCTTGGTATTTAGTCTGCTTTTGTTGTTTTACTTTGCACCCGGGGCCTCCTGTACTCGAAGGGCACACACTCCTCCATGGAAGTACATCTCCTGCCCTAAAACCCAGCATCGGCAGGTGGCTGTTTCATGCCATTCTCCCCTTAACCGCCCCCACCGCTGAGTCGGTAGCTGTTGCTGACCCTTTGCTAATGGAGATACTGTGGTGGGCAGCTTCATGTTTGCTTTCTTCATATTGCATATTTCACTCCCAGGAAGATTCCCAGAACAATAGCTTTGAACACATGAGCTTTAATGTATTTCCAGTGAATTTTTCTTCCACTTACAGAGTTTGTCTAATAAGTTAGATGTCTTCCTGGAATGAAAACATGAATAAATGTTGAAGCAGAAACTATATGACAGGGACACATTTAGCATTCAGACCCTCAAAACTTAAATTTGTGCATACTCCTCCCCCTGAGCCATCATAGGATGCCTATCATGAGGCGAGACACGGGTGTAGTGAACTGAAGAAAAACCACGAAGTTGTACAACTGGGTGTGTTAGTGATGCTTGGCAGTGTGCTGCCTTCTGCTATTCCTCACCCGCAGGTGTCATTCTGCTGCAGGTATCATTGAAGCTGTGGCCAAGGACTTTTTTGACACTGATGTGGCCATGAGTATCCTTGACATGAATGAAGAGGTGGAGAGGACAGGGAAAAAAGAACACGTCGTGTTTCTGGTTGTGCAGAAGGCTCGCAGACAGATGAGAAGGACAAAGGCAAACAGGCCACTGGACACTAAGGACATTCAGACAGATGAAGAGGTACTGGATTTGCTGTGTCTTCAGAGAGCATAGTTTCCCCAGGACAGGCTACCTGTTCTGGAACAGTCCATGCAAACAACACAAATAATTGGTCCTTGAGCAGTGAAATTGAAGGCAAGCTTTCCCAGGCCTGGTCTTATTGACACCATTGACCAGATTATTCTGGGTTGTGATGGACTGCACTTTGTAGGATCCTTCACCACACCACACATCTCTATCTATCCAATGTGACTAGAACCTTGCCCTTTAGTTGTGGCAATCAAAATTGTTTCCAGGCATCACCAATGTCCCTAGACTAGAGGTGGGAGTAAAAATCACTTCTAGTGAGAGCCAGAAATCAATGTTAAATTAATGTAGACTTTCTAGGTTGGGCCTTAACCTGTAGAAATGTTCACATATAAAATTGTTAAAGTTGGATATAGGGATACTGAGGCAGGAGGATTGCTATGAGTTTGGGGCCAGTCTGGGATGAAGAATAAGAACCCTCTCTTAAAACCTCAACAACAACAACAAACTAAGACAAAGAATTTGAAGTTGGAATTTGGTACCTTCCTTTGCAATCCTCTTGCAATGAGTGAACTTTTTAGGACCTTAGCGCCCACTTAGCAGGTGGAACCAGTTATAGTTTCAGTGTGCAATCAAGAGCCCATCCTTGACCACCACAGCTGCCACACATTAGGTGATCATTGGCAGTTTAGATGCCACACGTGTTAGATTAAAATCTCTCTGAATCCATGTAGACTGTTCAAACACACAGTTAGGATGGTGATTGCTGGAGTTGTGTCTTAGAATGTGCAAAGCTTTTCAGGGCCCACTCACAAGAGTATCCAACCCTAGGAAGCATGCTGTGGGTTCTTTAAACGTGATAGAGATTTTCTTTATTTTTGGTGCGCTTGCTTAGGATCACAGATGAATGACAGCCACCAATAAACCAGTAGCTTCTGAGTTTGTTATCTCACATCCGAGAAGACGGAAACTGGGATAAGGGGAAAACAGAATGAACACGGGTTTATTGACGAAACATGAGAAAGAGCCCCTCCAATTGTGGAGGGGCTCCATGAGAGAAGTACTGACAGGATGCCTGCCTACTAGATCTTATGGTGGGAACTGGATGGATGCTGGGATTATCTTTATTGGGCCTGGTCATTTTTAAATGCATCAACCAATCTGAAACAGTAAGGAGTCTATAACCCTCTGCACAATCCCTTGGCGCAAGCTGAGAGTGACTCACCAGTCTAGGGGAGGGTTATGTGTGCTGTGTGATCAGCTCACAAGAGCCGTGCATTTATTGACTAGGGAGAGCCATCTCCTGTCTCAAGCGGCTGCTCATTCTGTGTGATCACATCTCCCCCTGGGAAACATTTCTTGTCATAGTTAACTAGCCCACGGCTGTGCCTCTTTGGTTGCTACAATTCTTTTGCTGCATAAAGGGACACTGTGGTGAGCATCCCTCTGCCTGCTTTCACTGTATTTTTAGTCTCAAACACTTAGGAAATCACGACCCTCTAAGCATTCCCCAGAGATCTTGTAAAAATATCTTGCTTCCTTTGATAGAGAAATGGCTTGAGGATTAACTAACAGGTACACCTTGGAGCTCCAGGCTCTTGATAGAATTGATCTTGCAAGCCTGCACACTGTCCCTCAGGCCACCAACACTCGTCAGTACACAAATATGGGGCCAGCAACAGCTGTCAGGGCTTGTTCTTCTCCAGTCCTGTGACCAGGTGCCTGTGTTTCCTTTCCTGTCCCTCTGTAGGCTCTCAAGACAACGCTCCTTAGGATGAAGGAGCAAGACTTGAGCAGCTCTGTTTGCCCTGGGGGGAAATCTCACTGGGATGTGAGGGCATCAGTTATGTTTGGGAAAGGTAAGTGTGATGTTCTCCTGGACCCAGCTTTTAGATAAGAACAACTGCCCTGCTGGCAGGGGAAGAGCCCTGATACACAAATAGGGCAAAGCTCCCTATGATTTAGAGGCCTTTGATTCCCTTGGAGCTTGGATTTGGCATTTGTGGTTTTTAACTTTAAAAATCGGTCTCTAACTTGTCATACAGCAGTTCTTTTGTTGGTGCTGGGTAGCATGGAGACGCCATCATCTCTGTAATCAGGAAAGCCACTGTCTTGGACTCAGTCCCAGGAGGTGACCGTGAAGAGGAGGCTGGGCACAGATGTCCCAGGCACAGTGAATTCTTCATCCCTTCTGGACCCAGGCCTTGTTTACTGGGGTGTGTTTCTGGACTGGTAATCTGTGGTTAACCACAGCCAGCCAGCAGAGGGCAAGAATCAAGAAAGTACATTTCTGTCTCTGTCCTTGAGGAGCTGTGACATGGGACAATGCTGTTCAGCTTTCCATTCACAAGACTCAACACATTGGGTCTTTGGGTACTGAGTTAGTCTGGCTCCCAGCACCTGACACTCAGATGGGAGTCAGAGCCCTGACCCAGTGGAAGAAGGGAGCTAGATGCTCCTTGTCATGGCCTGGTAGGTCAAATGACAGGCATTTGGGAGAGGGTCTGCAGGGCTCAAAGAGCTGCATTCTGAGTCCTTCAAGCTGTGGCAAACACAATTGACATCCTTTGTCCGGGAGATTTTCATATCAAAAAGGCTCCATTGAGGATCTGCACCCCCTGCCAAATAGACTGTTGGTTAAATTTTCACATGCCACCCTAAACTGTCAGTCTAAAAAGCTCCATGGCAAATGTCCCTGATGCCGGGCTGGGCACACACTCACTCCTCTGCTGGCTCATTGTCTGCTTGTCACCATTTCAATGCCAGTTCTGTTTTCATGGTGAGACATACTCAATTGGCCCAGAAACTAACTCTTCAGCAGCGGGCAGAAACTTGGCAGGGGGCAGGAGGGCTTCTCAACCTGGTCACAAATTTTCTGTTTGTTTTAATTTGGAGGATAATTGCTGTGGCCATCTGGAGATGCTGAGAGAGCCTGTGTTAAGGAGTGGGAATCACACTTTGCTTGTGACACACTTAAGATTCTAACCCTGTCTAAGTGGCTCTGTGAGGGCCTCTCACTAGGGCTTTCTTTCTGTGTGTCTAGGGCCCCTCAGGAACACATTCCAGCCTGTCTATCCAGAGAGACTATGGGTTCAAGAGGAGGTGTTCTGCAATGCATTTCCTTTCCACCTTGTTTTTGATGAAACAGTAAGAGCTCCGTTCCCTCAGAAGCTTTGGCTTGGGGCTAAGACGGGGATAGGGAGCTCAATTCGTTTTGCTTGGTAAGGATTTAGATCCCTGAGTCCCCGGGGCTTAAGAGACTAGACTTTGCCCTGGAGGGTCCACTGACTTCATTTCATGTTCTAGACTCTTCTGAAACGCATGCTTGTCTTTGGGTAAATATAGCAAGGAAGTTGAATAAATGGGAAGGAAGTGAATAAATGGGAAAGTTTATGATCAGAAAGAAAGGCTAGAGGAAGACTTCAAACTTCACTCCAGAAAGGGGCATTGGAATACACCCTGTAGCCATGGTCCTACATGTGACCTGCTAACCACTGCAGGCACAGCTCATTCTCAACCCCATCCTGTTTCACTTCCTGCATCTTAGTAGCACTCCCTGCTGTGTTCTGTGGGGGCGGGGGCTGTGAGCACCACCATTTAAATTTGATTGCTGTCGGTTTCCCAGGATAAAATAACTTTCAGCTGGAGCTTGGGTACGATGGCACACATCTATAATCACAGCACTCAGGAGGCTGAGGCAAGAGTTAAGTTCAAGGTCAGCCTGAGCAGCATAGAGAAACACCTCAAAAACAAAAACAGATGTAGATAGAGATGACACGGACATGTGAACTGAGTTGATTTTTCTTATTCACTTAAAGGGCACAGAGGCAAGATGAATTTAGACACAAATATCTGTTAAAATGGTCAGCCATTATAATTTCCTCTCGTGTTTACTGGAATTCATATACATGTCACCTGGCAGCTGACTGCTCAGCATGAACTCTATAACCTGAGTATAGTATCTGCCTTCAGAGATGTGACAGCATCATGACAGTAAATAAACAACCATAAGTGGAAACAGAATTACAAGCCAATGAATGCCAACATTTTCCCAATGCCACAGCATTATTGCTACTCATGCCACTGTTTCCAACCCAATCTGCTCTAACTCCTCCCTTCCCTTTCAGCTTTTGGGTATAGAATAACAAATGGAATGGTACGTGAAGTTGATTTCTGTAGCTTACCTGAGTTCTTACGGTTAGAAAGGCTCCCGGACACTGTACTGGGATCAGACATGGGATGTTAAGGTTCCCATTTCATTCTCCATCTTTGCATTGTCTGGAGAGAGCAGAGAAACATTGCCCCAATCCCAGGATGAACTGGTGACAGGTCCAGAATTTTGCTAGTTTGTGACAGGGGCAGGGGTGATGTGAGGGATGGAGAGAGATAGCACAGAGTGACTAGTGGCCATGTTGAGAGCCTTAATGCCTCTTGGCAGTCAGAATATGCTTTTGGGTAGCCCCGTGCTATTTCATTCCTCTTCCGACATCAGCTGCAGATTTGACTATTTAAGAAAATAATAGTTTTGTTATGTTTACTCCATTACTGACCCTCCTTCTCCCTAGTGTGTCACAAAGCAAAGCCCAAATGTCATATCTAAAGGGAAGTCAATGGTGCAAGTTGCTTTCTGATCCCCAGACAGCCTTGTGTTCTCTGTGGATAGCTAAGGGTCAAGCAAGCTGGAGTGAATATTCAGAAGTATGTCCCCGGACTCCTAACCCAGAAGTTTGGCATGAATGAGTATTTCTCCATTGTCCACCCTCAAGTTACCTTCAGCATCTCCAGCATCTGCAAGTTCATTAACAGTCAATTTGTCTTGAAGACACGGAGAGAAATGATGCCTAAAGCATGGAAGAGCCAGCCAACACTCAAGCTCCGAGGTTAGAGCCCATGCCTTTCCCTTCTGCCTGTTAGAGCAGCAAGAATGGGAGGGCAGCTTTTCAACTTCCCCCAAGCCAGCAAAGGGACTACATTGAGAACAAGGTCTTTTTGTTTCTCTGTTTGTTTTTTTATTTTCTGATATTTTTACTTGGCCTGATCAGTAAGTAACATTTTATATCTTCAATCATTTCTGGTTTAGACATAAAAAGACTATATATACCTATAAGCATACTATATAGAAATACATATAAATTCCAACACTATATGCTTTGAGTTTCTGTTTAAGTTGATGCTGGCCGTGAACTTGCTATAAACTGCCTTTATTATGTTGAAGTATGTCCCTTGGATCCCTAGTCTCTCCAGGACTTTTATCATTAAAGGATGTTGGATTTTTTCAAAGGCCTTTTCTGTGTTGAATCAGATTATAATGTGGTTTTTGCTTTTCAGTATGTTATATGGTGAGTTACATTTATTGATTTGTACATGTTGAATCATCCCTGCATCTCTGGGATGAAACCAACTTGATCATGGTAGATATATTTTTGACATGTTTAGGGGTTTAATCTGCAAGTGTTTTATTAAGAAAATTTGCATCTATATTCTTAAGGGAAATTAGCCCATAATATATGTTGACTCTTTGTGAGGCTTTGCTTTTAGGTATTAGTGACCTTGCAAAAAGAATTAATAAAAATGTTCCTTCAGTTTCTATTTTGTGGAATAATTTGAGGGGTATTGGTGTTAATTCTTCTGTGATGATCTCATAGATCCATGAATCCATCTAGCCCTGTGCTTTTGTTGTTGTTGGGAGACTTGTAGTGGCTGCTTCTTTTTCACTAGGGCTTAATTCACAGACTTTTAAATTGCGTATTTGATCTTGTTTTGATTTTGGTAGGTCACATATCTAAAAAGATTTGTCCATTTCTAGGTGGAATACAGATTTTAAAATATGTCATTATGATTCTCTGAATTTCCTCAATGTCTATTATAGTTCCTTCTTTTTGCATCTAATTTTGTTAATTTGGAGCTTTTTTCTCTGTCTTTTATTTAATTTGGATAAAGGCTTGTCAATCTTGTCTTTTTTTTTCCACAAAGGACCAAGTCTTTATTTAATTTTTTCTATTTTTAACTGTTTCTATTCCATTGGCTTCAGTTCTGAATTTGGTTTTTTGTTTGTTTTTTGGTTTCGGTTTTTTGCATCTACTATTTGTGTGTTGTTTCTTCTTGTTCTGGAGCTTTCAGATGCATCACTAAGTTAGTAATATGAGATCTCTCCAATTTTTTATTTAACTATTTTATGTACATTGGTATGAAAGTGTCAGATCCCCTGGAACTGAAGTTACAGATAGCTGTAAGTTGCAATGTAAGTGCTGAGAATTGAACCCAGGTCTTCTGGAAGAGCAGCCAATGCTCTTCATCCCTGAGCCATCTCCCTAGCCGGAGTTCTCTCTGATTTTTTGAAGTATGCACTTAATGCTATGAATTTGTAGATAGAAATTGTATAAATTTGGCTTTATTATAGAATTTTTTCTTTATCTGTCTACTGAGATTGATAGTTTTGCTGGGTATAGTAGTCTGGGCTGCCATCTATGGTCTCTCAGAGTTTGTAGAACAGTCCCTTGTGGCTTTCAGAGTCTCCATTGAGAAATTGGTTTTTATTTTAATGGGCCTGCCTTTAAATGCTACTTAGTATTTTTCCCTTTCAACTTTTAATATTCTTTATCTGTTTTGTACATTTGTTGTTTTGATTATTATATGTCATGGCAAATTTCTTTTCTTGTCCTATCTATTTGGTGTTCTGTATACTTCTTGTACATTGATAGGCACATCTTTCATTAGATTAGAGAAATTCTCTTCTATGATTTTGTTAAATATATTTCCTGTGCTTTTGACATGGGTTTATTTTCCCTCCTCTCCCCCTGTTATTCTCTTATCCATAAATTTGGTCTTTGCATAATGAACCAGCCTTCCTGGATGATTTGTGTCTGGATGTTTTTAGATTTAACATTTTCTTTGGCTGAGCTGTCTGTTTCTTCTACCTTGTCTTTAATAGCCAAAATACTCTCTTTCATGTCTTGCACTCTGTTGGTGATGCTTACCTCTGAAGTTTTTGTTGGACATCTTAAGTTTTTCATTCCAGTTTTATTTCAGTTGAGTTTTTCCCCCGTGATTCTATTTCTTTGTCAAATACTACTTTTATGTCTTAAGTTGTTTTCATTATTTCATTCCCCTCTTTGTTTGTGTTTTCATGAACTTCATTGAGGGATTTATTTATATCCTATCTAAGGCTCTTGATCATGTTAATAATTTCTATTTTGAAGTCCTTGGCTTCTGCTTGAGCTATACTACATTTCTCAGAACCTATTGCAATAAGGTTACTGACTTCTAATGGAGGAATAGTTTTTGCGTTTTTGTGCAGGGATCTAGGCATCTAGAAGTATTACATTTTGAGGTGTTTCTTGGTGTTGATATTGGTCTTGTCTTTGTTGTGGGGGTGTTCCATTCTTTGGTTGCTGTTGCTCTTTCTGTATCCCAGGCAAGTGTGGTGGCTATGGTCCCTGATAGATAGTTTTCGCAGGTCAGTGGGTGATAAACAGTCTAAGAGGAAAGGCTGGAACAGACCACAGAAAGTTCTAAGGGGACAGGGTGGGTACCAAGAGATGGAGTTCTCAGGGAATGAAGATGATGTGGGAGAAGGGGATCTTGCAAGGAGGATTCAGTAGAAGAAAGAATAACTCTAAAATTAATGTGGTTTTTTTTTTTTTTTTTTTTTTTAGGAACTTCAACATTTTTTAAAGTTGCTATAATATTTTACCTTCCTAGTAATAAGGCACGAAGATTTAAATTTTTCCACATACAAATACTTATTACATTCTATGTGTTTAAAAATAACAGCCACTGGACGGTGGTGGAACACGCTTTTAATTCTAGCACTTGCGAGGCAGAGGCAGGCAGATCTCTGTGAGTTCGAGGCCAGCCTGGTGGTCTACAGTGCGAGTGCCAGGATAGGCTCCAAAGCTACACAGAGAAACCCTGTCTCTAAAAACAAAACAAAAGAAAAGCAAAAAACAAAAAACAGCAAACCTAATGACTGAGAATTATCTTGTGGTTTTGATTTATTTGTATTTTTCTAGTGACTGGTGACTTTAAGTATTTCCTCAACTTCCTTCCTTCCTTTCTCTCTTTCTTTCTTTTTGACATTACATCTTTAAACTCATGATGATCCTCCTGCCTCTTCCTTTCAAGTTCTGAGATTACAGGCATATATCAGTACCATCACTTCTAGGCCATTTCTTCACGTATTTGCTAAAATGGTTACTGTGTGTGTGAGAGAGGTGGGTCTTTATCTAGTCATTAACTCCTTAAGAGAGAAATGATTTACACATATGTTCTCTTATCCTATGGGTTGCCCCTGGTTTATTGTTTGTGCTCTTTGATGCTAGAATTTTTAAATTTTAATGTAGTCTAATTCATCTATATTTTTCTTTCTGGCCATGTTCTTGGTGTCACCGCCACAAAATCATTGATATGACCAAAGCCATTTTCCTCTGTTTTCTTCTAAGTATTTCATATTTTTGCTATTATCCTTAGGCTTTCAACCAGTGTGAGTACATTTTTGTACCTGCTGTGAGGGACACCTTGAGCTGCCCGTTAGACTGATGATCATTCTGTATATATGTTAAACACATATATAAATTGAGCTGAGGAAAAATCCTCAGGAAAAGATATTCTGAAAGCTCAAGTTAATTGTAAAGTATAGTGATAAGAGACATAGTTATCTGAAAGGGTCTGACTCAGATAGTAAGACTCAAATAGTATGTAAAAGTAAAAAGGGTTTATTATAGCAGCATATGTAGGGTTATTCACTTGTACAAAATGACAACCCCGAGAGGAGCATGTAAGCTCCTTTTAAGCACTGATAAGGGGAGTTTCAGGGACAGTTAGGTAATCTCATGTATAACTGGTTAAGCAAGCAGCAGTTATATTAGTATCCTTTTTATTGACTGAGATTTAGTCTTATCAGCTTTGGTTGTATTTGCTCAAGCTTGGGTAAGTCCGGACATGTCTCAGAAGGGGGCTGCTGGATTTGTCTTTGAAACACTGTGGAGCTGACCTGACTTAGACCTGTGTTTATTTTCTCCTTTGTCCTGAATGCAAGGATATTTTGGATAAATGGCCTTTTGTGGGAAAGACACCTGTTTTTCCCTTCCCAGAGAACTGAAACCCCTAAACTCAGTTGGGAGAGTTTAACCCTCATAGCCAGATGAAGACCTGAACTCTGCCTTGCATTTGGAAACATTTTAAAAGGTCTCTTGTGGATACTATTTGAGGTTTGAATGGCAAGACTAGAAGTGTGTCAAAGAATGGATCATGGTTTAGAGAAATTGAGTCTGGCGGGTCGGGATGGTTATTGCTGGGGTGCAGGTGAGGTTTAGGTGTGAAATTAGTTTAGGCAGGAGTCCGGGGGTGAGAGTCAGAACAAACTCACAGTATAACAAGTCAGGACATGGTTATTAGATGTTATGAGACAATATTTAGGACAATTACTACCATTCTTGCTTGGGAATTGTTAAGGAATGTATGATGAACTGAGAAAAGACAAACTAAAATCCCTGAGGGCAAGAATTTAGTCAGTTCACATCACCACGTATTCTGATGCCTAAAGTGTGCCAGGTCAATGGTTGGTACTTAATACTTAAGTGACAAAAGAATCCATGATAGAGAGCATTTGTAGAGATGATGGAAAGTGAGATGCAGACATCCACAAACAAGCATCTAACGGGGAGCAGAGGAAACAACTAACATGGCTGCCATATCATCATGGAGTGCGATTGGGAAACGAGTATCAAGAGCTTAAAGAAGTAGCATATTTTTGTCTAAGCAATACCATATGCATGAGTGTATCCTTTAACAAAACAGCCACAGATATACATAAAGAAGTGTCAAGCTTGTTCATAGCAATATTGTTTATAGAAAGATACACTAGACATAATGTAATCAATGCTGGCTTATAATTTAAATAAAACACCACAACCAATATAGCCAGCAAAAGTTGTGCTCTGTATATCTGTACTAAATACTGCAGGGAAATATATTTTATTTGAGAAATTCAAATTGCAAATTGATACCAGATAGTCCTTCTTTGGGGAATACAGAATATTAAGAGTCATTATATGTCTGAAGTATTATTTTCAATGATTTTCACTATTTTCTTGTGCTTATAGTCCCTCTTTGAGTAATACAGATTATTAAGAATCAATATGTATCTGCAATATGATTATTATAGATGACATTCACTCTTCTCTTATGCTTTTTCCTTTTCTCTAATGAATGGGCACTGCTTTTATGATACATTAATAATCATATATATTCTTGAAGAAACACACAGTTTGAGCCTGGGAAACAAGATCTCTTAGGAGACTCAGATTTATTGTCATTGTGGTATAGGACACAGCTGGATAATGTTAAAAGAAAAAACCCAGACATGTGTGGTGGCTCATATCTATAATACAAGCACTTGGGAGGTTGAGACAGGGGGATTGCCATGAGTGAAAGACCAGCCTAGGCTACAGAGTGATATCCTGACATAATAAATAAATAAATAAATAAATAAATAAATAAATGGGCTGGAGGGATAACTCAGAGGCTAAGAGCACTTTGTCTTACAGAGGACCTGAGTTCAGTTCCCAGTACACACATCAGATGGTCCACAACTGGCTGTAGCTCTAGTTCCAGGGCATCTAACACATCAACACTCAAGTTGGGAACACAAACACACATACCTACATGCAAATAAAAAAATTTAAAGAAATAAACATACACACACACACACAGAGAGAGAGAGAGAGAGAGAGACAGTGAGACAGAGAGAGAGAGGCAGAGAGAGAGAGAGAGGGAAAGGGAGAGAGAGAGAGAGAGAGAGAGAGAGAGAGAGAGAGAGAGAGATAGAGAGACTGAGACAGACACAGAGAGAGAACCTGAACTCAAAGTCTTAGACAACACAACAGTTAAGAAAGTAAGAAAAGGGGAGAAGGTGGACACAGACCAAAGAAAAACTTCAAATAAGTAGGGCAAGTCCAGAGAGAAATCAGTGGTAGAAAGCCTCAGGAAGCAACATTTCCCATGGGAAGGTTAGGTTGACACCTAAGACAGTAGAAGAACAAAGAAAAGAGAAGACGTAGCAGCTGGTGTTGGCACCTCAAGCTCAGACAGAACCACAGACACAGAAGAGTCGCTGTGCACAGAGTGGCAGATGAGTGAGTGGAGACAGCAATATAGATGCTTCTTATGACACATGGCTGAGAAGAAGAGAGCAGGCTGTGCAGAGGCCAAAGGGCATGTGGTGATGCTTGCCTCTTGTTCCATGTTGGACGTTCTATGTAATCACATCCCTCCCTGTGATGGACAGGCCAGATGATCTGGATGGACTCTCTGCAGTGCATGATCTTCATGTGTTCTCCAAAGCTCCGCAGCCTGCAAGAGCTGGAAGAGAGCAAGCTGCATCTTTCTGACATCGCTCCCCACGATACCACCAGGGATCTCATCCTCCTCAACCAGCAGAGGCTGGCAGAGATGGAGCTGTCCCGCCAGCTGGAGATGAAGAAGGAGGAGTTGCGCATCCTCTCCAAGCACCTGGCCATCGAAAAGAAGAAGACAGAGACTTTGCTGTATGCCATGCTGCCTGAACACGTGGCCAACCAGCTCAAGGAGGGCAAAAAGGTGGCTGCAGGTAAGGTACCCTTCTTTCTACAGTGACCTTGGAGTATAGGGAGGATCACGCTCATGCTAAGGGGTGTGGACTTTGAACCTAGGCAGATCTGGGCTTGGAGCTTGATTTACGGCTTTATCATTTAGAAGTGGTGTCACCTTGGGCTAAGTGGTTAACCCTCATCTCTTTCATTTCTCTTCTCTATACTGAAGATAATAAAAATAACCGAGTGGACTGTGGATTATTTCCAGAGCAGGAGAAGGATAAGGAGGCTCTGGGGGTAGTGATGATTCTGGGTTCTTATAGAAAATGAAAGTGTTTGTTATTTTATAGAGAGTGAGGATTGTCTGAAGTGTGTGTGTGTGTGTGTGTGTGTGTGTGTGTGGTGGATGGGCATGTGTGCATGGTGGTACATGTGTCTGTATACATGGAGGTCAGAGATCACTGTCTCTTTCTAGTTCTTTCCATCTTATTCCTTTGAGACATGGCCTCTCGCTGATACTAGAGCTATGCTAGAGGCCAGCATGCCTCAGAAATCTTCTAGTATCTACCCCTCACCACACTCAGGTATTTGGACAGCTGTTTATGTTTTTTTTATGTGGGTGTTGGGTTTGAACTTGGGTCCCTATGCCCTCACAGTAATCAGTCTCTCAGCCATCTCCTCCTAGCTATCTCCCTACTCCCAAATGCATTTTCCTTATAGCAGAGGTGGCATGACCAGTTTAACATATGCCAGTTTGGTTGTGATGCAGTGAAGAAGAGGAGGGAAGGCTTGGAGCCCATCACACAGCAGCTGAACTCTCACACATATGCAACACACACACACACACACACACACACACACACACACACACACACACACACACACACACACACACCAGAAAGAAGATCAGGGCCTGAGGCAATGGCAGTCATCATGTCAGTTTAGAAATGTTGAGAGCGTCAGATATCTGCAGGACTTGTAGGCAGACCTGAAGGGAAGAGTGCTAGCATAGAACTATACAGGTCTAGAATCTGTTGAACTGTGGGTGATAGCTAATCATAGGCTCTGTGTATGATGTAGGATTATCTGGTTAGTTTTTGTCAAGGTTGACATAAGCCAGAGTCACCTGGGATGAAAGAACCTCAGCTGAGGAATTGTTTCCATCAGATTGGCTTGTAGCGTGCCTGAGGTGTTATTTCTTGGTTGATGGAGGGTGGCCTAGCTCACTGTGGGTGGTGCCACCTCTGAACATGTGGCCCTAGGTTGTGTCAGAAAGTTTGCTTGGAAGTGAATCTGGAGGCAAGCAGGTAAACAGTGTTCATCCATGGTCTCTGCTTCAGTTCCTGCCCACCTTTCCTCAGTGATAGATGGCTAACTGGGAATTGTAAGAGGAAACAACCCTTTTCTTCCCACATTGGTTTTAGTTGGTGTTTCATGACAGCAAAAGGGAAGCAAACCAAGACTATAAGGTAAGAGGAGAAGATGATAGGGAATAACTAACATTTAAGAATGAGTAAACCAGACAAAGACATAAAGCAAAATGAACTCAGTGCTATTTTTAGAGTTGTTTTGTCTCACGTTGCTTTCTTTGGACTTTTTTGTTTTTAACCCTATTGGTCTTTTGCTTATATAATATGGTTTCTAATTTTGTGTTTTTATGAGTGTATGACTGTGTCACTGTGTATGTTTCCTGGGCTTTTTCTTTGTTTTTTAAAATAAGTTTGTTTGTTTTGTTTTATTCTGGTTCATTTGCTTTTCATTTGTGTTCTAAAGAAGGCGTGGAGTTGGATGGGGGTGGGAAGGATCTGGGAGGAGACGAGGGAGGGGAAACTGTGATCAGTGTGTATTGTATGAAAAAACTTACTTTCAATGTAAGAAATGGCCATAATGAACAAGAAAAAAATTAAAATATAAACAAGGCTGATACCGGAAGCACAGATGGTAGAGTCACAAGAAGGGAGGTCAGTGCCAGACGGATAAACAGTCCAGGAGGCACCCCACTATGTCCCAGGTTTCAGCACTCACTTAGTCAATATACATTTACTAAGAATCTGCCCGTGCCAAGGCCTGTTCTATATGTTAGCATGCAGCAGATATCAGTACTGATAGTCTCCCACCTTCGTTCTTACTGAAATGAAAAGTGCATCAGGCGGAGAGACAGCAGGTGTGCAGGCTCTGAGGCAGGAGGCTGGAGTAACCCCAAGAAAGACAGCATGGCTGGATTAGAGCATGCCAAAGGGAGTCCTGGAGACAAAAGGTCAGAGGAGGCATGGACAGAGCAGGGTCCCATTTGTAGGGTAAGCTAAAGATTAAAAAGTGAGTATTTGCAAGACTGTTGTCTGCCATGTAGAAATCAGTGTAATTGGGGACCATGGTAGAAGAGGGAAAGAAATAGGAGAATGTGGGAGCTATGCCATTCTACCAGGACAGACTCTTCCAGAACCTATGCTGGCGTTTCTGTAGTTCAGGTTTTGCTTTTGGACCAAAGGAACCGTTTCGCTCAACCCACAGCACTTGCCACTTCTCAATGAGTAAGCATTTGCTTGCTCACTCCCGCCCCCGCCGCTAGCTGGGGAGCTGCTTAAGGCCCGGAGCTCCTGCTGCATATTTCATGCAATATGATTCCTGTGGAATGATGACTATCTCACAGCAGGGACTCAACGTATGCACTCATATCTGCTTACTAGATGAGGAGCAGTGGATGACATCAGCGCCTTTCCCCCAGCATGCAGGCAGCCTTGGTCTTCAAAAGGCACCGGATTAAAAATTCATAGAATTATGATTTGGTATCCTTGGTGACTACTGACATCATTTCTGTTGCAGGAGAATTTGAAACGTGTACAATCCTTTTCAGTGATGTGGTGACATTTACCAACATCTGTGCCGCCTGTGAACCTATCCAAATAGTGAATATGCTCAATGCCATGTACTCCAAGTTTGACAGGCTAACCAATGTTCACGAGGTCTACAAAGTAAGTGTGTGTGTGTGTTGGGGGTGTGTGGCCTGCTTCTGGAATCAGGCCAGGAAGAAAGTACTTGAACCTGTCTTCCTTTACTGCATCTGCACCAGTCTGAAAAGGAGAGGTTCACAGGGAATGAGAAGTGCTTAGGAATCCTTTTAGAATACCCATGCTCAGATGGTGCTTTGGTACCCAGGAGCAGCAATTACCACTTCCCCAGGCATCAGTCTCCTGCTCAGCAGTGTTTCAGTCACATATTTCGTTATCTAATACAGGACATCATATGGCTACCCAGTAACTTCAACTTCTCTGGGACTCATTTTCACTAAAAGCAGAAAGGAGGCTAGGGGTATGGCTCAGAGATAAGGTGTTTGCCTAGCTATGTGAGACCCTGAGTTCCATCCCTGATACCAAAAGAAAAACAAAACAAAATCAGAAAGACCTCTTGGTTGTCTTGTGTTCATTTTTTTATGTTCCTTCCTGCTCTCATTTTCTCAGCAAAGAATCAGTAGCTTTAAAAGCTCTTGTTGTCAAAGTATGGAAAACGGCAGGCATATGTAGGTGTTTGGTTGAAGGAAACTCAAAACACTTTTTTTTTTCTTTTTCTTTTTTCCCCTGGCAGGTGGAAACAATAGGTGACGCTTACATGGTGGTAGGCGGAATACCAGTGCCTGTTGAGAGCCATGCCCAGAGAGTTGCTAATTTTGCCTTGGGGATGAGAATTTCTGCAGAAGAAGTGATGAATCCTGTCACTGGAGAGCCCATCCAGGTAGGGAGGGAACAAAGCAGCGCTTCTCTTGAGACCAAATATAACACCCAAGTGTAAAGCTTTAGTCAGCTTGGGTCAGGTTTGGGCTATGCTACACCATGTACATTGCATCATCCATCAATGTTTATGCTCCATGGCAGGAAAGCTATGAAGAAGACTCAGCTTTCTTGGGCTCCAGAGCAGGCTGTTTGCTCTTGAGATTTCCCTGTGACTCCTGGATACTCCTCTTCTTTGTAATAGGACAGTGCTGAGTGTACCTCATTCATGATTCCGGCTTTTTTGTTCAGGCATCACTGCAGGTGGCTTGGCTTAACTGAGCAACCAGAGAGTCCTGCTTGGGGAAATGAATGCCCAGCATGTTCCTGATAGCTCAGAGCTCTACTGAGGCGTGTACCATTACTGATATGAATGGGGCACTGGAGAATCAACCTTGGACAATTTGGGGAAGTTTGGGTTTGGTAAAAATTAAAGATGTATTTATTTGATAACACAAGGTAGCACTTACACCTTTAGGTATTTTACCTGGAAGGAATGAAAACATGTTCACAAATGTGTCTTTACATACTGTTTATAGCTGCCATACTTATCATAGCTCTAAACTGGGAATAACCTAAGCACCCACAAAGAGGAGAATGGATGAATGAATCATGATGCATTCTTCCTAGGGCAATAAAAATTATGACTATGGATATACAGGACACTGTGAAGGAATCTGAAAACAATACATTGTATGAATGAAACAAGCATTCTGATTTCATTCATGTGATGTCCTAGAAGGGCAAATTAATATTTGCTATAAGGAAGAAATCAATAATCTCTTCTGGACAGAGGGTGAGGTTGTGGAACCTTTCCTAAGAGGCTTGATTAAATATTCATCTCATGTGGGGCACCAGCAACAAACCAAATAAACAACTGAGTCTAAGATGAGCTTCGTGAACCAGTGAGATTACTGGGGTTACTTACAGGGTCCTCAAATGCAGCTGGAGCACTAAGAAGCCCAGCTCTGCATTAGTGACAGCTCATGGGGGCCACCTTCCAGAATCCGACCCCAGGCAGCTCCTGCAAAAACAGTTTCCCTTCCCTGCAGAGTTTACCACCTTTGTGTGGGGGGTGCCTTTTGAACCTCAGCACTTCTTGAGGTTCACCATCTTTTTATGCTGCTTTAGCTTTCTCACACTTGGGATTTTCCTGTCTCCCCCAGAAAGCAATGCTGTAACCCTCCATGCTGCAGGTTGGGGGAAATTAACTAGAAAAGGGCACAAGATAAGTTTGCAGAGTAATGGGCTATTCTACATTTCATTTGTGATGGTGGTCACAGTGACATGTGCACTTGTCAAGCCTCACAGAGCAAACTACTTTAATAGGCATATTTTCATTTTAGCTAAACCAGGCCTTTAAAGCAAAGGCAAGAATAGTCAATATCCTCTTTTCAGTGACATTCTCTCTGTACAGATTAGAGTGGGAATCCACACTGGACCAGTCTTAGCAGGAGTTGTGGGAGACAAGATGCCCCGGTACTGCCTGTTTGGTGACACTGTAAACACAGCCTCAAGGATGGAAAGTCACGGGCTTCCCGACAAAGTACATCTGAGCCCCACAGCCTACAGGTTGGCCATCCGTTTACCCCTATCTTCGTTGTCCTTCCAGCTTCCCTAAGCTATCTTACTGCCCAGCAGCTTGGGGAAGGACAGGAAAAGAAGCTTTTGTTTCTTCCCCTGTGCTTTACTGACTTACAGTCAGTAAATAGTGTGGGGCTTCTACCATAATTTGTCTTTTCCTGTAACCCCCAGGCCAAATCCAATCCGTCACTTGTTTTTCCAAATAGTTTTATTGGGACAAGACTGTGAGACTTAGAAGAAAAAAAATTTTGTTTGTGGTACCCAAAACAGAAGCTAGAATTCAGCAGTGAAGTCCCTATGACATCAGGCACACACTTTTATTTACACATTATGTATAGCTGATGTCTCTGTGAGTGGCAGAGTCAGGCAATCATGACAGCAGAGACTGTGGCTCACAATGCCTGGAACATCCTCTCCCTGATCTTTCACAGAAAAATCTTGTTGGCTTGCTCTAGTAAAGGAAGAAAGAGAATTCATAGTTGGTTTTGAAGTAGAACAAATATAAAGATGCCCACCAAAACGGCACTATTTCCCGAGTGGTTAGGAAAGGCCCCACTCAGGTTGGGTTCCTTCATATTGGTTAGCTCTTTCGCTGTTAAACTGCTCCATGAATAAAAAGCCACTGCCACTCTTATTTACATGAAACCCAATTTTAAAAATTCCAGTGAGGTTTTGCTGTTGGTTTGTTGTTGTTTTTAATTTTCCTGTTTTCTAAAGAAAGAGAGAAGTCATAGAGTTGGATGGGTGGGGAGGATTTTGTAGGAGATGAGGGAGGAGAACACTTGATTAGAATATATTGTAGAAAAAATATTTTCAATAAAAGAAGAACAAAGGAAAAAATCTGATATTGAGTCTTGCCTCAGCTCTGAGAAGGCCAGGAAGAACTGTGTGAGGTTCAGACTCCCACAGTAACCATTCTACCCTCCTACCAGTAGAATCAGACTGTGGGATATGGGAGGTTGAGAGGGGTCCATATTCAGAAAGGAAAGCTTTATGGAGATGCCCGAGCTGAATCTTGAACAAGGATTTAGACAAAACTAGGGTGCTAGGGAATAAAGACCAAGCAGTAGGGGTAGAAGCAAGGTGTGGGGGTCCCCTATGGCCACTCCCAGCCCACTCGGAACAATGGTCCATCATGCCTCCCTCCTTCCCCATTGAGTCCCTCCCCAAGTCCTCCTAATGGGCTCTCGATGTCACTCCAGATCCTCCCTCCTCTGCTGTGGGTCCAGGACTTGTCTTGATATTTGGCACTTTTGGTTTTCCTCTATATAGAGCCCTGGAAAACAAAGGATTTGAAATTGTCAAGAGAGGTGAGATTGAAGTGAAAGGGAAAGGAAAAATGACCACATACTTTCTGATCCAGAACCTGAATGCCACCAAGGATGAAATCATGGGACGATCTACAGCTCTCACCCATCAGAAGGGTAAGCAAAGTCACAAGACTTGTCCTCAGTGTCAGGTGTTCCTCACTGAGCTCTTCAAAGGTGTCTAACGTGGTCCTTGGGTCAGACAGGTAGCATCCCACCCTCCAGGATGCTGCTACCATCCAGGCAATGGAAACCTACAATGACCAGCTCAGCAATCTTTCTCTGGACACTCACATCCTGGGGCAAGGTCTCACCTGCATCAGTTTCCATGGTGCTTGTCTATCCAAGAGAAGAGTTTTCCCATAGATGCTTCTATGCTAGGAAATTACTCTGAGTGCTTCCCATGCTGGCTGCAGTTCAGTTGAGCATCCCTGGGAGAAGAGCTTGGTTTAGACTGTTTTCTAGGAGGAGACACTGAGATGGAAGGGTCTAACAAAACAAACAAACAAACAAACAAACAAAAACTACAAAAAAAAAAATCCCGGCTTAAATCACTGGGACCAACACTAGTAGTTGTTTGGGGCCCCATTTTTAGGCTCTGTGCCTTCCCACCAACATTGCCCTCCCCTTTCATCATGCCGTTCTCATAGTACAGAGAATATTTTTGCCTTTCTTCTTTGTTGTTGTGTTTGAATAGAGTGAAGTGAATGGAACAGGGGGTGTGAGGCTGTGTCATGGTGGGAGGCACAAGGGCAGGGCAGAAGCCTTCCGGGGGATGGCCCAGCTTAAACTCTGCACAGGTCTGTGCCACTCATCTGCAGAGGCCCCTAGTGCTTTCCTGAAAGAAACTGGGGTATGTTTACTTAGGTATGTAAGCAACTGCCTTTCGATATTGATTAAAAAGTTTCCTTTCTAGCTCTCTCTGCTGGCAGGCTCTTCGGGCACATCACTTCCTCTGGGCAAAGACCAGCTTCCTCCCTGAGCCCCTTGGTTAGGTAGCATCAAGCAGATAGAGAACACATCCCTGTGCAGGGTCCCCTAATGGGATCCATCTCTTCTTTTTTCACACACTGCCCTTACATGGTCTCTTCCCTCCCAGCAGTCTTGAATTGCCTGCCATAAACCCTCTCTTAGGCTCTAGGTCAAGGCATTTCTGTCTCTTGGGTTGCTTCAAGGTCTATGAAGTACAGTGTTAAGGCCTCTGAAAATCTTGGAGCTCTCAGGAGACATCTAGGATTCATAAGGGACATGGTAACCTCGGGGGCCTGGGCATTTTTTCCTAGTGATCATTGCCATCTGCTTACAGTTAGATTCTCAAAGCCAGTTATGGAAGACAGGACTGTATGACTATTATTCTTCCCAAGACCATTTCTTTCTTCACGTTTCCATGGTACACACATGCTGATTTGGAAGGTGGGGGGTGCTAAGGAGGGTGGTGGTGGACGATTTTCAGGTAGCTCTAAGGTGTGTGCAATCCAACCCCCTTGAGGTTCAGAGCCAGGAAAGAACAATCCAGAGTGGAAAATGAACCAGAAGGCAAATAGCCTGTCACCTATCCTTCTGCCAAAGCCGGTTAATAACTCACTGGGCAAATTAGACAGAGGTCCAGGAGTTCAGCCAGCTATATGCCTCATGCTGACTACCAGAATGGGCAAAGCTTCTGTTAGGGTCAGGCTGAAGTGGGAAAAGGCTTGCAGAGGGTCAAGGTTGAAGCCAAGTGAGACCTTCCATGTTTTATTATCTGTCTAAGTGGTAGGGCACTCTCAGAGCCCTGCCCCCAATACCTAGCAGTGGTCCAAATCCAACTTCTATTCCCCAAGGCAACAGCATTTCCCCCAAATCAATGCTATTGTCCTTGCAGACACTACAGCACCACACCGAACCCCCCACAACTGGCAGTATAATGCACACAACTACACAACGGATGTCTGTCCAATGGGAGTGCATCATCTATAGCCATCGTTGCCATTTCTGTCAGTTTATTTCCAAATGTTTTTGTGCTGCTTCTAGTATTGGGTTATGTGGTTTGTCTAACCAAAGATTATTTCTTTATTAGTTCATATTTGAGAAGAGACACCTATTTTTTAAACCAGAAAATTTCATAAACCAAAAGAAAAAAAGAACTCCCCTGAGATTCATCACCCAGAGAGAGACTATTGTTTTAAAAATTGGGGTGGGGGGTGCATCTTCTCAGAGTTGTGTGCATAAAGGTATATGTGTGTATGCTTTCTCTTAGAAAATGGGAGCATTACATACACACATATATGTATCTTTTACTGCTTTGTACTTTGCTTTAGAGCTTGCAATAATTTTTTTACTCAGTTTTCATTTTATATTTTATGTGTATAGGTATTTTGCCTGCATGTATGTTTGTGCACCATGCGTGTACAGTGCCTATGGAGGCTGTAATAGGATGTCAGGTCCCCTGGGAGTGGAGTTAGAGTGACGTGAACTGCCATATGGGTTCTGGGAATTGACGCGTGCTCCTCTGGAAAGACACATGTTGCTCTTAACTGCTGAGCCATCTCTTCAGCCCCTGCAATAGATTTTAAAATTAAGTATGGAAATTCAACCGAAGGACAGCGTGCTTGACAGGGCACCTTAATTCCCATATGACTTGTGTGGTTACATACCCAAGCTCACATTTCTATACTAGCAAAAGGAAGTCCCAGTGGTCATGTGTCTCTGCATATCTACAGTATAACTTCAGTGACCTTGACGTTTTTAAAAATCATGAGGTTTCCTCTAAAATCTTCAGGAAAGATTAAGTTCATTCAATTTAGGTTTTTCTTTAGTTTATCTCAGGTGTGTGGATACAATTAATCCATAGAAGACAAACCTTATAATGAATCAGGAAAGGTAACTAATCAGAATGTTATGTTGTGCGTTCGAACACATATGCATGTGTGTGTGTTTGTGCTCTCGTGTGTGTGTGTGTGTGTGTGTGTGTGTGTGTGTGTGTGTGTGTGTGTGTGTTAGTGGAAGCCAAAGGCTGAAGTTCCCCCCTTATTTTTTGAGAAAAGGTCTCTCACTGAACCTGGAGTTCACTGGGTGGCTAGTGAATCTGCCTCTCTCCCCTTCCTCCCCGCCTAATCCCCGTCCAGTTTTGGGGTTACAGGTGTATGCCTCCTTGGCAGTCTTTTATGTGGATGCTGGGGATTGGCAAGCTCCTTGCTGACTGAGTCATCTTCTAGGCTCTCTTGCAGCATTATGCATCTGTGAATTTAGAAGACAGCAGAATGCAGATGAGGTCCAGACGGCTTTGGTTGACAGAATTCAGTTACTATTTAGTGCTGATAGTGGCAGAGAACCTGGAGACAGGTAGCCAGGTATGTTTTGGCTTTAAATGTATATGTGTGTGGTATGCTTGCCTGTGTACGTGTGTTCACCTGTGTGTGTGTGTGTGTGTGTGTGTGTGTGTGTGTGTGTGTGTGTGTGTGTGTTTGTGTGTGTTGTAGGCTGAGGCTGGCATCAGTGTCTTTATTTTAAACTGGGTAGGATCTCTCATGAAATGTGAAGCTAGGTGTCTTCCTTCTATGTGGCTTGTGGGGATTTGAATTCTAGTCCTTACACTTAAGCAACGTTCCCCCACTGAGCCATCTTCTAAACCCCAAGCATTTTCAATAGAAAACAAACAGACAAAACACTGAGTTTGTGTTCTGCATTTCTGCTTTGTGATACTAGCATAAAAGTGAATCCAAACCCTTTGAGACACACTCTCTAATTCAATGTGCACAGTCCATCTCTGAGAAATTTAATCACTTTTAAAATTATAATAATTATCAGATTTCCAAGAAACCTAGTAGTGTAATAAACTCCATAATTAAAAATGAAAAAATAAAGGATTTTTAAGAAGATTACAATTAGCAAAACAAAAGAAAAAACAACCCTAATACTTGAATAGATAACAGTGGCTGGCTGGACACGATTCAGTATTTGCTTTTAGGTATGATGAGTGATGGCAGAGAGGGGAAAGGATAGATTGTCAGACGAACCCTTAACTAGTGGAATCTATACTTAGCCACTCCACTTGGACCACGCTCTATAAGAATACCATATTTGAAAAAAAATGTGTACATTTGAGAGTTCTATGGACCTTGATTCCTTGTTCCTTTTAGACCCATTTTAAATTCTGCACACAACTTGTCTACTTGAGTTGCCCCAGGCCGGCTCTGCCTGTCCAGATCTCCTTCTTTGCTTCTGGGTCTGAGGACACAAGACTGGAGACAGGTCCAGAAGCCCCACTCACCTCGTAGTCAGTAAATACTTTATCAAACAGGGCTTGTGATAGTCTGGTCCTGCAGGAAACTGCCTAATGCTCTTCAGATCTTAAAGAGAAACTGATCATGAGGCAGATTTGTGGAGGACCCTGAGGCACTACCAGCCCCACCCTGCGCCACAGAAGCCGACTCACGAATTTGGGGAGGGAGAGCAGATTTGATTGACTGCTTTCAAGGATTCTAGATATATGTGAGCCTCTATCCAACACAGGAGCCTTTCTAAACTTAAGTGTGTCTGGAACAATGATTACCATAGGGAAGAAAATGGACATGACATGTGACCAAATTCTCAGATGCTGCAGGGTGGGCAGGCAGCGGGGTAAGGACAGCCTCTGCCAGCTAGCATCCAATAGCCAGAGTTCTCTAACCCCACTCCCTCTTCCTCTCCTGGCTCACATCCCAGAGGCAGCTGTGTTGCTGAACCTGCTCTCTGGCCTCCCACAGGTAGACAAATTGGCTATTAGGATTTTTCTCTCCATGTGGGGCATTGCGTTAATCACTTGATATAAGTCATCAATTTACTTTAATTATTAGTTTCTCCCATTTTAGAGATGAGGAATCATGAGACCCAGAGAGTAAGTAACATGGCAGTCACAGGCAAGCAGTGCCACACACTCCAGTGCATGGCACCAGGTCTAAACCTCATCTCCTGTGGCCTTGCTGTTCAGGGCACATAGACAGTGACATGCTAACAAAGGCATGTGAGTTGTGCAGAGGTAGAGATTTGTGGTGACATTGTAGTACAGCATAGCAGAACAAAACTACAGAGAGGAGTGGGGGGTGTGGGTGTGTCTTTGCAACTGGGAAGATCTTATTGTAAGGAGTGGCCACATTGTGTTTCCAGGAACCTGGCTCCAACAGGGCACCCTTGCAGAGAAAGCAGCCCGAAGCTTTATCCACTGACACTTCTGTCTTGTTTCAGTTTCTGATGAAGCCACACCTGCTGGGAGCCCTGTGGCAGGACAAGACTCCACGGATGTCATCAATGGCCAGCCATCACCAGATCCAACCAAGACAAGTTTCCATGCTAGTGACCCTGTACCATCTGTCTTCTGTGTTGTATTGTAATCAAGAGAAAAAGTGAACCCATGGGATTCATTTCTTTTAATCAATGGCAGCAAGGACAGTTAACTTAGGATAATTTGGAAGTTCAAATTGTTTTCAATTGCATATCTTTTTCAGCATCCCTTTGAGAATAAAAGGATAGAAATCAAGCACAAGCCTGTGAGGTTTCGAAAATGCTTTGTAGTCATGGATCATTGCCAGCCTTCAACTAACTTGGGCTGTATTTGTTCTACATGGTGACTTTGCCTGTGGGTCTCTTTCTGTTTGCTTGCTTTTAGCTCCATAGCTTCCCAATCCTTGCTTCTGGACAGGTGCCCTAGGGTCCAATTTCACAGGACACCCTGACCTTGGGCTCCAGTATGCCACTTAACTGGTAGTGGGAGGACAAAAGAAGAGAAGTTGGAGTAAAGAGACCCAGACTCTGAAGTTTATAAGTTACCCACAAAGACAGCTGGACTGCACTGTGGGATAAAAGGAAGCCATTTTCCTTTCCATACTCTCCATATATCACCCTAGAGCTGCCATTTGTTCTATTAAACACTGCTACTTTCCTATTGCTTTGCTAAAACACCATGACCAAGGTGACTTGCAGAAGGGAGGGTTTGTTTGGGGCTTAGGGCACCAGAGAGGTAAGAGACCATCACCATCACATGGGGACGGAGGGCCATTCTCATCCAAACCGACACACTCGAGAAGCTATGCCAGGCTGATAAAATGCTCACAGGGCCCGTCATACCTCAAATGCACATTTATTTGGTCTGGAATCATCTGTGAATTGAGGCCCCAGAGCCCAGGAACAGTGTATGAACTCTTACTGAACCAATTAGCTCATGGAATGTCTACACCCTGGCACGTACCTGTGCATGCTGTGTTCCCATGAAGTATCTGGTGGTCTACCTCATGGCTACCAGCAGACCTGGGCTGTCCCTCCAATAAAAGACTTGCTCATAAACAGTGAATGTTTGCTTGGGGGACAGCATGACACTAGGTAGAGCCTTTCCCAGAGCAGGACATTCCAGGGACCAGCCCTCTACAGCTACAGCTTGGCAGGCTCATTTTACCCCATAATCCTGCCTTGGTCCAGTTCCTCTTAGCTTTTTCCACTTCAGGGCACCTGTCCCAGGCATGGCCTATCCAGATGGTGGCAGATGGCTGGTCCTCAGACTGATGACTGACAGACTCATTGGCCTCTAGCCACAGAGGGAGGGGACAGTTTCCTAAATAAGAAGTTGAATACACTCGCTACTGCCCTGTCTCAGGGGCGCAGAGCTCAAACCTGGGCTTCTAAGAGCCACACCACTCCTGCTCCTGCTGTCCCACATACTATTGCAATCCTGGATGGTGGAGGCAGAGTTCTCGGGCACCGAGGAGGAGAGGGTAGTCTGCTGGGGCCCTTGTCTGCTGCTTTCTCCTCCACAACCCTCTGTGCCCAGTTGATGCCAATTCCTGATGATGCTCCATTCAGGCTTGGTGTCTTATCCGTCTCCTGGGCTAAGACTTATTCATTCTTCACAGATGTCTGGCTCTCCCCTGTCCCTTCTTAGTGTCTTTCTTTCACTTCCAACTTTCCTTCAGCTCAAGTTGTGCGAGAACGAAAAAGAGCAACTCGCTGTTTGCCTGGCAGAGGGGTGAGGTCATGTCGTCCCCAGAGAGTGGGTGTATGCACTAGCCTGGAGACTAAGAAAGCAAGCATAGGAGCTTGCTCTCTGCAGAGGACCATCTGGCTTCGACAGACTCATGCTTAATCTGTAGCTTTCTTTTTCTTTATTCTTTTTGGTTTCTTCCCCAGGAGCACTTCATCTGCAGCTGTAAATTCAGACATGGCCCCTACGAAGGCAAATGTTCATTTGGGGAACATGCTTATTCTGTCCACTCCCATCCCTCTTGTAGGTGTCAGGAAGCCATTGTTAGCCATGGCGGGTCTCTGCGGCTTCAATGTCAGAGCTGCACTTTCAAATGGAAATCAGGCAATTATGTGCCACATAGAGAACCTGACAGATGCAGAGGTTTTACACAACTGGCCCTGCTGCGCGACAAAAGCACCTGGTGCTCCCCGAGGGACCATTAAATACATAGAATCTGTTTTGAGGGCAGAGAAAAGTTCAAGAATAATTAACTGTGTGATGAGCATTCATAGATTCGGTGGCTGTTTAATTTGCAAACGTGATAATGATATGTCAACCAACTGCCTGAGTCATGCTTTAAGGTGGCATGAGAAAAATCCGACTCCATGCGTATTGAAACAGAGGCCCGAGGCGCTGCTCTGGACGTCTGCATGGTGCAGTTCGAAAAGTTTTGGAGGATTTTGAATCATTGTATTTCCCTTCAGGGGGCTTTCACGTGATGTGACTCTCTTCTTTCTCTCTGTCTCTGTCTCTGTCTCTCTCTGTGCGCGGGCGTGCATGCGCGCGCGCGCGCGCACACACACACACACACACACACACACACACACACGACATACCCATAAAACAAATAAAAATCAAAACAAATACAAAAACCAGGAAGAAAAAGAAAAAAAGCAACCCTCTCCCCCCCACACACTCACAACACACACACCATATGGTGTGGGCATGGACCTGCTCTGGAGTATGGTTGATGCCCAGTGAAACTCCACTGGAGAAAACTGATTTTTCTTCTTTGTCAGTGGATATCAGCACCACACTCCTTATCTTTGTAACTAAAACAGCAAATTTCATTGAGATTGCAAAGATATTTCTAGTAGTCCTTGTTTTAAACTCTTTCCTGAATATTTGTCCTAATTTATTTTCTCCTACTTTTATTTATGCTATGAACTTTTAGTATCAACTTTTTGCATTTCAAATATCCTGGTAGTGTCTTTTAATTGGTATTAGAGAAATACACCTAAAATTCCCATTCAAAACCTTGGTTCCTAAAGGAAATGCCTGCTATGCTGAGATGTGATGACAAATACTCAGTTTAACATACACTCAATCTGCCTTCATGGTGAGAGATCACCGAGAGCCAACCCAAGCTAGTTCAAATATAAAGGAACTGAAATAAGAAAAACATTCAGGAAAGGGAAATAGTAGATAAACCATCAAAGAGCAGATGAAAAGAGTAAAGAATATTTAACTGCATACATGATTTAAGGGTTTGCCAAAAAGTGTTTTTCTGTTGCCATGGAGACATGACTTTTATCACTGTAGATCTGGTAAGTGTGTGTGCTTTACTCTAGTGTGTGTCTGTGTGTACTTTTCTCTAAAGTGTGTATGTGTGTCTGTGTGTGTGTGTGCTTTTCTTTCGAGTGTATGTGCATGCATGAGTTTATGTGCACGTGAATGCACGTGTGTGTGTGTGTGTGTGTGTGTGTGTGTGTGTGTGTGTGTTCATGTGTGCTTGTTGCATAGCAGGGGTCTGGAGATCAGAAGGCATCTTGCAGTAGTTGGTTCTCTCCTTCTATCAAGTGGTTTCAAGGAATCCAACTCAAGTAGTCAGGCTTGCTGATTTTCACTAAGCTACCTTACTAGCCTGTTTCAAAAAAAAAGAAGGAAGGACGGAGGGTTAGGGAGGATTGAAGGAAAGAAAGAAAACCTAACCTTATATAAGAGATTTCCCACAGGTTAATTAATTTAATTGGGTGTGGCACTGTAATGAGATTACACGTGTGCACCGAGGAGGTTGTGGCAAGAGGACAGTTTTAGTGAGAATAAGTGAGGTGCTCATATCCAGGCTTCTGGATACACATCTGTGATTTTAGAGCCTGGATGCCAGAGTTAGCGCCAGGTGCTTGGTGATAGTACCACCTCTGAATACCTGCTTTGTCAGAATATCTTACCTGGCTTGCTTCTGTCTCAAAGAATGTTAAAGATAAAGTTTGTTACAGAATCTGCAAGGCGTGCAAGTAGACTGTGAAGGAACTTCTTGTGGCTTTTAAAGTCCTTGAGACAGTGCTATCTCAGATAGGCAGGCATGAGCTCTCCTATGAATTCTTGGCTCCAATTTTGTCTGGGTCTGACAAGAAAGGTTTTGTCTCATCATCAGCAAGTTTTACAACCTTGTCACCTTTGCTTTCCACAAGCAAGTTGGTGTGGAAGAGCTCTTGCTGCTCTGGTCCATACTTTGTCTCTACTGGTGTCAACGTGGATGTAGACCCAGCTCCTTACCTCCCGTGTTGTAGGCTGTTGCTATTGACATGGTCTGACTTCTGCAGCCAGATGTCTGTCCTTCCTTCCTCTTTTACGATGCTATCCTGTTTTGTGTAGCCACTGCTTCTGTTTGTTGTTTGTGTTTTTATTTTCTAGTTTTGTTGAAATAAAATTGAGAATTTTTTTTTAAAGACTTCCTCTCATTGTGAGTCATTTCAAGGTAGGAAAAAAGTAAAGACTTTCCAAGGCAAGAGAAACAGTGAGCTGGTCACACAGTCTGCTGGATACTTCCTAGCTCTGTGTAAGGAAGAATCGAGGACATAAAGACTTTAAACTTCTCATAGGAGTTGCTAGACAGCTAAAGGGGATGATGCTTAAAGTGCATGGTCATACAGACTTTGAAGATCTCCATGGAAGGCCTCACCCTCCCTGGGGAGCAGAAAGGGGATGAGATTAGGGGGTTGGTGGGGGGGTAGGGAAGGAGGGGAGAGAGAGGCAACTGGGATTGACATGTAAAACAAGATTGTTTCTAATTTGAATAAAAATGTATTTAAAAAGTGTGTGGTCATAAAGATACAGTAAAGTGTTAGAGAAGGTTTTCGGCATTGAAGGCATTGTCTTGCTTATCACTTGTGCCAACTCTTTTTTTTTTTTTTTCAGATTTGTTTTTTGTATTTGAATTAGAAACAAGATTGTTTTACATGTCAATCCCAGTTCCCTCTCCCTTTCTACCAACCCCCCCAACTAAAACCCTACCTATCACATATCCTTTCTGCTCCCCAGGGAGGGTGAGGCCTTCCATAGGGTGTCATCAGAGTCCATCGTATCCTTTGGGATAGGGCCTAGGCCCACCCCCGTGGGTCTTGGCTCAGGGAGTATTCCTGTATGTGGAATGGGCTCCCAAAGTCCACACCTATGCTAGGAATAAGTACTGAACTACCACAAGAGGTCCCTTAGATGTCCGAGGTCTCTGCACATCATTTTTCCATGGAGGAGTTTGGCCACAGGATCCTAAACAACGTTCACACAGTAGATAATTGGGAGCTGAGCTCATAGAGATGGATCACTAGTGGTGTGGTTTAAGCTTAGGGTGCCTGGCTTGGAGAAAACCTGGGGCCTTTAGATACATAGAGGAGAACTAGCTTGCCTTAAGAAATGACAGCATGGCTGGCTGTGTGTTAAGAACTTTATATATGCCAATATCACTGGGAGACAAATACATTATCAGTTCTTCAAACGAGGCTGTAATAGGTAAAACTTATTCAAGATGGCAGAGTCAGAATTAAAATCCTGGCCTCTCTGGGTGTGAGTATTGGATTCTTTCATTGACAACCATATAGAAGTGTGCAGGCCTATCTCATCTGAAATCCATGGCAGTCTTACCAGATACTACTGGTCTCTGTCCCCCTGATTGCTATGCCATCTTCAGGGTAATATTTTAAACCAAGACTTTTTAATAACCCATAGTACTGACTTAGTCCCCAGTCATGACTCTATCTCACAAAAATGAATCCACTCCTCTACTCATCCATGGTGACCGAATCCAGGCTGTGAGACTTGCGCTCAGAACAGCACTCTGAAAACCACACTCCAGGTGGGAAGTGTTCATTTATTGAAACATGAAGACAATAGTTCCAGGAAACTAGTCGTTGAAGGCCCAAGGAATCCATACCCAGACATCCCTTCTAAACAAAGATCCACATTAGGCATGGTGGCAGCTATCTTCACTCTCGGCTCTTTGAAGGCTGAGGCAAAGACTACCCTATAAAGCCTAGCTTGGGCTACTTGGCAAGTCTTGACCAAACAAAAGCAAGAACAACAACCACAAAATAGAACAAAGCAAGCAAGGAAACAAAAACTCATTGGTTCTTGTTCAATCTTGAAAAGAGGTTGGGTTTTGGCCATTCGTTGATGGCTCACTTGTGAAACTGGTACAGGAGCCTTATGTTTAGAAATAGCAAAATACTCTTCCCAAGAATCATTGCTGGGAAGTTCTTTTGTCTTCAGATTTTCTTGGTCTTATAACTCTGTTAGCAGAGAGAAGTGGGCACAATAGGAGCCTTCCTGAAACTTTGAGATAGCAGCATTTGTGTTGAGAGCACTAATTGAGAGTTGGGCAGCAAAGGGACTGGGTTGCATTAGGTCATTAGTCACCCTTGTCCCTGTTAAGAGTGGAAAGCAATGTGTGGGTTTAAAGGTGACACACCTTTCTTCACACTTGGGTAAAAGAAATTTCCTGGCTTGGAACCTGCCTTGCCTAGACCTGTCCAACGTCAAGGTCCCCAGACAGTTGCCAGCCTGCCAGACTGAGTACCTGTTGGCAAGTTAGCTAACTATTGTTCCAATCAAAACTGGAATTGGAGCTTTAAATGTGTGCTTAGGCTATAGCACCAGGCAGAGAAAATGTTAAAAGTATCCAGAGAGTGTATAATCCAAAAACTCAGGCTGTCTGCCTCCTGAATTCCTGTTGTTTCCAAAGCTGGGGGAACAGTAAGTAGACTGTACTACAGGCCAATGTGTGCCCTGACATAGGTGTCACTGCCCTCCCCAGTGAGTCCCATTCATTCCAGATAGGCCCACCTTCTCCATAGGGGATCCTGCCTACCCCTGTCAACTTTGTGTTGCCTTGTTTTGGACTTTACTGTTGTGTTGGGAGGCTAAATTTCCATCCATGTTGCCTGGCTCCAAGACGGCTTACATAGTCTTACTTCACTCAATTGTCACTGCCAAGCTGCCAAGCACACAGTCCATTCCCAGAGCAGCCATGCTGGGTGCTACATAGCAGAGAGATCACAGCTCTGTCAATTAGTCCTTGACGATCTATCTCACACTCCACTGTTTTGTTCAGAGAACTGTGAGAAGACAGTGAACAGAGGGAAGAGAGCTTCACCTGTTGAATAAATTAACTCCACACCACGAGAATGCCGAGTGTGCATTGCCAGGGTAGCACAGACAACATGGACGTTGAGCCCTTGTTAAAATGCCCCTTTCTGAGTAGGTGTGCTCTGCATGGCTTTGAGGTCACCTGCTTGTGCTAGTTACCCCAATCTTCCTAAGCTGTTGACACAAGTGTGCCTGCCCGCCCTACTGGCTGTGAGCTAGGAAACCAGAAACCTTCAAGAATTGTTTTGAAAATCAAAGGACTGGAGATCTATCTTAGTAAGCAAGGGCTTTATGTGCAAGCCTCGGGACCTGAGTTCAGAATCCCAGCAGAAAAGCCACATGTGGCAGTGTGTGGTGTAACCCAGTGCTGGAGGTGAGAGATGGATCCATTCCAAGGGCTCACCAGATACCTAGGTGAGCCCAAAGGTTGAACTCTAAGTAAAGGGAGATGTTCTGCCTAAACAAACAAACAAACAAACAAACAAACAAAAAACTAAAGCAGAGAAAGGATTGAGGGCAATATTACAATGTTGACCACTGACCTTCACTTGTGCCTGAGTGGGTGAGTGCACACACCAGTGTTCCAGGCATGTGCACACACACACATATTACAAATAAACTTGTGCTGTTGGAAGTGTGGATCTTGTGAAGTCTGTCAGAAGTGGGTGTGGAGGAGGGAAGAGAGAATAGAGGTAGTGTGAGGGGATGCATGGGAACACCCCCCTACATAATTGAAGCATGGCTAGGCCTGGGGTCTCAGCTATGATTTCTTGAAGTTTCACAAACGGCTATATGACCACTATTGAAGCACAGATTCTGTTCCTTACTCAGCTGTCACTCTCTGTGACCAAAGTGGACAACCATAGGAACAGATGGTGGGGAAGGTGGTGACAGCAGCCCACTGTAGTCTTTATACCCAAGTTGCTGGCTCATGTCTCCCTACAGTCACTCCTGGTACAGGAGCTCCATCTTTATGAGAAAAACCTTCTGATGGGCTTGGCTGTGTGGGGTTCCCAGAACTACTTTTAGTTTGCTTTTCTCAGAAGCATGAGTTCTTATGTAAGTCAATAGAACACAGTTGTAAACTGTAATAGCTCTGGATCTTCTGAGTGTCCCACTGGGTGGACATGGCCCTGGCTCTCTCAGTCCTTTCCATTTTATTTTCAGACTGGATGTCACATATAGGCAAGGTTTTAGGGCTACATGGGTATAGAGGGTCACCAAGATATTCTCATGACTATCTGCTGTAACAACTCAAAGGATTTGTTCCTTTAGAGGTATAGATTTATTCCATGGTGTGCTGGATGCAAGTCCCAACCAGGGGACAGATATAGGCAGAGTTTGGGGCAGTTTCAGAAGTTTAGCCCATTATCATTATGGTGAGAAACATGGAGACACACAAGCAGACATGGTATTGGAAAAGTAGCTGAGAGCTACATACTGATCTGCAGACGAGAGAGAGAGAGAGAGAGAGAGAGAGAGAGAGAGAGAGAGAGAGAGAGACAGAGAGAGAGACAGAGAGAGAGACAGAGAGAGAGACAGAGAGACAGAGAGAGACAGAGACAGAGAGACAGAGAGAGAGACAGACACAGAGAGAGACAGAGACAGAGACAGAGACAGAGACAGAGAGACTGGGCTTTACATGGACTTTTGAATCCTCAAAGCCCAATCAGTGACACACTTCGTCCAACAAGGCCTTCCAATCCTATCAAAGAATTCTACTGCCTGGCAACTAAGCATTCAAATACATGAGTCTATGCAGGCCATTGCCATTTAAACCACCACACTTATGTTCCCAAGTCCACAACCCAACAATGCTGCAACAATTAGTGACCACCACTGTAAGGCCTATAACTGCTGTGTCAATCTGTAGTTCTGGGTTAGTCTCTCTCTGGAGCACTAGCTCAGCTGAGTCACCTAGTCCATTTTAGTTAGGGTTTCTATTGCTGTGAGAGACAACATGACCACGTCAAATCTTATAAAGGAAAACATTTAATGGGCTGGCTTACAGTTCAGAGATTTAGTGCATTATCATCATGGCAGGACTTGGTGGAGTGCAGGCAGACATGGTGCTGGAGCTTAGAATCCTGCATGTTGATCAGCAGGCAACAGGAAGTGAACTGTGACACTGGCTGTGGCTTCAGCATATGAGATCCCAAAGCCCACCTCCACAGGGACACACTTCCTCCAAGATCACACCTACTCCAACAAGGCCACACCTCTAAATAGTGCCACTCCCTCTGGGGGCCATTTTCTTTCAAACCACCACATAGTCTAATGAACCAAATGCTTTACCTCTCCCAGTGCAGCTTGGTTTCTTGAGAGCCTGATTTCCCATAACATCAGTGATATTGAAGTTTCACACATTTTCTGTAGTGTAACAAATCCTACAAACTATGAGATCAAGTGCAATAGGATTACGCACTTTTATTTGCTTCCAGAAGTGATCCAGATTACTTCAAAATCACTCACGGTGTAGAAACTATGCCTCCTGACTCACCCCCATGAATCTCCTTGGAGCAAGCCAGAAGAAGCACTGGGAGCAGAGACCCTAAAGCTATTTCGTTACTATCTGCTGGGATAGTAACTGCTGACAGAAAAGGTGAGCACTACTTCCTGGGCTCTCCTGGGCTGGTTGTGTTTCTCTACTATGTTTTGTAGACAGGAGCAGTGGCTCTCAGCCTAACTGTGACATGAGCGGAGACAGCTAAGATTCCTTCTAAAGCTCTGAGAAAATCTCAGCACAAAATTAATCCCAGCCTCCACCTGCATGTTGACACAAACTAAGCCAATGCTACATTCTTGACTGAGGAAGAGGGCCAAGGAATCACACCCAGGGCCTCTGGAGACTGTTAAAGGTGCAGGGCTAGAAGGCCAGCTATTTGGTTTCTGATAGCATTTGTTAGGTACACACTTGAGTGGGAAGCACAAAACATTAAGTATGTGTCACATGGTTCTCCAAGTAACTTACTAAATGAGACACGACTCAAAATAAAAATTCTGAGAGAGACATTTCCAGGAACCAAAGCCATGAGCAAACCAACAGAAATTTTCAGCTGTTTTGATATGAGTTATATGTGTTTATGTAGAACATTTCCAAAAGAGGGGGAAAGTAAGAGAGGGAGAAATACTACTTAGTTGTTCGATATAAAAAAAATAAAATTTCTCTCTAATCATTTTCCTTCCAATTTATACTCCCCCTGCTCAATTACTTCTATTAAATGTGTTACATGGGCTGGGGAATTGGCTCTGTGAGAGAAGTGCTAGCCACTCAAGCCTCAGGACCTGAGTGTGGATTCCCAGAATCCCTGTAAAAGCTGGACACAGCAGGCAAATAAATGGGAAACAGGAGACAGAAGGTTGGAGCCAGTTAGTTTGGCCTACATAGCAATGGACATGACTCAGACTTGGTAAAAAGGTGAGAACAAGCACTGAAAGCTGTCCTCTGGCTCCCACACATGCACCAGGATTCACACCTGCAAAAGAGTATGCACACAGACACGCACACATAGACTCACCCCCGTGCGCACACACACACACACACACACACACACACACACACACACACACACACACACGCACAGACACACACCACCACTACAAGAAGTCCTAGAGTGAAGCTGAATCTTTGCTCATGTAGATCATTCTCCCTAAATCGATGTTGCTAACAGTGGGTGTTGCTGGGAAGCAAAGGGAATGCGGTGTCCACTTCTGAAGCCATTTCTACATGGACCTCTAGAAGCTGGACCCATTCATAGTCTCAGCCACAGGGCTCTCTGCCTCCCACACTGCAGCTCTGAGCATGACTGTTTCCTGGAAGTCCTCCGCAGTTTGGCAGAGTGGGAGGAGTCTTTACTTGTCCCCTCTGACTCATCCTCTGATGTGCAACAGGTGCATAGCCAGCACCATGGGGTGTCACCATCGCCCTCGGGCAAGTGGGCCATGCAACCAAGGAGCCACCTCTCTCCTGGTGGCAGTGAGTGTGGAGGGGAAGAGCCAGCTTATGGTGTCAAGCTCCAGATCGGCTGATCAAATCCAGTTTATCCATTAGGTTTTTCTGAAGGATAACAAGATAGGATTTGGTTCTTAGATAAAGTGCTGGTGTGAACTGCCTGGAAATCAACTGTGCAAACAGCAACTCTAGAGCTGCTAGCTAAAAGATGACAGCAGCTTGATGCTGATGACTAAGACAAGGACCTGTATAGGAAGAAGACTTTAGTCAGCCAGGGTCCTGGGTGGCAACAGTAGGGGGTGGGGACTACTCTTGCTCTAGCTACCCATTTGTGGGAATGCACATGAATTTCTTGTATAAAAACATTAAATAGGGTCATTGTGAAGCGCCAGGTCTTTAAAGTTCAGAAACCAGTGGGGTGTGAACTCGTGGCACAGCCATGAATGGATTTCTAGGGATGTCTTTTGCATCATCAGTACCCAGTGATAGGTGAGAGAATAAGAAAGTGAGAGGGAGAAGGCTACAGAGGCAGAGGGTAAGAAGTATGGTTGGTAGGTAGAGCTTGTGGTAGAAACAATCACGACAGGCTACTTACCATCTGGGCCAGCATCACACTTCTGGGATCATGGGGACTACCTGGAAGGCTCCCATGATAAGTCTTGGGAGGAAAGAGAGAACAGTAGGGCCTGCCTGAGCTGAGGGCTTGATGGGAATCACTTGCTTAAGGACACAAAGCTGACTACAGCACCACACTATTGGTGGCGGGTGCCTTGAGCTACACCCCCAGCCTTTCACGTTGACTTTGTAGAGTTGGATTTGGAGAGGCAGATTCACTTCTCAGTCACGGAGGCACTGACAGCCTCTTAGGGTTCAGGGTCATTTCTATGTTGGGAAGAAGGCAAACAGAAATGAGACTGCTGGAGAATGAGAATCAACTTGGCTGAGGGAGTCAGAACTCAGAATTATTCCCTGAAGAGGTTGGGGTGGGGAGCAGTGCTGTGAGAACAAGGGAGGCCAGCTGAGCCGCAGCCAGTCAGCCCTGCTGTATGCCCAGTGGAAGAGTCATTTGAACTTCAGACATTACTGCCCCAAACCAGAATTCTCCACTGAACTTTTTGTGACAGTCATTTCCAACTCTCTCTGTCTCTCTGTCTGTCTCTCTGTCTGTCTCTCTGTCTGTCTCTCTGTCTCTCTGTCTGTCTCTCTGTCTCTCTCTCTCTCTCTGTCTCTCTCTCTCTCTCTCCCCCCGCCTCTCTCCCTTTCTTTCCTGGTTCTAACAATAACACTCACACTGGACAAATCTTTGAAAAAGAAGCCATGATTATAACTCTAAGAAATTGTAAAATGCACATATGTGAGCATCATTATTGCATTAGAAGCTGCCAAGCTGGTAAGAAGTAAAGAAGTATTTAAAAGGTCGAAACTTGGTTCGCCAGAGTCTGTAGTGTGAACACATGTGCTTATATCAACCACGCAGGTGCTCTCAAAAGTGGGAAGTCAGCCAAGCCAGGCAGGAGGAATAACTTTTCACAGGAAGCCTCCTCTGGACATTTTGAAATCTCAGGCACTAGCCTGGGAAGATATGAACTCTTCTGCCGACTGCGCTGGGGTGGAGGGTGAGGTAGTGGCCCTCCTCAGATCCACACTCTGGGGTAGCTTGAACTCCAGCATAGAACACCTTGCCGAGATGTCCCAGGAGAAATGGCCGTGGCTGATCTAAGGAACACTGCATTCACCACTGGTCCCTGCACAGACACCTCGGGTGCCTGGTGGTTTTCCTGAAGGTGCAGTAAACATCTTAGCTCTTTGTAGCATCTGAAGTTGCACAGGAAGCAGCTAAGGCTTGCACAGGGCTGTATCACTTGTCATTTGCCCCCTTTTCGTCTTTGTGTTGGCATCTAGAGAGGAGAAGAAGAGGGTCACCTGAAAACCCAAACATCATTAACAGAACAGAAAAGCTTGGCTGGGAGCTTGGATACTGAGAAGTAACAGTGGTGTTTCCTTGGAGATCCCCCCCTCCCAGCTTGACCATCTCATCTTGAGATAAAGCCAGTCAGCTATGAAGATATTCTCCCTCCAGTGTCAACTACAAATGAATTTCTAAAACACAATACAATATTCCTATCACTAGTGGAATTGATACCACCACTGTGGGAAAAGAAGAGGAAACACAAGAAATGCAGGCAAACATGACTCTAAAATGAGTAATTCCTAAGTGATTTCAGCTTTGCTTTTCTTACTCCCTTTTCCCTTTAAAAAAATATTTTTCAAGTATGAGCCTTACATACACCTGGCTGTCTAGCAAAATAGATAGGCATAGACTTGCAGGGAGAAGTAGCAGTCACTAATATACCTAAAGAATGTAACTGTGCATGTGTAACAGCTGTAAACTGGCATCTCACTGAGTGGAAGACTACCAAGAATTTATTTCGAAGCTATGTTACACATGGCCGTGTAACATAAAGGTAGCAAGGCTTTCCTTCACTTCTCCCCTCTCCAGAACTCTGTTCTGTCCCCACTTGGCTATTTCCATAGTCCCCCACCACCTGATAGGCTGTTTGCCTGCCCACCCTGAAATGGAAACTTCCCCGGGGCATTTTTTTTTTTTGTCTGCCACACTGTCTGCTTCGTATTTGGTACCCAGAACCATGTTTGACACACAGTAGGTACTCAAACATGTCCTTAAGGAGTAATAGAATCTAAGTTTGTTCCTTAGTTAACTTTGTAAAAACTTTCAACACTCTTGATTTTATATGTCTATGAAGAGCTCTGATTCTTAATGCCTTCTGCCCTTTCCTTTTGATTAACAAATTAACACTTCTTAACAAAGTACAGTAAATCCTAGAAAGCTGACAGTACATCTGTTACACGAAACTTTATAGTCCAGCTTGGGGCTGCTGAGGAAAAACTGACCTGTAGAACTTATTAAGGACAAAGCTAGAAGATAAAGCAGAATATGTTCACTTTTTCATTTCTTATTTTCTATTATTAAAAATTTGTAACTTCATTATTTAAAAAAAGCTACTTTAGGATAAATGGCTATTGTGTAGCTATTCCTCTGAACTGAAACAAGTCTGTTGCATGATATCTTGTCTGTGTTCTGACCAATAAAGCATGCCTGGAGATCAGAGGGCAGAGACAGTTAACCACAGAGCCAGGCAGTGGTGGCACACATCTTTGATCCCAGCACATGGGAGGCTCATGCCTTTAATCCCAGTAACAGGGAGGTGCTGACAGGAATATAAGTCGGTTGGAGACAGGATCTCCCACTCAGTTTGAGGACTCATAGAGGTAAGAACTCTCTAGTGGCTGCTGTGCTGCTACTCTGATCTTTCAGTTTTCACCCTCGATATCTGACTCTGGGTTTCTATTATTAAGACTAATTAGGATCTCCCTTCACACGTTTTTCTGGAGGAGAGTTTAAAAAGACTCAGGAAGCAAACAAAACTCACAAATCTCAGGAAGTCCCTAAAATTTAGAAGATTCACAAGGCAACGGGAAAAGTTACAGAAACTATTGCTATAGTTGCTACTGCTGGGGTGAAGGACCTGCATTTTTCCAGGGAGCTCCAGAATGCAGCTGTTTTGAGTGGTCACTCATGTTGGGTGGGCTGTTTCATGATGTAGCTGCCTTCGAGTCATCCGTGGTCCTGTAAGGACTCCCCCACTCACAGTTCTGTAAGTAAGCCCTAAAACTCACTGCTTTACAAGGCTATCCATGAGTAGAGTCATCTTTAGCTTGTTGGTGGAGCCCTGTCTAGTGTGAATTGCTAGTATCTCCTCAGAGAAAGCCACGCAACAATGGCTGTGCTGGATTGTTTTATTTATTTATGTTTTCCTGTCAGCTTACCACATGCTGGGGCTATCTGGGAAGAAGCAACTTCAATTTTCTCTTCAGAGTGGTCAGTAGGCAAGTCTGTGGGAATTTTTTTGATTAATGGTTGATGTGGGAAAACCCAGCCCACTGAGGCTTGTGCTACCCCTGGGAAAGTGGTCCTGGGGTGTATAAGGAAGCAGGCTGAGTAAGCCACAGAGTGAAAGCCAGTAAGCACTTGTGGTCTTTATTTCTGTTACAGCCTTGAGTTCCTGCCCTGACTTCTTTTTAGGATGGACTAGAAGCTGTAAGATGAAATAAACTTTCCTCAAGTTGCTCTTGGTCCTGCTGTTCATCGAAGTAATAGAAAATGAGTGGCACAGTGGCTATAAGCTTTTCAGAGAATGGTGTAAGAACCTTAAGGAAGCCAGAAGAAAAAGCTTGCATTTCCAAAAAGGAAGAATGTAAGTCCTGCTACAGACAGTCTGTATCGCCTCACTTTGGGCACCTGTAAAACAGGGGCAGTATCTCTCTTTGGATGGTTGTAAAGATTAATTTGAAAAATAGTGTGTAATTGCTATGGAAACTGTAGAGTCCTACTACACATAGCTAGGAAACCTTTGGTCCAGTCTGATACCCCAAAGAGTACATAAATCTGAGGAGTGTGTAAATCTCAGTACATAAGAAGGTATAAAAATGGAATCCTTCCAATGATTCAGACAAATCAGGTCTTGCAAGCGTTTGAGGGAATGTCCTTCTGCTGTGTCCCCAGAGCTGCACGTTGCTTTCAGAAAAGGTTTTGTAGCAGGGTATGCTCACAATGTGTTTTTAGGTTAGTGCTGGGGGAAGGAAGGTTTGGGGAAAAACATGGTATAAGATGTCTAGTCAAGCTGGGCCATCTTTACAAATAGAGGAAGACAGTCAATCCCTAAGCTGTAAGAAGGGGCTATCTTTTGTGCTGGGTGAGCAGACACTATCTGAGATACAGCAGCAGCCTGGGGAAGGGATGTTGGGTGGGGTGGAGAGTCTGGAGTCAGAGGCACTAAGGTCACATTCTGCTGTTATTTATTAGCTGTGTGACCTTGGGCAAACAAGGTGACCCTGCCCCTTCAACTGTAAAATGGAAGAAATGATGGTGATTCCCAGGATGCACTGCAGCAAACTGCACAACAGAGGTTGATGGAAAAGAACAGTTCCCCTGGACATTAGCCTTTTACCTATGGAGAATTGCCTGTGAGTTTAGGGCCATAATGTAAACCTCAAAAGATGAATGAATCTCATGGCACACACCTATAATCCCGGCACCCAGAAAGTGGAGGCAGAGGAATGAGGAGTTCAAGGCTAGCCTTGGCTACGTGGTCAGTTTGAGGACAACCTGGGCAACAAAAGACCCTGTCTCAAACAGCAAAGACAAGTAAGAAGATGAAAGAGCTGGGGGAAATTTGATTTGTGATAAGACTGGACATAAAAGGAAAGAGTCTTGGCTAGCTACCAAGTACCACTCCTTTAACAGTCTCTCGTTGATGTGCTGAACATCTCACTACTGTATACATTCTGCCTAGGACCATGCAGTGCACAGATCCTGCTCCTGAGAGAGGGCCTCCACAGGGCAAAGCAGTGAGCATCATTAAGGCAAGACAGAAGAATAGGAAACAGCAACCCAAATGAGAAAGGAAAACAGCCATAGCTCTCTGGATCCTGTTTGAGCCTCTCATGGGCTGCAAGTCAAGAATTTAACACGGCTAGCCAAAACCCAACAAAAAACACATGAAGACTACCTACACAGAGGCCCACACAGAGTCCCATTTCTGAGGGATTTTTCAAACAAGAATGTTAATGCGACCAACACACCATGGCTAAGGTCTTTGCACTCTGATGGTATTTGTAAAGTGTTAAGTTCTTACAGGTGTAAAAACGTTCATGAATAAAAATCACCAACCACATTTACAAACAAAAGAGGCACCGGGGCTTCTCTGTGACCCAAACATAGTAAGAGTTCCTGTGACTTTTCTTGGATGTTTTTATTTTCACAGTACTAACTTCAGTAAACCTGTACAATGTACCCCCAAAACATACAGTTTATGAGTTTGATTCCCAGCACCCACACAAAAACCTGGGTGTGGTGACCAATCGATCTTAAAGTCTTCTTCCCCAAATGAAAGACATTTCTAAGTTAAAAACTGAACATAACAAAACATTCTACTTAATCTTTTGAAACATATAGATTACATCATTTGGTCAATGCAACTCAAGACATCACACACACACACACACACACACACACACACACACACACACACACATTACTGTGATCCTTAAGTAGTCTTTCTTGCTGTCAACACCTACGTTTAAATGTAAGCACATCTGTATTTTCCTTAACAACTAACTTATTCTGCAACTCTTTTCATCAGTCCACATTTCTTTTTTTTAACTTTTCAAGGAAATTTTATTACCATGATTGTTTTATTTTTTAAATTAGAAACAAGCTTGTTTTACATGTCAATCCCAGTTCCCTCTCCCTCCCTTCCTCCTCTGCACCCCACTAATCCCCTATCGCATCCCCTTTCTGCTCCCCAGGGAGGGTGAAGTCTTCCATGGGGGATCTTCAAAGTCTGTCACATCATTTGGAGCAGGGCCTAGGCCCTCCCCCGTGTGTCTAGGCTGAGAGAGTATCCCCTCTATGTGGAATGGGCTCCCAAAGTCCATTCATATGCTAGGGATAAATACTAATCTACTACCAGAGGCCCCATAGATTGCTGAGGCCTCCTCACTGGCACCCCACATTCAGGGGGTCTGGATCAGTCCTATGCTGGTTTCTCAGCTATCAGTCTGGGGACCATGAGCAACCCCTTGTTCAGGTCAGTTGTTTCTATGGGTTTCACCAGCCTGGTCTTGACCCCTTTGCTCATCACTCCTCCCTCTCTACAACTGGATTCCAGGAGTTCAGTTCAGTGTTTAGCTGTGGGTGTCTGCTTTTGCTTCCATCAGCTACTGGACGAAGGCTCTAGGATGGCATATAAGGTAGTCATCAATCTCATTATAGGGGAAGGGCATTAAGGCAGCCTCTCCACTATTGCTTAGATTGTTAGTTGGTGTCAAACTTGTATATCTCTGGACATTTCCCTTGTGCCAGATTTCTCTTTAAACCTATAATGGCTCCCTCTATTATGGTATATCTTTTCTTGCTCTCCTCTATTCTTCCCCCGACTCAACCTTCCTGCTCTCATGTCCTCCTCTCCCCTCTTCTCCCCTTTTCTTTTTCCTAGTTCCCTCTCCCCTTCCTGCCATGCTCCCTCCCAATTTGTTCAGGCGATCTTGTCCCTTTCCCCTTCTCTGGGGGAATCAGTCCACATTTCTACCCTGGCTATATCTGGGTAAAGATTTCTGGAAACAATTCCCTGGGCTTCAAGACTGAGCTATTCCTCCTGCTGCAGCTAACATCATCTACCTAACTCCTATGGCACCTTTTTGTGCAACTTTAGTTGCTGTGGGGCTTAAAGGAGTTATTAATGCCCCCACATAGACCAGTGCCAAATGCAAAAGGTATCCAGTGTCTGCTAGGACTCATGTCAGTAGTTCCATGGATAACCCCACAAGAGATGGAATAGTAGCACAGCCTCAGGGCATCTAAAAAAATCGAGGAGCATTCTGCAAAATAACCAACTACTGTTCTCAAATGGTTCAGTGCCAAGGACCTTGAAAGATAAAAGAAACACTAAGGGAATCCTGCAAATTAAAAAATGCCAAGACAGGGAACCTCAACAATACAAGATTCATGAAACAGATTCTGGAACAGGAAATATTAGAGAAGTAAAACTCCCATAAGGTCACAGATTAACAGACTAATACCCAATATCATTATAAACACCCTGGTTTTGATCCCTGCAGCATGGCTATGCAAAGGGTACACATAGGACAAGAGTACAGATGAACTTTCCTTACTAATTTTGAGTTTTCCCTATAAATCAAAAACCATTCAAAAAGAAAAAAAGGCTGGTATGTAGTTCAGTGATAGAGTACTTGCCTAGCATGCTCAAGGGCCCAGGTTTAATTCCTAGCACCATAAAAATAAGTTAGCACAAGTACAATATATTTGCAAACTAAAAGAGTGAGAGAGAGAGAGAGAGAGAGAGAGAGAGAGAGAGAGAGAGAGAGAAGCAGAAACCAGCCCAGAAATGACAAAGGCAGCGGAGCTGGCAGACAAGGATGTTTGAAGTATTGGGACTATAACATAAACACAGTGGGGATGGGAAGACACAAGAACCAAAGGATGACTAGAGATGACAATTACAGTATTTGATAAGTAGCACTAATGTTAATGGCTGACGGAATGCTACAAACCAGAGTACAACTGAAACCACAGAGGAGCTGTCAAAATAGAAAAGGAATGACAAGAAAACAGAAACTCGGTGTCAAGATGACAGTCAAGTGGCCTAGCAGACATGGAGTCCCAAAGTCTGAGAGTATGTCGAGCAAAGGAAACAGCAGAGAAATATTTAAAAACAACTGCCCAGAGATCTCTACACTTAAGGACAATTATAAACCAAAATTCAAGGTACTTCAGCAAATAAGTCAACACCCAGAAGCCATGTGAACAGTCAGCTTGCTGCAACTACACAGAAACAAACTCTAACGGGAAGGAGAAGGAGCACCCTGCAGGTGTCCTCTGACTGCCAAGTCATGTGACAATGATTCTGAGGGGATAAAAGGAACTGATAAACTACCTGGGCTAATGAGGAAAGGAAAAATTATGCAAATGATCAATATCAGACACGCAAAAGGGCAAATCCCAGCAGATGCACAAGAGGAAGGAGGCTTGAAAGAGGAACCACCTGAGTAAAGGAAAGACATCCACCGGAACAGAGGGAAGCAAGAGAGGGCTATGGGTAGATACAAGCAAAACACATTATATAGTAACATATAGTGGTAGTGTTTATAAGTAACATATTCTAAAAAACTTGAAAAAAAAACCGGACAAATTACTAAATCTAGCACAAGAAAAAGGAGAAAACTGGAATAGCACTATGAAAATTAAAATTAAAGACTTTTCCAGAAATTCCTGGCCTAACAGTCACTGGTGAATTTTAACACATAAGGGAGAAATAAACATCTTCCCAAATTCCTTCTGAAGACAAGTTATTAGAAGGTGTTTCTTGGGCTCTTCCAGAGTACTGGGGTTTGATTCACAACATCCATATGGTAACTCCTGTTCCAGGGAATCAAGATGCCCTCTTCTGACCTCTGCAGGTACTGTATGTAATTGGTGCAGACACACATGCAGTCAACACTCAAACACACACCAATAAATAAATGAATTATTTAAAAAATTATAAAGGTGTTTTCAGTTCCTTTTAAGACCATGTGTTGTGTGTTGTGTAGCTGTTCTTTTCTTTTTTTCTATTTCTTGTTGTTTCAACTTGACACAAGCTACTCTCATCTGAGAAGAGGAAACTTCAATTGAGAAAATGTCTCCATCAGATTGACCTACAGGCAAGTCTATGGGCACTGTCTTGATTAATGATTGATGTGGAAGGACTCAACTTGCTGTGGGTGGTGCTGTGGGTGGCTCAACTTGCTTGGGCAGTGGTCCTGGGTTCTATAAAAAAGCAAATTGAGCAATCCAGGAGGAACAAGCCAATGAGCAGCACTGCTCAAGCCTCTGCTTTAGTTCCTGTGTCCAGATTCATGCCCTACCATCCCTGGATGCCTGGAAATGTAAGCCAGGTGAAACCTTTCCTCCCCAAGTTGCTTTTGGTCATGGTGTCTTTATTACAGCAATAAAAGGCAAACTAAGACTGGCCAGTTTTATACTGTTACCCAAACCAGACAAAAGCATTATATGGAGGCCGGCAGTGGTGGCGCACCCCTTTAATCCCAGTACTCTAGAGGCAGAGGCAGGCGGATCTCTGTGAGCTCGAGACCAGCCTGGCCTACAAGAGCTAGTTCCATCCAGGACAGCCTCCAACGCCACAGAGAAACCCTGTCTCAAAAAAACAAAAAACAAAAAACAAAAAAAACAACAAAAAACCCCCAAAAACCCAATAATAAAAAACAAACAAACAAAAACAAACAAACAAACAAAAAAACAAACCAAAAAGCATTATATGGAAGGATAACTACTGGCTGATATCCCTCATGAACAGGGCTATAAAAATCTGTAACAATACATCAGAAAGACCCAGTACTGTATTTGAAAATAAACACAATACAATCAGCCTTATCCTAGGAATGAAGAGGCTTTAACTCATTCAACCATCGTAACTCTGATATTAAAATATTTTTGTTAAAATAATTTTATGATCCTCTCAATAGATACAAAAAATTATTTGGTAAAATTGAACGTTTGTTAACACCTTAACATATGTTAAAAGCTTAAAACACTAGAAATAGAAGAAAGCTGCTTCACCTAATGGAGGAATCTAAAGACCAATGCACATCAGTAGGTACTGCCTTAGGCAGACTGATCCGAGTATGCTCGGAAGTGTGTATACAAACACTGCACACAGATTTAGTCATTTCCTAGATTTAGACACTGAACGGCAACATTCCATAACAGTGAGTTCACCTACTATCTAGACTGTGCTCTGGAATTCCTTGCAGAAAGGCTGATTTAGATGATGCAGGCAAAGCACAAGAACCTGTCCTTCCTATCTGACTGCTAGAAAAAGAAACTATGATAGCAGCATACTTAATAGATAGAAAGGCCATGCCAGAGGCAGCCAGTAAGGTACCTACAGTACCTACAGTGTAAGCATGAGGACCCAAGCTCAGATTCCCAGTCCATGAAAAAGCCAGGTGTGAATGCAAACATCTGTAATCCTAGCACTGGAGGTGGGAAGGGAGCTCACTGTTCAGCCAGCCCAACCATACCAATGAGCTTCAAGTTTAGTGGGAGTCCTTGCTTGAGAGGGTAAGTCAGAGATGGACAGAGTATCTGATACCAACTTCAGGCCTCCACACTCTTACAGACCTGTGCAGCAAACAGCTCTCTCTCTCTCTCTCCTCTTTCTGTCTCTGTCTCTGTCTCTGTCTCTCTCTCTCACACACACACACACAATACTAGAGCAAGATTGATGGGTCTCCCACTGTTTCTTTTGGAACAAATGAGCATCAGAATTAATAGTATAACTCATTGGATAGATGGGACAATCTTTCCCAATATAAATTCATAGATGAAAAAATGGGAAAAGGTAAAGTTCTTTAAAGAAAGTAAATATAGAGAATGTAAGTTAAAAAAAAGAAAACCAATAGTAGAGCCTAAAACTAGTATTTGTGACATTTTATGTGGAACAGATATGTATAAAGTCCAGGGATATTTACCAGCAACTTATCAATCATAATGATAGTTGATAATAATTTACAGTGGAAAGCTTTTGGCTGTTACCCCAAGTAACTGAAGAAAAAGAACAAATCTCTATACGATGACAATTGGTTAATAAATGTGAAAATGTTCAACATCATTATTAATCAAGATAATGTTAGGGGGCTGGAGAGATGGTTCAGTGGTTAAGAGCAATGACTTCTCTTCCAGAGGACCCAGGTTCAATTCCCAGTACCCACATGGTAGCTCACAACTGTCTATAACTCCAAGACCTTCACATAGACACACATGCAGGCAAAGCACAAATGCAAATAAAATAAATAAATTCATTAAAAAAGATGTGTAGTTAAAATCATTCCAAGGGCTGGGAAGATGGCTTAGTGGTTAAAGTACTTGAGTTCAAATCCCAGAACCAACGTGGGGCCAGGAACAGTAGCAAATGCCTATAAACCTGTGCTTTGCTGAGCAAGGCGGGATGAAGAGACAGAAAATCCCCAGAAGTTCACAAGCCAGAATGAACAACAAAGATCCTGTCTCAAACAGGGGAAAGAGGACCAGCATACACCTGAGGTTTCCTCTGACCGACATATGTGTGCTGAGGCATATTTGTGTTTGCACTCACATATACACACATCATACACACACACACACACACACACACACACAATTTAAAACCCATAGTAAGATGGTTTTTACTTAACCTAAGAATCCATACACACTGCTTGTTAACCTTTTTGTGAAATGTGTTTCCACAAACATATATATTTTTTCCACAAATATATATATGAAAACTTATTTAACCAGTAAGCCTACATTTCAAAAACTATTTTCTTTTTGTTATCCCCATCAAAAACTATTTTCAAGAAGTAATATAAGATCAAATATTTACATCTACTAGAACACGCAAATATCAAAGATTTAGAAAATAAAAAGGGTTTTAAAGTATCTTTTAAAATTAAATTATAATTGCATAATTTCCCCTTCCCTTTCTTCTCCCCAACCCCTCCCATATATCCCTCCTGGTTCTTTCTCAAATTCACAACCACTTTTTTTTTTCCACAACCACTTTTTCTTTAATTTTCTTTAATATGTACACATATGCACTGATGGGGAAAGTACTTCCGTGTATGTTTATCTTTTTGTTTGTTTGTTTTTTGAGACAGGGTTTCTCTGTGTAGCTTTGGAGCCTATCCTGGTACTCACTCTGGAGACCAGGCTGGCTTCGAACTCACAGAGATCCGCCTGCCTCTGCCTCCCGAGTGCTGGGATTAAAGGCGTGTGCCACCAACGCCCAGCTCCGTGTATGTTTATTTTATTGATAAATAAAGTTCTGTTTGGCCAATGAGACAGCAAGTTAGACAGGACTAGGAGTCTAAGAGGATTCTGGGAAATGTAGTAGAGAAGTGGTGATCCAGGCAGGAAGTGACATAACAAGGAGACTCATATTTAAGCAAGGAGAAACAGGAAGTATCCCTTTTCCCCTTCGCCTCCTCCAACAGTGGGATGTGAGCCACCAGCAAGAGAGGGCACCAGCGAAAGGCATCCTCTATAAGATAAGTCTTATATATAGATTTGTAATAATTAAGACTAAGCTAGCAGATGAGAAGTCCTAGGCATTGGTCAAGCAGCTTTGTACCAAATATGTCTCTGTATTATTTTGCCCATTCACTCGGTGGGCAGAACTCAGGTGGCTGGCGGGGACGGCCCAACTGGTAGGGCTCCGGTGGCTTTGGAGGCAAGATTTATCATAACAATGCACATTCCTAAATATACAAATACAACATGCTCAATCCTTATAATGTTACTTGAATGTCTGTTTTCATGGCTGACCACTTAACATCTAAGAATCAATTGGTGTGCTCTTCCTGGAAAAGACTATTTTTCCAGCTCTCTGCATTCCTTAGTTGCCTGTAGTTCATTGTCTAAGGCTGAGAACCTCTTTACTCCTTCCACAATATCATGTCTATTGGTGTTGCCCCATGTGGAGTTTGTTTAGGCAGCCATGGTGGTGAGACTTCATGGGTAAAGCTCCCCCGTCATTTCTAGGAGACACTCTCACAGCAGAATCCTGTTCTTCCTGCTCTTAAAATCTTTCTACCCTTTTCCTGATGACCCCTGAGCCTTAGGTGCAGGAGTTTTATAGGAAAATGGTTACTGAATGATTAAATATCCAAATAATTGAAAGTTATACTGTAATTTAAAATAGACATCCATTTATTTATTTTTGGCAGTACTGGAGACCAAAACCAGGACTGCAAGCATGAAAGGTAAGTGCCCCACCGCCTCCCCTGAGCTCCACTTCAGGCTTTGACCAGCCTGTTTATGAATATCCAGGAGGCTGGGAGAATGCTCACAAAATGACATTGTAAAAAAGCAACAAGATTACTATTAGAGTTCTTGAAAATATTTTTTATTCTAAGACAAGTATCTAGCTGTGTCTGCATAAGAGAAAGGTGAGAGACTGCAATTTTGTTTTATTTCTATACTTTTTTAAAAACAAAGAGCAGGAATTAATACAAACAAAAATACAACTAATTATAAGATTTACCAAAATGTACAGTTTTGTTGTCCAGCTCATTTCAGTTGAAGCCATGCACGAGGGAGCGGAGACTAGCTGGCCATCACTCAAAGCTTCCTGAGCAAGCGGTGACTCTGAAACTCTGTCCACTTGATGACTTTTCATTATGGCAAACATTCCAGAGGCCCCAGTCGGTAACTCACACAATCACTTTCCCATAGTTTGTTAGACACAAAGTCAAACCCCATCGAGTTACTGGCAGGATCTGAAAACCACTTCTCCTGTTTTTCAGAGGAGTGACTAAGGGTCAGGATGGCAGTGGCAAGCAGAGGAAAGACAGAACAAGCAAGAGGCAAACTTCTCTTTCTGCTTCATTAGATTTTATTCTCATTGTTTCAAATCTTTCCAGCTTTTTTATTTTTTGCACCAAAAAAGGCATCAATACTTTTCATTCCACTCTTGTCAACTTTAGCCAAAGCCTTCTGAGCTGCAGTCATTTTGCTATTTTTCTGTTAATAAAAATAAGAGAGATTTGCAATATTTATAAATCACCATACAAGTAAATCGCACAAGCAAGTCTGGATTCACCAGTGGGGACATGCGTGGTGGAGTGAAAACAAGCCTATTACCTACTCAGGATCCAGACTTCTGAGGAAAACCTGCCTCACTCTGAGGAGTTGGAATGCTCCAAGGGTGGTTCCCTCCAGGCATCATTTTGAGGGTGAATTAAATGTAATGATACAGACAATGAAGGCAATGGGGGCAACTGCTGGGGAATTACAGCCTGTGTTCTTCACCCAATGATGAATAATCCACACTCTGATTTTGTTTGTGCTCTACAGAAAGTCAAGGGCAGTGCTGTTATATTCAAAAGATGGCCTGCAAGGAACCTAGCTGTCCCATTGTCCAACGGGCTGACTCCACATCATTCTGCCCTGGAAATTTCCATCTGGTCCTAGTCACTAACCCTCTCCAGTGCCATGGTGGGGTGTGACCACTGAAATTGGAACTTCTTCTGCTACCAAAGCCCAAGAAATAAAATTGAGAAAAAAAATTAAACAATATAAGGACTATATACTGCTAAACTCTAAGTGGGAGATAAACTTGTCTTGGGATGGGTGAGCATGAAGAAAAAAGGGAAAAAAGTAAAAAAGATATGCAAATTATATACTTAGCTTCAGAAAAAAATGTATAACTGTTTAAATCAAGCAAAAAAGCTACAAATACACTGGGAATTTTCTTGTGCCTTGCATGTGTCATGAAAAGAGTTACTAGCCTTAATTCAGAGTAAATTCTCATAGATCTACAGAAAAGCATTAGTGTTACAACACAGAAACAGGCAAGAGTCACAATTGATAGTCTATGTAAATACAAAGAACCAGCAAGCGACCCGGAAAACAGACTTTTCTAGTTAAGAAAATGTCTTATCTGTCAAGCAAAATGTCAAAAGTAAAAGAAACACTTGGTGCAGGCATGGACACAGAACACTTGCAGGCAGCGTCTGGGAGTTATAGCATTTCTGGAAAGCATTTTAGCTGTCTATTTGAATCGCCTGAAAAGGCTGGTGTTCTCTGAGCTGGGTCTTCTAAACTGTGGGCAATGAAGTGGTCAGAGCAGAGGACTAAATAAGATCGCCTCCCTTTCACCAAAGTAAACCAGCCTATCAATAACCTCAATGTGCAAACACTGGAACTGGTAAAATCATATGACTGTGGGCCAGCACCAGTGTAGCCAGGGAAGTTTAATGGCACACACTCTCGTAACAACACTAAGTGAAAGCGCAGAACCCAGGTAATAAATGCAGCACGTTACTTATGATGCATGCATAAGATAAAACTCAGCAAGAAACGTCACTGGGTAGGCATCTGCCGTGTGAACGCTGAATGGTGGAACTCGTGCATTTGTTATTTACTATAATTTCTGGGCCCCTTCTTGGCAATAGCAGTGAAAAGCAATTCCTGGAGAAGTTGAAACTAAAGCCATTTCTGCATGCCCAAAGCTTTTCTTAGATTTGCGAAATGTATTAATCTAATGCAGTCACTATCTGAACAACTGTGAATGAATTATGATATCCTTGGAAATGTGAGGCTGCCGGGCCTGCAGAGCGCGCCAGTACTCCTGGACACACATACCTTGCCAGTCTTCAAGTCTTTAGTGTTAAACTTAGTGTAATCTTCTTTTGCTTCTACAGGTTCATCTGATACCTTTAGTTTCTGCAATGTTAGAGCAGCAAAGCAGTGTCAGACACCATCATCTCACCTCCACTAACAGCAAACAAATAGACCCCTGGGACCCAGAGGACTCCAACAAGTTCACAATTCACACACTCCTTTACATTTTGACAAGAACTTCAGGGACAAAGCCACTTGTCTCTTCAGAGAAGCAGCCTTGGTGAAGATGGGCCACACCTGAGTAGGTACACGACTTGTCTCCCTCAGGCCTTCAGTGATATAAACCCACCTTGTATGCATCCGGCATTGTGGGCTTCTAGGTGGTTCCAGACTGCAAGCGCAGTTGAGGGGCCAAATAAAAGGCCTAGAAGTTGGAGACAAAAATCCCCCTAAGGACCCTACTGCCAGGTGGTTCACTGTTCAGCCCCATCCTGCTCTAATGTCCACTACCAAACACAGCCAGCATGACTCTGTCACCAGGACCTTTGCACAGAGGAAGCCTTGCCTTTTCTGTTCTGTCCAGCTTCCACATTCATCCATACAATACCCTTGCCCATCAAGCAGCCAGAGGACAGGGATCCTAGACAAACACTCCAGGTGGTAGCAGAGGATGAGGAGTTAGAGCTCAAAATAAATAAATGAATGAATGGATGAACAAATAAATAATAAAAACTAATTCGAATACATTTGTTTATTTACTTGTGTGTGTGCTTGAGTAGGTGCATGCCACAACACATGTACGAAAGAGAAAGGACAACTTGAAGAACTTGGCTCTCTGCTTTAACCACATAGATCCCAGAGATCAAACGCAGAAGATCAGGATTGGCAGCAAGCATCTTTGTCCTCTGAGCCACCTTGCGGCCCTTGCCTCTAGTTTTTAATGATCTTTTTTTAAATGACCTATGTACATGTGTGTATGTGTGTATTAATCTTGGTTTTCACAGACATTCTGTGTTCATTAGGCCCAGTGCAGCTAAGTCAAACCTTCACATATTTTTACCATTCACAAAATCCCTTCGCACCTACTCATACTATGCATGTGAGAATTCTGTGACCTGGGCTGTGCCTTAATATCAGGTGACTATAGTGGAAAGAAAGTCACACCAGTCTTCTCAGAGAAAGCAGAGCTGAGTGGATGGCCTTGTGCTGTGCAGAGAGCAGACTGCAGGGTGATCACATCTGGATTTGCACACACTTTATAAGCTCTTTGTGGAAATACCAGATATGTACATGCCAGCAGCAGTGCCCTTGAGAAATGCAGCCTTATCCCTGCTTTCTTCATACTCTGCATTTGCTGGATGAAGAACTGGCAGAGCTGTTGTTCACAGCCCCCAGGACACACAAGAAGACACAGGGAATTTCTGAAATTCCTTGCCATAAGAAACAGAAAGAGGAAGGTTTTCTTGGCCACAGAGCAATCTCTAGCAAAGGAATTGCCAACAGCAAAGGTTGGCTTACTGTACAATAATGACCTACCAGCACAAAGTAAATGGATGCATGCCAGGTGTGGTGGCGCATGCCTACAATCCCAGCACTTAGGAGGCTGAGGCAAGTGGACGGCCATGAGTTCAAGGTCAACCTGGGCTACAGAGTGAGTTGCAGTCCAGCTTGAAATACTGAATGACACTCAAAAGATACAATGAAAAAAGAATACACCTTCCCATCCAGGAGGATGTGGAGGGACACATGAACTAGACAGGCTTTCAGCCAGGACAGCAGAGCTGACAGCCAGCAATATGAAGGTCGAACATAAAGTCATAAAGATGTTGTGTCCCTTCTCTACGGCAAGTATTTAGGAGGGTGCCCAGGTGCTCAGAGACCCGGCAGAAACTGGGAACAGGTCAGAGATGACTCAAGAGTAGTACTGTCCTTAGCCTTGACCAAAGAGGCTTCTCTTTGGAGCAATCGGAGTGAAGGCAAAGAGAACAAATGGCTTATTGAGTGCTCACCCTTAAATGGGCCCCCTACATTCCTGTATGGCTCAAAGAACACCACTGAAAAGAAGGCAAACAATGTAAACGCTAGACCACTGCGAGGAAGGCCATGAACCACTGTCTTACAAGCATGACTGTGGCCCTCATGAATTCACAAAGGTTGCACTTGCCTGCAAAAGGGATGGGAAAGACACAGCCAGGAAACTAAAGGCAACTGCAGGCTTTGAAGAGAAAGGAAGTTATTGCCTTTGGGTGATATGGCAACTGTTAAGTTACTCAGATTCCAGAGGATAGCTCCACATCCATGCCCACATGGGGGCCCTGGTTAAACCCTGTGGGCCCCAAAGCAAAACCAAAACCAAATTAAAAAAAACATGAGAGTGGGGTGGGAATTGGTGGAAAGAGGAGGAATTTGTAGCAGTGGGGGTTGGGTGAAGCTGAAAGGGTGGAGGGAGTGCCAGCAGAATGCATATATATATATATATATATATATATATATATATATATATATATATGCATGAAATTGTCAAAGAATAAATTAATTTTAAATGTATCACAGAGAGATGGCATTATAAAGCACTTGGACCTGCCTCACTTCACTGAAAAGTCAAATAAAGAAATCTGCTGTTCATTGTTGGTACATAGGACAAGGAAACCACAATACAAAAGTTCAGTATGTAGGAAGAGGGAAGCTGCTTTAAAAGCTCACACCCACATGAGAAAACAGTTAAAGTGTTTATTAAAGGAGACCAGGAAAAGAAGAGGAAGAGAAGGTGTGGAAGGGAAGAAAAATGAAGGGAGGGGGAAGTGGGGGGAGGGGAGGGGAGAGGAAGGGAGGGGAAGAGAAGGATGAAAAGTGGAGGGGGCAGCGAAGGAAGGGAAGCAGTGTCTTCTGCATGTGACTAGTTTCAATGCTAATTCTGCTATATACACTGGGAAATAAGGGGATATGGCATTTCCTGTTATTTCGATATTTAAAAGTCTGGATCATTATGGACTGGCAGTTGCTTCAGAAGAAATGACAAGTGGGCCAGAAAGAAACACAAAAGAATGTGACCAAGCAGGTATATTCTAGGAAGAGAAAGAAGCAGTGTACCCTAGACCAACAGTCCCTAGTCTCCAAGCCAAGTAACCGTATTCAGCTCTGCAAGTTGACAGTGACAAATCAAAAACCTAACAGGTGGGAAGCTGGGCCTCAGCAAAGGCAGACATAAGACCAAGGGATGGGGTGGGGTGGAGGAGACACCAAATACAGACTCCTGAAAGCAAGCACTCATGTCTTTATAAAAACCAGTCAACTTCTGGGCACAAATAGGAAGATCAGAGACAGTCTGTACTGTTTAAATACTTTTTTAACTGGTTTTTTTTTTTTTTTTGGTTTTTCAAGACAGGATTTCTCTGGGTAGCCCTGGCTGTCCTGGAACTCAATCTGTAGATCAGGATGACTGGAACTCAAAGATCTGCCTGCCTCTACTTCTGAGTTCTGGGATTAAAGATGTTAATTAAAGGTGGGATTAATACCCAGCTTCAGCCTGTGCTGTTTAAACTACACTATATCATCTAGTACAGTGTGCTCGGAACCCCAGAATTCCTAGGACACACGGAGGAGTAAAAGGCAACAGCCTAGGGCTGAGCCTGAGGTTGAGGAGCATAAGATCTAAACATTCCGGCAAACTAAGGCTCACAGGCCAAACCCAGCCAATGCCGGCTTTTATGAAAGATGTTCTTTTGAACCAGACTTAATGTGTGCCATTAAGTGGCTGTGTTCTCACTAAGTACCAGGGCTGAGCCGTCTCATCACTCACTGTCTGCTCAGGAAACCCAGAGCACTGTCTGCTTCAGTCTTCTCACTGACTAAAGCACTGGTTCTCAACCTGTGGGTCACAACCCCTTTGGGAGTCAAAGGACCTTTGCACAGGGGTCACCTAAAACCATCAGAAGAAACCTATTTCCATTACAATTTATAACAGTAGCAAAATTACAGTCATGAAGTAGCAATGTAAACAATTTCATGGTTGGGGTTCACAACAATATGAGGAACTGTATTATAGGGTCACAGCATTAGGAAGGTCTAAAGTCACTGTTTCAGTCTTATCACTGTTGACTCTAAGGTCACTGCCTTTTACAGAAAAATTGCTGACCTTGGATCTTAATAAAAAATTATAAAACCACAAATTAGTTAAATTTTGGAAATTAAAAAAACAAACAGAAAACTGGAATGGAGAAGATGGAGAAGGATGAACTAAAGAAATATATTACTTGTTATGATCAGAACACACTATGTAGATATATGACATTTCCTGAAGACTAAAAAATTATGTATACATATTAAATTATACATATATGTGTGTGTGTAAAGGCTACTGATTCAACAGAGTTAGTGCACAGTGGGCTAAAGTAGCTGACAGACAGGTATGGCAGGACATGGCTATAACCCCAGTGCTTTCAGGTGCAGGTACAGGACTGTGAGGTCCTGGCCAGCCTGAGCTGTATATAGAGATGCTGCCTCAAAAATAAGTAAGTGGCCAGGCGTTGGTGGCACACGCCTTTAATCCCAGCACTCGGGAGGCAGAGGTAGGCAGATCTCTGTGAGTTCAAGGCCAGCCTGGTCTCCAGAGGGAGTGCCAGGATAGGCATCAAAGCTACACAGAGAAACCCTGTCTCGAAAAACCAAAAAAAACGTTAAGTGGGAAAATGAAATTAAAATACTTTTTTTTTTTTAAAAAAAAGGAGGAAATATCAGGTGTGGTGGGAGGTGGATGTCTGAAAACAACAACAACAATGGGGAAAGAAAAGGAAGAAATACTTTATTCCAAAAGGTATCAACGGTGAAAACTGGTCTGGAAAGATGAATCAGTTGTTAAGAGCACTGGTTGCTCTTAGAGAGGACTTCCGTTCAGTACCCAGCACCCAAATGGCAGCTCACACCCATTTATAACTCTGGACTATGCAAGCACTGCACACATGTTACGCTTACACACATGAAGGCTAAATACTTACATATAAGATAAAAAATAAATCTTGTTTTAAAAATATGAGAACTTTTGTAGATCTCTGTCTAATACTATTTTTTTATGGGAGTGAAAAATGTCTCTGGATGACTAGACCAGTAGTTCTCAACCTGTGGGTGGTGACCCCTTTCCGGGGGTTGAATAACCTTTTCACAGGGGTTGGATATCAGATATCCTGCATATCAGACAATTACAATATGATTCACAACAGTAGCACAATTAAAGTTAGGAAGTAGCAACCAAAATAGCCACATGGTTAGGGGTCACCACAACACGAGGAACTAGAATGAAAGCTGCAACATTAGGAAGGTTGAGAACCACTGCTTTAGACAATCAAGGTGTGTGCTTGTTCTCATCTTGGAGTAGCACATAGGGATCTAAGATTTGGCCAGAAATGGGAGGGAGGCCACAGTTGTGACTAGGTGTCGCCAACACCCGGCTTCTCCATCTGGATCCAGGAAATGAACATAAGCTATGGAAGAGTCACAGTGGCAATTCTGAGACTATCCTGAAAAGGGAAAGGCATCCCCAAAAGGCTGGAGAGATGAATGCTTGCCAAGCTAATATGAGAACTGAAGTTTTGTCTCCAGAATCCACAGAGCAAAGCGATTTAGTGATCATGCTTATAATCCTAGCACTTCGGAGACAGAGACAGGCAGATCCCCTGGGTGTGATGGCCAGGCTGGCCCTACTTGAGCTCTAGGCCAGTAAGAAACAATAGGAAAACAAGGTTGATGGTACTTCCTGAAGAACAGTGTCTGAGACTGTCTCCTGGCCTTCACAGGCATGTGTGCATATGTGAATGTACACCCACAACCACATACATGAAAATTCGTGTGCACACACACACACACACACATCCTTATATACTCCTGAACATAGACATACAAAGGGTTCCTATTAACAGAGGACAATCACACAGAAATACTCTCAGGAAAGTGCCCAGGTCATCCTTTTTTCAAAGGATTCTTTGTGTTAGAAAAATCATGCTTGTGCCCCTTTGTGCCAATGACAATTAAATTTGGCAAAATGACTTCCAGTTATATGTAGTCAGTGCAAGAATATTTCAGCCAGCATGGCTGTAGACACCTTGTAATCCCAGACTTGGGAGACCGAGGCAGAAGGACTGAGTTCAAGGCCAGCCTGAGCCACATATTGAGACCCCCATCTCAAGGGGCAATAAATAAATAAACAATTTAATTTTATGTCTGTAAAGATTTATTTTATTTTTATTTATGTGCACATGTGTGATTGCAAAGGTGTGTACATTGTGCATTGAGGCCAAAGAGGATATGGAACTCCCTGGAGCCCTGGAGCCAGTTATAGGTGGTTGTAAGCCACCTATCATGGGTGCTGGGAACCAACTCTGGTTCTCTGCAGAAGGAGCAAACACTCACGGCTGTTGAGTCAGCTTTCTAGCCCTGATCTCTATATGTTAACAGAAATGTCCTTGCTAAAACCAACCAGGAAAAATCTACAAACTAAAATAGTCATACAATTCGGAGTTCAAGTTATACCATGTCATGCAAGATAGATTTTTTTTTTCCTTTTAAAATAGAATAGAAAAGGCTGAAGTGATGGTTAAAAGCACAATAGTTTTCTAAGTCCCTAAAGATATCTTGGTCATGGTTTCTTACCTTTGATGGAGGGTTTGGAATTGAAGATGGAGGTTCTGGAAGCCTAAGGAAGTTAAAAATAAGCACCATTGTCAAGGGGTGTCTCACAGACAACAGAGAAGCTGCAGTGAGCCTTATTTGATGGAGGGACCCGACCTTCACACACTGTCCTGCTCACCTCAGTGAAGAGGGTGGTTTTGCTGAGTGAGTGAGATCTTGCCCCTGTGTCCTCACACTAGCTAACACACACATGAATCCTCTTTGCTGCAGTGAGTTGCTCGGTTTTCACCTCCACGATTGCATTTTGGCAGAGGAGCATTTTATTTCTTTATAAATGACATAATGACTTTTCTTTTCTTTTCTTTCTTTCTTTTTTTCAACTGGTTTTTTAATTTGAATTAGAAACAGGATTGATTTACATGACAATCCCAGTTCCCTTCTCCCACCAGTCCTCCCCATGACTTTTCTTTAAAAGTGAAAAGTACTGTTACTGTTGGGGAAAGTCACATGAACATCATTGTTTCTCTATCAAAGAGTAGTTTAGTTTGCATTACCTTTCAATCAAAATATTTAACCCAAATTCAGTGTAAAGGAAAAAAAATCAGCCCAAATAATGGAGAGGAAACATAGGCTTCTATCAAGACAAGCAGCTTGGCAATCCAGAGAAACATCAAGCAGAGGGACTGTCAGGAAAAGAAGCTGTCCACAGCCGTAACTGGTAAAACCCAGCTTCCACTACAGTTTTTTGAAGCAGGTGTGGTGGGTAGTTTTTACTGTCAAACTGACACAACCTGGAATCACCCAGGAAGAGGGAGCCTCAACTAAAGAACTGCCTTAAACAGACTGAGTGGCCTGTGGGTCTGTCTGTGAGGTACTGTCTTGATAGATGAGGGAGGGCCCTGCCCACTGTGGGCAGCACCATGCCCATCAGGGGCGGCCCCAGGCTGTATAAGAAAGCTACATAAGCAAGATAATAAGCTGTGTCTCTTATTATCATGGTTTCTGCTCCAGGTTCCTGCCCAGGTTTCCCTTGTAGATGGACTGTAACTTGTAGATCAAAAGAATCCCTTCCTTCCCCAGGTTGCTTTGCTTAGTGTTTTATCACAACAGCAGAAAGAAAACTAGAACAGTAAGACCTATGGAATTTGCTGTAAGTAGCAACTATATTATCACCTATTACACAATAAAGAAGAAAAAGGACTTAATTAAGTTCAGGAAAAGCTATTAAATCATCACATATGCAAAATTTTAATACCAACTACTAATATTTTGAAAATTAACAAGAAAAAAATCTTTAAAATACGTTAAAGATCTTCATAAAGGAAGGCTACAAATCACGTCATCCTGAAGACTGACCACTCCCTTCATGACACCATTCTGCAGTGACCTGAACACTTGGCACCATGAAGGTACTTGCTGAAGATCCTATAACTGCAATCTCTCTTAAAATGACCACAAAGAACCAAATTAACTGCCATAAGGGATAAAATTTTAACACGAGTTATTTTCTAAAACTGTACAAAGCTATAATTTTAACCCTGAACTTAAGTTGCTACAATCAGTTTCTACCAAATCAAATCATTCTGTTTAATGTCCATTAAAAATCACTTACGGTTCACATAGTGTGACACAGCCCAAGGATAACGTCTTATCACAACCTGACATGCCATGTCATCGAGCGACTCACTGTCAGTAATAAGCACAAAGGAGCTTATTAATCATTCTGGAGATGAATGACACTTACTTCAAGGACTTAGATAAGTCATCACTTAATTCTTTAGGGATGTAATCAGAGATCAGACCATGGGCATAGCGAACGTAATCCTCTGAAAGAAACAGAATGGGAATGAAAAAAAAAATTAGTAATCATTATAGTGGTGTGTTGTGGAATATTAGTTTAAAATGTGTTACATTCCTTTATGCTGTAGACCATTTGTTAATGATACAAAGAGGTGTTGCATTCTTTTTTGTTGCATTTGTTAAACTCTGTAAAGCTGTGTTACTTTGTCTGCCTAAACCACTTGATTGGGCTAATAAAGAGCTGAACTGCCAACAGCAAGGCAGGAGAAAGGATAGGTGGGGCTGGCAAGCAGAGAGAATAAATAGGAGAAAAGTGAGGGGGGGGAGAGTGAGGTGTGAGAAAAGAAAGAGAGGAGAACAACAGGGGCCAACCACCCAACCACACAGCCAGTGACAGAGTGAAAAGGAAAGAAAAGTATATAGACTAAAGTATATAGACTAAAAAGTAGATAGACTAAAAAGCCCAGAGGCAAAACGCAGTTAAAGAGAACAGGATAATTTAAGTTAGAAAAGATGGCTAGAAACAAGTTAAGGCCAGGCATTCATAAGTAAGAATAAGTCTCCATGTATTTATTTGGGAGCTGGGTGGTGGGCCCCCAAAGTGTAAAACACAACTAACTATAGTGGTTTGAGTCAAACTGATCCAGGTTCAAATTCTTGTTCTAGTGGCTTTGGAAATTCACCTGAACTCTAGTTTCAGTTTCTGCATTGGTAAAACAGGGACATTAAGACCTACCTGTCAGTAAAGGTGAAATACAACGGATGAGATCTAATATGGGATGCTGCCATAGGTGCGACTGCACAGTGGATGGACCTAAATAACCCTTTACAAATCAAAGACTCAGGCCAGCTTTCTTAGTTGAAGTTCCAAATACAAAAAAAAATTACAAACCAGTTTTAACAACAGCAAGAACTATTTGCATCTCTTTTTTATGGCTACATTTTTGTAAGCTTGCTTCAATAAAGACGAAAGCTAATTACTGAACAGGAATGAGTATGCTCTATTCTATAAAACAAAATAAGTAAAATCATTTACATGATTTGTCTCTCCTAGGTATTTGCTTTGTAAGAACTCATTTTATACACACACACACACACACACCCCAGGAAGAACAACTGACTCAGCAGAATGTAGAATTGCAGTGTCTGCCTAACATGCTTAAGACTGTAGGTTCAGTTCTTAGAATGGATAGAAGGAAGGAAGGGAAGAAAAGATGGAAATATAAAACAAAAAAAATTTTTTTGCAAAGTGAATTAATTTTCTCTAGAAATACCAAGAGCTCTCTCAGGATAGGTGAGATACTGGGACTGTAAGGGACCCTGAGGCAGGATGATGGTCAGGCCAAAGGCAAAGGCTAAAGGGCATGTAGTCTCACTGAGAACCTCCATGGGCATTCCTCTGGCTTCACTATTTGCTAGCTAGGAATTTGGCACAGCCTTGCCTTTTATGACAGGTCTGGTATGCCTGTCACACTACAAACACTCGGTAAAGGGTAACAAGACTGCTACGAATCACTATCACCATTAGTATAAAATACTATTCACTAAACAAATGATTCAAGCCACAGTTAAGTGACTGGCAACACCTGAGGCTGGAAACTTGTCAGTGTCTGAGATCAGAGGAACCCCTGCCCGCATGGGAGAACAGGAAGCTTCTACAGTTTGAAACCCTCGGAGAGCAGACACAGGTTAATTCTGGGGCAACCCTTTGCTTACCTTCCTTGTCCTTGGAAACCTGATCACCAGAGAAATATGCAGATGACTGTACCCGGGCTCCAACATTGACATTATTGGCTTTCAATGCTGCCACAGTTTGGCTGACCTAGAAGGTAAATGCAGGGATGTACTTTCAACTTAACTTTGTAATGCCACAGCTTTCCAGATGGCTTACAGTCCACTTGAAATCCAGGAAATATTTAAGCATCTACAACTGTCTTTGCCAGCTGTGGTGTTTTGAATAAGAATGACCCTCATAGGCTCACATATTTGAATGCTTAGTCACCAAGGAGTGAAAGGAACTCTTTGAAAGAATTAGGAGGCATGGCCTTGTTGGATTAGGCATGGCCTTGCTGGAGGAAGTAAGGTTTCAAAAGCCCAGGCTGGGTCCAGTCTCTGCTTCTCTCTGCCTAAGACCAGGGTGTATCTCTCAGCTACTATTCCAGCACCATCCACCCTGCTATGAGGATACTGGACTAAACCTCTGAAACTATAAGCAATACCCCATTAAATAAGTTCTTTTACAAGAGCTGCCTTGGCCATGTCTCTTCACAGCAATACAACAGTGACTGAGACACCAGCAGTCAGAAAATGAGATGGCTGAACAGCTAAAGAGAGGTGGGGCCGCAGTACTGAATGGTATCAACACGTGGCTTTCTAAGACCCACACAGCATGGTGGGAGGTGCTTCGAGAATGGAGAGAAACCCCAGAATGGAGAGAAAGCCCAATTATGTGAGTAACATCCAACCACAAGAGCTCCTGGCATTCAGGGACAGGACCTGGGATCTCTACAGGTATTTTTCTGGATGTTCAGGATGGTTGTGGATCTGGTCTTATTGTCTAGTCTGCAAGGCCACACACCTTTTTCACCAGCCACTTCAGGGTCTTCTCTGTGCTATACTTGTAGTACTTCTTGCTGTTTACTTCTGCATTGAATTAAGAGGAAAAAATAAGAACCTCAGTATAATGAATTAATCTAACAACAGTCATAAATTTATAAAGCAACTACATACACAAATCAGTAACTTCAAGCTATTACATAGTGATCTGTATTATTCAAAACCCAAAGACAGAAACCTGAGAACATATATGAGATAGTACATAAATAAATAAATAAAATAAAATCCCAAGCAGAGTTTGGGTGCCTCAGACATCAACCACCATTAAGTGAGCAGACGTTTAAGAAATCCTCGATTCATACAAACAACTCAGAAGAAACGAAAATGCAGTCAACTAACATGCTAAGCAATCTTGTTTTTCTGAACAACTCACTCACTCCAATGTTTTCAATAAAACACAAGGTTTGAAATGGGAATCAAAGTAAAGCAGGCATCCAGGAAATTCACTGTATACATTCAGGGTAAACATCTTAGTATCTACTCAATGCTTCCCTGGTTTGATTAGTGAAGCCCAAAGGCAGATAAATCTGTTTCCTGATGTAGTTCAATATACTCATAGCTAGTTCAGGAGGACTGAGATTCATGGTGACCTCAGCGTGGTCCCTGACAGGGATGAGAGTCCACTCTTGTAAATGATACTGCCTCTTTCCATCACGCACCTAGCATTACACACAGGGTCATTAAACCAGGACCTCCCTCCATTAACACTTTCGTTATCGGGCTCTCTCCTCCCCGCACCCCCAACCAGGCCTTCTCTACAGTCCTGTAGCACTCATGTTTATGAGTACTGGAAAGCGTATAAGACTCCATGGGAGACACACAGAATGAGTCTTCCTCCCCTCCCTCTGGGCCTTGAGAAATGGAAACTTCTTTTCTAGGGTGGTTTATTATAAGTCTATTAAATGATCCTGACCCTCAGTCTCTCCTCCCCTGTGTAGCATGTGGGTGACAACATGCAGGGCCAGATGCAGCAGGATAGGAAGGGGTCACCCTACATGGTCATCTCTGAGGATGTTACTGGAAGCACAAGCAGGACATTCTGTCACGTGTCTAAGAACTCTTGCTCTTCTAGGGCTAGTACTGCCTGCACACATGGCCCACTGCAGTACAAAGCTGTTAGACTGAACTGCACTCTTCTTAAGTCCATCTCTTACCCTCCTATTGTCCTTAAGACATTAGCTTATTGGCTGCAGGATGTCCTGGCCTTGGTGGTGAATGGCTCCTATCTAAATAACATTAGACTTGGGCCCAGGTGAGTTTACACTCATCCAGAAGGCTAGGTGATACATGAAGCTATGAAGAGCCTGAAGGCCAAGTAGTACTTTCAGCTACAGAGTGTCTTTAGGATTAAGAGAAGTAATTGCTATTTTCCCTTTATACATGATAATAAAAGTCTTCTGCCATTGTCCCCACCTTTGGTTGGTTACTTAATAGAATGTATGAATAAACAGAGGCGCATTCAGAATGGATTGAAACTGCCCTCCTGACACTATCCTATGTCTGGGTCTTTCCTTTAACATCTATAGCTAGCCTTCCTTCATCCACACTCCTCCACTCAGGAACGGACTTGGGGCTGCCAAGCTAGTCCTGACCGAAGCCCCACAAACACCAGTCAGTAACACACAGGAGTCAGACACTGTGAGCATTCAGCCACCCAATGAAGGCACATTGTTTAGTGACTTGTGAGGAATTCACTATCTAAGAGAGTTCCAAAAAAACCTCAGTACTCAAGTCTCTCCTGAAAGATTCACCTCTGCTGCTCACTTCTTTTGCCCTGATCTCCAAATATCCTGGAAGAACCCCCACTTCCTGAGCCCCTTGAGGTGGAGTCAGACTGAGCTGCCTGTCTGGGTTTCCAAGCACCTAGCTCTTGTCCTGTTATCACCTTGGGCTGTGACATCACTCGCAGAATATAAAGGAGGGGATACCTTAAGGGACTCTTGTGAGCACAAAGGGAGGTAACACACAAATTACAATACTGTGCCTGCCACACACAAAATGGGGGGGGGGGATGATGACAAAGACATTTGTAAACACTAACAGCAGGAACTAACAAGTACTTTACATATACTTCTTCCTTGATGGTCAGAATGAATCTCAAATGAAAATGATTTTAGGGCTCTTTCTTTTCTTTTTTTCTCTTCTTTCTTTCTTTCTTTCTTTCTTTCTTTCTTTTTTTTTTTTTTTTTTCCTGAGACAGGGTTTCTCTGTGTAGCTCTGACTCTCTTAGAAACTCTGTAAACCAAACTGGCCTTGAATTCACAGAGATCCACCTGCCATCATACCCAGCTAAGGTATAAAGGTGTGTGCCATCATACCCAGCTAAGAAGAGAATCTCAATAATGAGGGATTATCCAGATCAGGTTATCTTGTAGGTGTGTCTTGAAGGATTCTTTTAACTGTACTGATTAGGGTGGGAAGGCCTGCTCACTGTGGGTGGCACCATTCCTGAGTTGTGTAAGAGTAGACAAAGCCAGCTGAGAACCAGCACATACACAGGGCCGGTGAATTTGCTGCTCTGCTCTTGACCATGGATGTAACATGACCACGTGACCAGTTTCAAGCTTTGGCCACTCTGGCTGCTCTGCTATGATGGACTGTAACCCAGAACTGTCAACCAAAATAAACCATTTCTTTCCCAAGTTACTTCTCTCAGGGCATTTTTATCACAACCATGTCAGACCAAACTAAAACATGCTCCTCCACCACTAAAGTTCCCCAGTTCTCCCATCCTTCCCAGCTCAGGTGGCCAATGAGCACCTAGTAGATTCCTTTCTGCTTTATTCTAGGTCAGTGGTTCTCAACCGTCCAGATATTGCAACTCTTTAAGACAGTTCCTCATGTTGTGCTGACCCCCAACCACAAAATTCTTTCATTGCTACTTCATAACTAATTTTGCTGTTATGAATTAATACTATCAATATCTGATATACAGGATATCTGCTATGTGACCCCCCAGGGGGTCTTGACCCACAGTTTGAGAACTGCTATTCTACAGCATCATAGAAATGGATCATACAGAGTGTGTTCAACAGTTTCTGAGAGATGTATGCCTGCTGCTGTCTGCGGAAGCTCCCTCCTTAGGACTGTGGCGCAGTCCTGTTTAGAGACTACATTTCTGACCCATCTAAGACAGCCATTGATTTGCTCTACTTCTGGGCTATTTTGGGAGTAGTTGCTACTTAAAACAAAACAAAAGAGAGGCTGCACCCGCACTCAAGCTTACTGACATACATTTTAATATGCCTAGATAAAAAGAATTAGGAGTAGAACTCCTGAGGCATATAAAACTGTCAAGTGGTCATAACTGTGTCTCTAAAAAACAAAAAACCACTACTATTTACTAGATGAAATACAGAACACACTTTTTTATAGAGGTGCTTCTGTGCCTAAGAAATACTGGAGTTCCTCAAGATCACACAGGTTTTGTCCTTTCTCCTCTAGAAGGTCAATCATTTTTACTTTTGCATTTATTTCAACAAGCTACTCTGAGTTACTTTTTTGACAATGTCCATTACTTTCATATGAATATTGGATTAAAAAATCCCTTCTCACACTGAACCTTCACAATACGTGACTACATACACAAAGCTGCTATCTGTAAGTGGCTGCATCGAAACACCTTGCTTATTGAACGTCCTACTTTCTCATAGGTAGGTCCCTCTGGGTTTTTACACACACAACAATACTGTCTATGCAGAAAGGCAGTTTTATGGTGGTCCTCAACTGACTGCCTTCTCTCTCTTTCTCATGTTACTGAGTCTTCTTCTAAGCCTTCTGCCAAGATGAAAACAGAGATATCCTTGTCTGAGGTGGTCTAAAGGAGAAAGTGTATTCAGTCTCTGACAAAGGTGATGATGTAAGGCGTCTGCCACAGATGTCTGTATCAGAGTGAGAAAGCTCACCTCAAATGTATTTTGTGAGTGAATTTTGTTAATTTTATCTGTATTTACTGACATGATCACAATTTTTCTTTTATAATACACAAATTGGGAATTATTCTAACTTTCTAATGCTCAGTAGACTTTGTATTCCTGTTTTTTGTTGTTGTTGTTGTTTTTATATTGTTACTTCTTCAGTCTGTGATGGCCAAAGATGTTAGTTTAATTTGTTTTTATAACAACTTTGATTTTGTATTGGGGCCATTTCTGATCTCACTAAATTTTAGTTTCATGAATTTCCTTCCTCATGTACTTGCTGAAAACGTCTGAGCAAATAGTCTTGTTCTGAGTATTATTTCTTCCTTAAAGTAAAATATAATTTACCATGAAGATAGCTAGGCTTTTTTATCTATAAAGTTTTTGTTGAGGGGTGAGAACTACACTTAAACTAGAGCACAGGACCCATGCATTTTTCACAGTTACAGGTACTCTGTGGCCTATGTGAATATTTTAACATCATGAATTTTGAAGTTAAATATTCCCAGGACAAGATATGCACTATGTTCCATAATGTTCTACAAGACCCAATGGATAAACCAGAGCTAATTTTGAAATTTATAAATTTTGAAGAACAAGTTGCATTAAAATATTCACATAGGCCACAGAGTACCTGTAACTGTGAAAAATGCATGGGTCCTGTGCTCTAGTTTAAGTGTAGTTCTCACCCCTCAACAAAGAAACTTGTTCTACAGCAGACCTGTGGCTATCATAGAAAGCTACAACTGATAAAAATGCAGAGAACAAGTATGGGGTCCTCAATTGATATGTTCACAATATAACCCCTATACCAGAGGTTCAGGGGACATCCCAGAAGAGGGATAGGAAGACTGTAACAGTCAGAGGACCAGGACATCTGTGCAAAATATCTTCTATCTATGACAGGGAACTGCACCCATGAAATCTTAGTTGTCTAAACTTGGCCTGAAAATGACACCAGAATTGACATTCCAGCATGGATGGTGAAATCACACAAGGCCCCACAAAGATAGAGCTGCAGGCAATTAACAACTGCTCAAAGAGGGAGAATCAGTCCAGACTACTCCAGGTACAAGTCCCCTGAGAGGCTATGCACTCCCTCAATACAGATACATGAGCACCACCAAATGCCTCAACAGGTTATATTAATTTATGTACATACGCCTCTCTCTCTCTCTCTCTCTCTGTGTGTGTGTGTGTGTGTGTGTGTGTGTGTGTGTGTGTGTAACAATAATGTAAATGGGAGTTATATTGGTCTAAATAATAAAAACCCAGAGTCAGATATAGAGGAAAATGCTGAGAGATCAAAGAGAAGGAATAGCAAGCCACAGCCACACCTTACCTCCTTAGCATCTCAGTAGACAAGAGAGCCAGTTCCTGTTTCTGCCCACTTATATTCTCTCTCTGCCCAGCCATCTCACTTCCTGTCTGTCTGTACAGACCTCCAGACCTCTATGATAAGCTGGTGGCAAGCTCCATTCTCTGATCTTCAGACAGGTTTTGTTTGTACAAGCAAGATATCACCATACAATAATAATTAAAAGAAGAAGAGGTCATGAATTTGGAGGGGAACACAGCAATTGCAGGTGGGGAGGGTGGGATGGAGATGATGTGCACATATGAAAATCTCAAAAAAAAAAAAAAAAAGACTGAAAGAAAAAAGAACAACAAACCTCATGCATATCTATCCTAAACTTAATACTTGTGAATTGGTGAGTTAGACAATATGTGTATATGGTAGAAAGGTTTATTCCCTTTATGCATCTGGTGCTTCTAAAACCAGCTTCAAGCATCTGGAAAGATTGAGTTTACAAAATAAAGGTTAAAAAAGGCTAAAACAGTAATTTTATGATTAAATAACATGTTTAGTAATTTGGTAATCTGTGTGAAAACCTGAATTTCCCCCAATGACTTATTGAACAAATTGCCTAGAGCACATTTTTATTTCTACTTTCTCAAGGTTTCCTACAACCATGAAGCTTGCAGAGGGCTGGAGAGATGGCTCAGAGGTTAAGAGCACCGACTGCTCTTCCAGAGGTCCTGAGTTCAATTCCTAGCACATGGTGGCTCCCAACCATCCGTTATGAGATCTGGTGCCCTCTTCTGGTGTGCAGATATACATGGAAGCAGAATGTTGTATACATAATAAATAAATAAAATTTAAAAAAAAAAAAAAAAGAAGAAGAAGCTTGCAGAACCTCTTCCCCAGCCTCTTGGGTTATAATCTTGGCGATTGCACTAGTCAATTTCCCTTACCTGCCTGTTAATTACATGCCCAGCTCTGGCTTGTACTATGAAAAAAATGTCTCAGTCAAGGCCAAGTTCATGACCTGCTTTAGTCCTTTCCTGTGTCTCACTAATTGTGAGCCTCTTTGCCCAGAAACATGCTGAGACCCTGAGTCAGTGACTGGATGAGAACACTAGCTTCTGGTTCTCATGAACTGCTAAATAAGAGTACCAGTGCTCCTCAAAGTACTGTGTAAGACCCAGAGCAGGAACAACCAAACTTGTTTCATGAAGTCAGTACCCCAATATCCAAACTGAATAGGGGTGAAACAACAAAATGAAAATTACCAACCAGTAATGAGTATGGATCTAACAATTCTCGATAAAGCACTTGAGAACTCAATTCAACAAACAGCACAATAAACAGATCATTCATGACCAAGTTAGCTTCATTCCAGATTCCAGCTTTGTTAAAGATATGCAAATCAGTAAGTTTAATAACAACATTTAAATAGACCCAAGAACAGAAATCACATGATCATCTCAATAGATGAAAAAGGGCCTTTAACGAGCCCAACATCTTTTTATGGAGAAGAAATACGACTACAGAGAAGGAATATATTCCAGCACAGCAAAGGCCATGCATGGCAGGCACAGCCAACATTATACTAAATGAGGAAACCTCAAATTATTTCCTCTAAAACTGTGAATGAGGTACGGGTGTTGGTGCTTTCCATTCTTATTCATTATATTGCATGAGTCTCAAAGTTCATGATACACTTGAATGAAACTGTCTTTATGAAGCCCATCACTATATGCACCAACATGCACATCGCTCATTTCCTTTCAAAACACCTGTGACTAGTACCATAAGCATGATCTTCACTCCCCAGCCTGCTCCTCTGCTCCACATTCCATCTCCTGGATACCATAGTGCATGTCTTCTGGGCTAGGTTGCGGCTCCAGCCCAGAGTCGCTGGACTCCCTCCTACACGTGAGCACCACTGCATCACCAGATTCCGATGGTTCTACGTCAAAACAGTTATTTCCCTCTAGCTCCATCTCCCAAGCTCAGGCTCCCTTGTGCTTCCTTTTCAAAGACTGTGTGACTTCTCGGCCTTTCCAGAATGTACTCCATCTCTCAAATCTCCCTGGTGAAAGCCTCACAGGTCCACATGACCACAGCCTGATTCCGAAGGCTTGTGCGCCATACCTTTCTCCTCTGTCACATGCCGAAGTGACTTCTCAAGCTCAGGAAATCTCAGCAACAAGACGCAATCTGGAAACAGGTCGTCCACTACCACCTGATCCAAGGGCTGATACTTTCCCTGAAAGGGATATCTGAGTCAGTCAGGTCACAAATAGTCAGGTCAATGAGCTTTTCCACAAAGAACAGAGAACAACGGACCATTCCACAGGAAATCTTCACATTAGCATCTGAGCTCCCACTTCCACCGAGGGGCTTCTAAACCGGGATAGCAAGGGCCAGCCCTGAGCTCCTCTTGTGAAGAGGGGCTTCTAAACATCAAGGGTACAGCCACTGTGGGAAACAGAAGATCCCAGGAAAACAGAGACAGGACTGAAAAGATGGTTCAGCTATTCCATATGAAAGAGAGCCAGCTGAGGTCACAGAGCAGAAGTCCCCACTGTCACACAGGCCTAGAATAAGCCCAGACAGACCAAACCCAAAATGTATTATCTGCTTCCCTGTCTTCACTCCAGGACTGAAGAAAAACAAACAAACAAACAAACAAATACAAAAACAAAAAAAAAACAAAAAGACCCCTACTCCAAAAAGAAAAATTCCCAAAGTGAACCCATTCCTCTGGGAGCCATCAGCTGAGGCTTCCAAATTAGACAGGAATAAAGAAAAAGGCAATGATGGCGTAAATACAGAGACACAAGCAGGCTAAAACACACCCAGACAGACAAGCTGGCACAGCTGTCAAGGGTGAGCCATGCAGATGGTCCCAGATGTAGTTTCTCTTAGCTTTCCTAATGGCAGAGGGAAAGCGTGTCTGATGAAGACATTCTCCTGATTTGGGAGCCAGGCTTAGGAACGGATTCGCTGTATGTCCAGGTCCCACCTCTGTTTCTCTGTTTCTGTGACCAAACTTCTAAAGGCAGACGTGTGACTGATCGATTTTCTCTGGTTTTCAAGGTGAATCCTCTTCTTTCTTTCACAGTACATGTGATAACTTGTTATATTTTTCCATTTGGCTAAGAGGCAAGAAATGCCCGGTTGAAATGGTCTTCCACCTAACCCAGGCTCCCCAGTGTTATAGTCTCTAGGTTTCTACTTTAAAGGTTTGTCTTCCATGATCAACCAGTATTTCTATACTTAGTTGCTTTAAACAGTACTGACATGTATGGTACCACAGTCATGATAGAAGTTTTATTATTGCTATTGTATTCTTACTTTCTTTGCTACATGTACATAAAAAAGTAAAATAAAAATCTGTTTTAAATATAGGCAATAAGAGTGGTTAAAGGTTGTGATTTAAAAAGAACAGGTCGAATTAAAAAATGGGGACAATATTTTAATGACTAAATTAGATATGACCCCATCTAAAATGTAGGGAAGAAATAATAGACACCAATGTGTTTACACTTCCAGGACTGAAGAAAAGCACAGTGGCTCTGGTGAACACCACTCTGCTTCACTCTGCATCTGTACCTTGAATTTACCACACAGCATCTCAAGGGGCTCCTGGAAGGTCAGGCTGAGGAGCACTAAAACTGGGTCTTGTGAGTGCCTAGTACCTTTCTCCCTGTTAATTTAAAACACCACACTTGTGACCCACCTGAAGTTTTTAAATCCATCTCCGAATCCTCCTACAGCTTCCTGGCAATAACTAGAACCATCTCTATGGCTTAGAGACATGAGGCACAATAGCCTCACTGTTGTGTGCCCCAATATATTGGCTATCATGGCAGTTTTTCAGATAAAAGTGAGTCAGCTGCGAGGCAGGACTCCACTAATATACTATAAAAGGAGAGAAGGAAGTATATAAAGGGAAAGCAGGAATAAAAGCTTTGGGTGAGTTTTATGATTTTCAGTATTTACAACAACTTAAAATCAACCAACCCATAAAATAAAGTTTTGAGAGTTTGATTTAAAGACCAAATAAAATCAACTGTAATCATTTACTTTATATGCAAATATGAGAGTCCAAGAAATATAGATTGCCCTAAGCAGTTTAGGCAACACTCATTCAAGTAGTGAGCTCAAAGATTTTCAAGTTGACTGATAGACTCTTGAGTACCCCTAATTCCTCTTTAAGGGGTCCCCAAGCTCAAATCTACATTCATAATAATTCTAAGAGGCTACCTGCACTTGCATCAGGTTGACATGATACTGGTAACTGAAACAACGTTGGGCATAACTGAGCTCCTTAGCTGGAGTTAAGGCAGTGCCACCAAAGCACCTGAGGACACACTGTATTCTTGCAGTTTTGAGACTGCCAATTTCCCTTAAGAAAGCCTTGCTTGGTGGGGCTAGAGAGAAGGCTCGGAGATCAAGAACATTTACTAATCTTTCGGGGGACCTAGCACCTACATGGTAGCTAACAGTTGCCTGTAGCTCCAGTTCTCAGAGCTGTGAGGCTCTCTTCTGGCCTCCATGATGAGTACCAGGCATACATATTGTAAATATGTGCAGTCACTCACACATACACATAAATCTCTTTAAAACAAACAACAACAATAACAAATGCAAAAAACCAGTGAAACAAACAAAAGACTATATTCTTGCTCAAGTAGTCAAATCAATGAATTTTACTTAGATCTCCATCTTGAATGCAGTTATCCCTACTGTGTGAGGAATGCGCTTATCCAGTTACTGCCTTGTACCTCAAGGCACAGACATCATCAGGGAAGGCCCCAAGAGATGGAGTGCTGAGAGAAATGCGTGCTTTTGCTCTGGATGCTCAAGTCCCAGCCATACTTAGCTTCCCCATTAGCTTTTACTAGGCATACTCCAGCTTACCTATTTCTCAGACATTCACATAAAAAGGGAAATCTCCTGGCCAAATTCTTAGCATTCCCATTTAAGCACTTAGTGGTAAAAAGTTTTCACTGCTAGTCATGGTTTCCATTGAGGTACAGAGTGGCATGCTAAGCTACTGAGGTCACAGAGACCTAGTAGCAAACCCGATCACCATTAAGGTGCTGCTTCCTGGGGGAGGGCACAGTGCTCTGACCCACACTGGTGACACATATTCTAATAACTGAAGCACACTGTGAAGAGGAGAATCTTCTGCCCCTCCCTGCAATCACCCCAGTGGGAAGCTCACCTCTTTGCCAGCCTTTATGAGGTAGTGAAGGAGCAGAAACAGAGGATCCATGGGTGTTGCAAAGTGGAGAAGCCCCCCTGCAGACAAAAAAGAACAAAGAAGTGTACGTCTTCCAAGGACCACCTGGCTACTTCATCTCTCAGGGTGAGCTGTATGTGAAGCCCCACATTCATTCTTGTACATGCCTGTGACACCTGCCCATCTGGCAGCACGTGCAACAGCTTGTGCTTCCCATCAGGCAAACTCACAAGTTGAGAAATACCTTGGTTTAAATGCTTCCATTTCCTGGAGTTAGATTCCTCATGTCTGACTGCCCTTAGACTGCCTTTTCTAATCTAGACTTTCAAGAGGCACACATGCCATGAGCTTTTTCTCCAAACAGCTTCAAATGTTGGAAATCACCTCTGACTTTTCATTTTGACTATGGAATCATTTTCTATACGCCTCACTGGCGAGCGTAGAGGTGTGTGGAAACATGGAGAACTGTGAGCTGGAGAGCTCAGGAAGCTGTGTCAGCCAGTCTGTAAAACTACGGACTCCACTACCTCCCAGGGTGGAGCCCTGGGAAAGCCCAGAATGCTCTGGAGCAGAGCTTCTACTGGGCATGAGGTTACTAACTGCAAATGATGAGGAAGGCTCCCTGTGTAGTCCACCACCCCAGATGATGCCCTGCCTGAGGAGACAGAGTGATCGGCAGTCCTATACCAGCCAATGAAAACTCTGCCCTCCGAACAGAGTTCTGCCTCTTTCCTCTCTTAGTCCCAAAGCACCCCTTTCCACACACTTGCACCAGGAAAGGTGTGATCATTAAGGAAACTATAAGCAGTTCTCTTGCCTCTATCCAACCTTTTACTTTTGGTTTCAGGAAAGACATGTGCTTGCTTTTAATATCTAACACAGCAATCTATTTATAGATGTTAAGAAACCTAAGCCTACATTGTGTCTGTGTTTGTAGTAAGCAAATAATTAAGGAGACAATTTTATGGCGCTGTTTGACTATTCTGAAAAGTACAAGTTCAGCAAACAACCTATCAGAAGTTCTAAGCTCATTTTACACGATGCATCCATTATCTGCAGGAATGAGTGTTATTCTTTTGTTTAAATTAAAGATAAAGAAGAAAGGGGGTACATATTAACCAGTTTATTATAGGCCCGGCAGAGTAGGGAGACTAAGAGAGAAGAGGAACATGGTTAATGGCTGACCGCCATGGCCAGTCACCATAGAGAGAGAGAGAAGAGAAACAGACAGAGAAGAGGAGAAGAGTAGAGAGAAGAGTAGAGAGAGCGTAAATGGGCAGGGTCTGTCTTTTAAAAGGGTCCTCTGCACCTGCGTGCAGACTTAGTTCCCATGGAACCCTGAGCTGACCAGGGTACTGCCTGTTCTGCCAGGTAACAGGGGCAGGCCAGCATAATGACTGAACCTTTCAATGAGGACCAAGTTCCTGGGATGAATAACAATCTCCTGGTAGTCATGACTACTCTTTCTTTTAAGGAATACATTTAAAACAAAATTGTTCCTTAAAAGTCTATGACAAAGAGTGGTCTATGAGCCAGACTCACTCATTGTTTCCCTACGTTTTCCAGTCTCCATCTGACTGGCATGCTGCAGCTATCAGACAATACTGGCTCGAAGTGTGCCACACCAGAAGCTGGAGCGCTCGCTCATGCACTGCCTAAGGATTAGGCTCGGCTACAACAATGGAGGGGACAGTGTACTTCCACCTCCCAAGCTACACAAACTACACTTCATTAAAAAAAAAATCTGTGTGTGTGTGTGTGTGTGTCTGTGTGTCTGTGTGTGTGTGTGTGTCTGTGTGTACTTGGATGCAGGTGCCCATAGAGACCCAAGAGGGCATCAGATCCCCTGGAGGGGGTGGGACCATGGGTCTCTCTCTCTCTCTCTCTCTCTCTCTCTCTCTCTCTCTCTCTCTCTCTCTCTCCCTCCCTCCCTCCCTCCCTCCTTCCCTCTCTGGTTCCTGGCTAGGAAGTGAGTGACTTGGTCACATGGTGCCACCATGATGTATTACCTCAAAACCATCTCTTCTAATGGGTTGACAGTCTAGGATATGTGTCTATCATATGACAATGACAGGAAAGTTGGCTGATAGAGGTAAATAGTTACATGAGAAACCACTTCTTTAAAAAGTTGTTACATTCTAGTATGCTTTAGAAACTGTATTAGTTTGCTCAAGGTAATAATATGTTAAAAATTCCTCTAAAGGAAATGTTTCCAATCAACTCAACCTGCACTCCACAGCACTTAGGCCATCTAGCCCTGCCAGAGGATGTGTTGGTGTTTTAGGAGCTAAATCAGAATTGTCAGTTTAACATATGACAACATGACTTAGCTTCACTTGATCCAAACCCTTCCAGATACACAGACAAGCTCCTCACTCACACACTTCTAACCAGGAGGATGAACCCATACACCCACATGAGATGTGGAATATGTTTAGTTAATGGTAGGAAGAAAATTATTATATATATATATATATATATATATATATATATAATATACACACACATATGTATGTACATACACATATCTGTCACTTACCTGATTGAACTGATTGATTTATAAACCATGAATGGTGTTTTTCCTTGAAAACTTTTATTTCAAACAGCTGCTGAAGACACATATCAAATAAGTAAATGGCTCCGTCCCCTGCAACACAGATGTGTTCAGTATTCACTTTTCTCACAGACATATGTACATCAAAAGTCTGTCCCAAGTTCTGAGGAATGCTCCCAGCAGGAACCTCAACATATGGAGTTATGCTCTACACTCATAGACTCCAAGGAACACTTAGGGGTATCAGGCACAAACATCCAGTTTCCAGCTTCATAATCCTCACTAAACTTAAACTACAAAAGTGAAAGGCACAAGTCATTTACCTTGACTATTACATAGCCTCCTAACTACCAAATCCTAATGGCTGCAACAGATGTGTGAGCTAGGGCCTGCATCTGTCCCTATGCCAGCATGTAACTCTCTATACACAGGAATAAAAACAAGAACCAAGCCCTCAGACGCCACTGGGCACTCTACTGAGAAAGGGAAGGACACTCCTCAAGCCTTGGTCAAACGGATGGAATTTTCCATTTTATTCTTTTAAAGGGGGGAGAGGAGGGCTAGAGGCTCAGGGGTAAAGCACTTGCCTAGCATGTGCCAGGTCCAGGGTTCAATTCTCAGCAAATCAGATGGGTGGGGCCAGCAGGGGTGAAGTCTGTGCATATCTGAGGTTTTTACCCCTAACTCGGGTCCAGGGTCAGTCCTCAGTAACCTGGCTCTATTCGGTGAGAAAAAAACGGGAGAGAAGGGATGCATATCCGATATTTTATCCTCAACTCATCAAATCTTTTTCTAACCACAGAGCAACCTCTGAAATCTCTGGAATCACATGCCTAGTGTGACACTGGAGACATTACCTAACCCTCATTATGGCTCAGCTTGCTCATCTGGATACTGGAAAATACTGACCACCTCAGAGGGCTTTTATGAGGACTGAACAAAAGAAAAAACCCATACATTTCCTAGAGCACTACCCAGGACACATGAAGTACTTGACTTAGTCCTTTCCTCTCCACCAAGAGTGAAGATAAAACACCCATGCCTCATCTGTGCACATCTAAATGAAACTGGAGTTGTGAGGAAGCCACTTTCTCTTGCTAAGTGTGTTAGAACGGACTGCCACCTAAAGCCTCTGAATTCCTCATCTAAACTCCGCCTGTTCCAGCGTGGCTCAACAACCCTGCCTGTTCCAATGTGGCTCAATAACTCTGCCAGTTCCAGCGTGGCTCAACAGGTGTATTGAATTTCACTTGGAGGAAAGACACTAAAGGTGGTGGGGTGTTTGTTTTTGTTCTGTTTTACTCTCATTATTTACACATCTTTCCAACAAAACACTACCGATGGGCTTTCCTCATTCACTAGGCACTGACCATCACCAGGCATGCCCTGATATATAGGCACCAGGTGCTTACCCAAGCCCTTACAAATTGTAGAAGGGAAATCCAGTGTCACCTCATAGCTAAGTGTATTTTAATACTTTTACCCCAAAATTAGAAAACAAAACAAAATGTGCTGAATATAAAATTAACTTATCTTTCAATAAAACATAAAGCTCTCCAATATACAGCGATTTTAATAAAAAAAAAACCATCATGTAACAGGGGCTGGAGTGAAAGAAAGAACAGCTAAAATATGAAACCAAACAAAATCATGACATGCCCAAGATGGCCTTCTGTGTTTGCACTCAGGTTGTTTATTTTACTGTGCAACACAAAATGAATATAAACACACGCTAGTGTTGGGTAAGCACGCAAAGAAAAGCTGGCATAAGAAAACCAAGGAAATCAATCCATTCCCAGAGAGAACTCAAAAACGCTAATTTTCTATGTAGCCACATTTCTAATGATTCAGCATTCTGTGGAGGAGAAGTATAAAAAAGATCTTCTTTGCAGTGTTCATTGTGATTTATCTTGGAAAATTAATCAGATTGATTTTCCACCACAGGGTGCTGTGAACTTTTAAGTTAATTCAAAATGACACACAGACAAGTAAGCCCTCCACATACACGGAGCACGGTGCTGGAAACAGTCAATGGTGAGAGGACCCCAAGAATCGAGACCCACCTGAGCGCGGGTTGGCCAGTTTTACAAACAGGAGACCACTCTTCATCTTCTTCGAGGCATCTTTTAAATATTCTGAAAAGAAATAGAGAATCTGAGAGATTAAATTCAGTTTCACTTTGAGGATGGACTGTGCATTCACTTTCCCCTGTTCTCCTTTTTTTATTTATGCGATAGTTCTTTCTAAAAGGTTTAATTGCTCATTTATGAGCTGTGTGATCCTTGGTAACAACGGCTGTTTCCCAGGGAAGCTACAGAGGATTTGAGGTAGGTTTAGTTTAGCTCTAGGGGAAGGGATAAGGACATGCTCTAGAGTCAGAAGTAAGCTTCCTCATCTTGGTCAACCATCTTCTCTCCAGTCTCAATCTCCTTTTAGAAGACGGTGATGACAGTATATACTTTTTAAAACTTAAACTAAGTAGCCAAAGGCACTTAGCATAAAATAAATCATAGCTATTACTATGAAGGACATTTTTAATAAACATTAACTAGACCCCTAGTTTTCATTTCTGACACCATTAGTTAATCATATCCCTTGCTCATCTTCTCAGTGGGGTTTTTCATCTTTTTCTTTTTTTAAAAAAAAAACTATTTTATGAGTAGCCTTTATACAATAAAAATAGTAACTGTATTTTAGCTCTATTTGTTTCTAATTACCTTTTTGCCATAAAAAGATATAAATCTGTGTAATCTTATTTGTCATTACTTTGAGTATAAAATATGGGAAAGAAATCCAACTTTAATTTTTTAATGGGTTGTCCATCTGTATCAAAGCCCCCAGAATAAGCCCATAATGAACATCTTTATACTAAACATTTAAATTCATTTGTGGTCTGTCTGTAGACATTCTACTTTGATCCACTAATCTGTGTCTGTCTCAGTGTCAGCACTTCAAGACTTAATTATAACAGATTTACTTTAATCTGTAGGAAGCAAGTGTCTGCAGTGTTTCTCTATAGTATCTGACTGTCAAAGTTTTAATTACATGGATTAAAACATGCAGACCAAGATGACACCTTCAATAGACTGAGCAGCACAGTCAAACTCACACAGACACCAAAGGAACCTGGGGCTCTAGGCAGTCAAGGGGCACAGCCCATCTACCCAGGAGCACCCCAAGAAGGCAGTCAAGGGGGCACAGCCTGTCTACACAGGAGTGCCCCAGGAGGGTGGTCAATGGGCATAGCCCATCTATACAAAAGCTCCCTGGGAGGCCTTGGTGAGGAGCTGAGCTTATTCTCTTTGCTCTGCCTCAGTTCCATATGCACACAGATACTTCAGGCAGGTTGAGAAATTGGCTTTCCATAAACAGAACAGAATCCATAACCAAGAAAAATCTCATTTTAAGATTTCTACTTTCAATTAAGACAGAGTAACGTGAATACAACAAATCACCATGCAAAGCAAGAATCCACCCTTCTAAAGACACTGACCACTAGCCATGCAGAAAAGCAGGCTCACTGCGCTGGCTTATTTCCAGAGGGTTTCCAGGGCCTGGTGCAGAGGAGCAAGGCAAAGCCTGGCTGAATTGTGGCTGGTGTGATAGAGTGAAGAGCTCCAAAGACAAGAGTGATGGAGACCACAGTGAAGAAGGCTGTGTGTGTGCAGGGAGTGGAGCCTCTCTGAGTCTTCATCCGGAAACTGCTCTTCACTTCCACATGAACATGACAGACTCCATGAGACTCAGAGAGTAGAACTCACACCCATTTCCCCAGGTAGAACACTCAACAGGCACTGCCTCAGGAAGAGGCAGCGATTGCTCCTGACTGACACTGCTCAGATCTTGTCGTATTAATTAAAAAGCAACAGCGAAAGATCAGACTCTTCTTGCCATGTAACATATTTTCAAGTCCAAAAACATTTAAGCATACAGAAATATTCATCACCCCAAAAGGCAAATTGATGAGAGGTGGGGAAAAGGTCAGTGCAAGAGAGATTGGTACTATACATGAAACACTAAAACTAAAGGAAAAGGCACAGAAGCAAACCTCATACACAAAATATTAGAGGGACAGAAGACTTTTTAATGATCTAAACTGGGATACTATGGGGGAAAAAAAAAACAACAGAGAACTAACGGCAAACGATAAATGAACCTGAATATTCATTTGGTAACAAAACACTGTAAAAACACAGAAAATTTTAAAAAGGAAATCTGATCTATTGGACAGCTTCAACACCCCCCCCTGCCGTGTGTGTGTGTGTGTGTGTGTGTGTGTGTGTGTGTGTGTGTGTGTGTGCGCGCGCGCGCGCGCGTGATGGAAGCTTTCAAATGAGGAGAATTGAGAAGATAAACGTATCTGAAAAGCACATATGAAATGCTTCCAATCTGAGGAAAGCCATAAACTCACACATTCAGGAAGCTCAGTGATCTCAGAGTACACAAAGAAGAAAAAAACCAACATAATCAATAGTTCAAACCCAATAATAAAAAGAAAACTCTTAAAAGCAACCACAGTATGTACAGAGAAGCAAGACAAAGGAAGATGTGAAAACAATGCAAGCCAGAAGACAATCCAGAAACATCCGTAATGCAAAACGGCACAACCACAGAGAAACCACCACCTTTGGGAAAGGAGGAATGTGGAAAACTTCAGGCATACAAGAGCTGAAAGAAGTAATCAGTAACACACGCGCATCGCAAGGAAGGCCGAGGGAGATCCTGCAGGCAGAAGGAGCATAAGGCCAGATGCAGGACTCTGAACAGGAGAGCATGTAGCTAAAAGGCAGAGTTATTTGTATTATTTTAACCTCTTTAAGGATTATTGGCTGCTTGTTAAAATAACTCATAGTAGTGTTCACATCATATGTACACAGAAAATATATGACAACAGTTTAAGTCCAGAAGAGAAGGAATGTAAGGATACTACCTAGTGAGTTTCTGTGCCACATGTGAAGTGATAAACAGTACTTGGCGGTAGACTGGGCCAATTAAATACATATACAAGAAACTCTACGGCAGTCACTAAAATTATGAAACAAACAAACAAAAAACTGTTATAAGACAATAAAGTAGATGAAACTAAATTATGAAAGATCCTCAGCCCAAAAGAGGGCAAAACACACAAAGAACACATGTGATAAACAGGAAACAGCAGGACAGCAGGTTCAACCCCGCTACTCTGATGATCACATCCACATGTCAAGGTTCTGAACGCCCCAATGATAAGCAGCAACTCAGACGGAATTAAAAGGCAAGAGGAAAATGCATACTGCCCACAAGAACATAAAGACAGTAGAATGAAGTAAACAGAAGCAGATGCTAAGAGTTTACCAAGGCACTTGAGGATACCGTGTAACCATAAGAAGGCATTACATCACTAAATGCTTCCTCACCAAACACAGCTGCAGAACACACAAAGTACTCATAGACAGGACCTTCTAGACACCTCACCCTGGCAGCCACTAACCTGTCCCCCAATTCCATAAGTCTGTTTAAAGGATACATAAACAGAATGGTACAGGTTCAACCTCAGAACCCCATTAGGACTCAATCTGGAATGACACATCTAGACTGAAGTGTAAATTAGAAGGTTCGATCCTGTTAGAAGTTTCTAAAACACCAAAGTAAGTTGTCCCCCACCCCTAGCAAGCACTACTCATCTCCCTACTCATCTCCCCGAGTCTCAAGGCACAGGACAGCTGACAGCCTTCCCCACACAGCTTCCTCATTCCTCACGATGGCAGACCTTTCAACGTGGACTTGAGGAATTATTTTGACCACTTCCTTTTATTACGAGAAAACTGTATGGAGTGATGGAGTGTTTGTCTTCCAGCTTCCCCATTCCTTCAGAGCCCCAAATAATAAGAATTTGAAATGCCAAGTCAAAAAGACGTTTCTAGCCGGGCGTTGGTGGCGCACGCCTTTAATCCCAGCACTCAGGAGGCAGAGGCAGGCGGATCTCTGTGAGTTTGAGGCCAGCCTGGTCTCCAGAGCGAGTGCCAGCATAGGCTCCAAAGCTACACAGAGAAACCCTGTCTCGAAAAACCAAAAAACAAAAGACGTTTCTAGAAACTCTCCAAAAGAAGCAGTGCTTGTTTCTTTTCTACAAAGAGCAGCCAGTGAGAAGGTTGTCAACAGTCTAAACCGCTATGCTATAAGGATGTCTGCAGCTAAACAGCACAACCAAGTAAATAATCAGTGTGCCATGCTGAAAATGTCAACATTCCCCAAAACATACAAAAGCAGACAAATGAAGATGTCCTTTTAGTGTGGAAAATCATATTTCCTCACAAAACCACTTGCTGCTGGAATGAACCAACTCAAAACAGATTAAAGTGTTCAAATAGGAAACTGCTAGAAGAAATACTTGTGTTTTGGTCTGATCAAGACTTTTTTGGGATCTAATTCCAAAAGTATAGACAGCAAGGCCAAGATAGCAGGTGTGATTACATCACCACAAGAGCTTCTCCACAGCAATCAGAAAGCAAAGCGATCTGTAGCGATATTAACTGCTATGCACCCCAAGAGAATTCAGTTAGATGCTGCTGATATAAAACGGAGGGCTTTTGTATGCAGCAGGTTTCAAAGATAAATATATTTCCTCTAAGTATGAAAAAAATAAGTAACTTTTTATTTTTTTTTATTTTATTATTATTTTTTTTTTGCCTATGAGAAACCCTGACAACAACAAATTCACAATGACAAATGCCACCAGGATCTAGCCACCTTGGCTCTCTTTAGCATCCTGAAATATTGCAAAGGGACAGAATCAAGTGCCAAGCTGGCCTCCCCTAAATGCCTCCTCGTTGATAGATTCCAGGCAGGCACAGCAGGATGAAAAGCAGCCATCCAATCCTGAGCTGCCCTCACCCTCAGCCATTCTTGTTCATTTTTTTTGCTGCTATTTCATGTGCTGTTTCAGGCTGGGAAAATCAGACAAACAAAACTCCTATGCCCACAGAAGCTTTATTCCAATACACCCCTATCCCTTGTATATTTCTCTGCCCCTGCCCACCAATCCCTCTGGTCCCTTACCCCTTTATCATCTAGTCCCCACAGGGCAAAGGGAAGGATCCCACCAGCTGCAACTTGGCAGCCCTGGTATAGAACTGCATTATCCAAAGGCAATGAGGAATATCTACATATGCAACTTAAATTTTCCTAGAAGCCACCTTAAGCATAGGCAAAATAAATTTTAATGATATATATTATCTACCCCAACTTACTCAAAATACTTTCATACCACTACACCAGACAAAAATGTCACATGAAGTATGTTGCCACAATGTCGTCTGTGGGCCTTTTACCAGATGGAAACAGTTCCCTGTTTTAAAACTGCTGAAGACAGTGATACAAAAGGGTGTTAGACTTTCTCAAACACTCTTCCTGTGGCTGAATCTTTGTGTCTAGCTCTTACTCCATCAGCAGGACATACTCCAGTTTGACTTAAGACTTTTGTTTCAGAATGAATCCCACTTGCTCATACATATTTCTCTTTGTTGGTCTGTTTGTTTAATTCTCTGGGATTTATTTGCTAGTTGTTTAGGATTTTTGCATTTATGCATAAACTATAAGCTGGCTTCTGATTTTCAGGGTAACACTAACCCCACAGATTGAGCTGCATACTATGCCTTCTTTTCCCGTTTTTTTTTTTTTTTTCTTTTTTTTAAGGTCTTTGCAGGAGCAATCTTAATTTTCAATGGCTACTAGAATTCTCCAGGCAAGTAGTTGTAAGTTGGACTTTTCTGTGAAAACAGACTAATTCAACCTCTTTACTGTGACCACTTTTTTGAGCTGATTTTGTAATTTCTCTATCCAGGAATGTGTCCTCATCCGAAATACCTACCCCATTCCTTTTCCACTTCTGTAACAGCAGCAAAGTCGCCACTTTCTCTCTGGACTTCAGGAGTTTAGTCTCCTTTTCCTCTTGGTCAGTTTGGCGGAAGATGTACTGATTGTTTTTCAAAAGGAGTCAACTTTGGCTTTGGTGATCCTTCTGGTGTCTGACTATGTGTTTCCTTCTTTTCTGTGCTCAAGTTTACTCCGTGTTCTGCTCTGCCCTGGGGCGAGTGCACAAGGTGATGGTGGAAGAGGTCCCAAGGCCTTTCTAGTTTAATCTCTTAATGTGCAGCTCCACAGCTCCAAATCTTACTGTCTTAGCACTGTCACAGGCAGTTCCTAAGTCTCCATGTTTTATTTTCTTGCCTCTCGGTAGTATTTTCTAGTTTCCCTCTTTTTTCTGTGATCCGTTGGTTATTAGGGCTGTGTTGTTTAATTTCCACATATTTGTGAATCATCCAAATTTCCTTCTGTAATTGTTACTTCCATATTCATTTCACTGCTTTTGTGCAAATTATTTGGTATATTTTCGGTTATTTGAAATGTTGCTGAGAGCCTGTGTGTTAGGTCAGGTAGATTTACAGTGCTGGTTAGGTATTGGCTGGGGGATGCTGAAAGATCCTCTTGATTGTTTGGTCCCTTATAAAAGTGATGTCTGTGTGTTCTTTAAAATTCTATTCTACTTGGTGAGGTTTCACATTTATGCTGTCATTATACAGGCAGTCTGCTTCCGTTCTTACAATAAATTCCCAAGCTCTGACTAAAGCCTTTGTAGAATAAACTCAACACCTCAACCTCCTCTAAGGCAGTCTCACCAACTACTTTCCTCACATTCCGGCCATACTTCCCTGTTAATGCACATATTACATTTTAAAATAACTGAACATTATAAGTTAGATAAAATATAATAAATATGGCAATTCCGGAAATTGCTTGCCCTCCCCTAACTTGTAGGAATTGTTGCTGGTTTTCAGTCACTTCAGTGACTTTCCTGGGCTAATTCTGTGTGTCTATATTGTCTGTGGCCAGCTACAATGCCTCTGTTCAGTCACCTTAGTGAATAGCACTTGGATTCAGGAAGTCTTTGCTAAGGGGCTCTGTGTGTGGTGGGGCAGACATTCCAACTACTGCCTTCACTTTTATTTACTGCTTTCCCAGGGCATTACATGACACACTGGGGCACTCCCAGGCTTTTCCGGGGCCAGCATATAGTCTTCAATATGTGTGTGGCTTTCTCATTCCCTATGAACAAATCAGAATCCTCCAAAGCCCCATATGCACACCTGGTTCTCTACACATTCCATTTAAGGTTTGGGCCAGGTTACTGTTCACCAGACTGGTACAGCCCTCTCAGACAAATACCCTAAGGAATAGGACTTCTCCCAGAGAACAAGCTCTGGACACCAAGTCATGTCAGATAACACTGCCTTGAAAGGGGATTTTTCCAGGAAGCCACAAGACAGGTCAACTAGGGACAATGTTCTCGAGTGGGATTGCTTTTTTTCTTTTTTGGCTTCAAACGAAGTCTGAAGTCTGGTCTGTCCCTTCCTCAAGGCTGCTTACTGGGGGATGGGAACAGTTCCAGCTTTCTAAGAAGACTCAGCTGGAAGCTCCTGAAAAGGTTTCTGCTGTCTTCTCTGGTGTCTTCATGGCTTCCAGGAGGCTGGCTCTTCCTGCATCTGGAGCCCAGGCATGAAAAAGAACTGTATGGTTGTCATGACCTTATGTCCCTTAGTCTCACCTAGTATTCCACAGAGATAATTACTCTGCCTGTAGACTAAAGGCTCTACCACACTTAAAGAGTTTGTTTAAATCTGGAAAAGCCTGGATCATCTGGTGGGCTGGTTCTCTGCCTATCAGACTTGGAAGCTCCTGTTTTCCCTTACACTTCTCTTTTACTTGTATCCAGAAGTGGTGAAAAACATAATTATAAAGGAATTAATTAAGAAAGAGTAGAAGTTCACATTTACCCTAAAGGACCCACTCTTAGTGCAGTAGGAAATGATGAGAAAAGGAACTCTTATCATCTCCAGCGATGTCAGCTAGGTCCAGGGGACCTGGACTCATCAATATCCATTGTCAATCTCAGGCCTGCTCATTACCAAGTAGTGTGAAGCCTTCCTGCGCCTCAGTTGTTCAACTATAAAATGGGCATGACAATTCATTTAGAGGTGTTTTTCAGGCTGACATGCATTTGAAAGAGCCCAGAACACAAAATAATTACTCAGTTTAGAGTTAGTCTGCTTCCATCAACTCAGTCACAGGGATACAAAGGGAATAAAAAAAACAAACAAACTATAGTTAAGACTCACAACTTCCAGTTCAAAGTCTAACAGTCTAGAAAAGGTTAAGTTAGAACCAGTTGTCTTGTTGATCCGTGTAAAAAGGAAGGAAGTGTAAACTACTGGGGAGAGCTTCTTGCACACAAAGCATTCTCGGTAAATCCAGTGTGCGTTCTTCAGCTTTAGAAAAACCTCAATAAGAAAAAGCAAAAGCAAGTTTTGATACTTCAAAAGTCTAACTTCATTTTTATAGAAAATCTCTTCATATGAAACACCTCCCAACAAGATCAGACAGAACAGATGTAGACGCTGGCTTTGCCGAGCACTTCAGATGCAGGAAGAGTTCAATGACACTCCTGATGTCCTGTTCTGCCACTCTGCTCCTTATGTCTGAGTCTCCAGCATTTTGCTCTGGTGCTTGAACTTTAAAGAAAACACACCACTGACAGGAAAACAACTGTACCCAATGAATGTAAATAAGTAAATAAATAATGGTAGTATGTGTTGGTCATCTTTGGTCCTACCAGGCACAGTGTGGTCCTCTGCATAAGTTACATAACGTCACCTCTACAACATTTCTGTGAAGGAGGTATTCTACTTCTGGCATGAGAGTCACAGTGCTAAGTCAAATGTGGGTCACAATGTAATTTAGGAAAGTGCTGCAGCAGGGCAACATTTTTAGACCACAATTTAAGTTCCTCCATAATTGAAAAATTAAAAACTCACAAACTGTAGCTTGATTCTCCTATGACGTGTCAAGTTGTCTGTCCCCCATTGTCCTGTCACCCCACACACTTGCTGAAGGGACATCTAATAAGCTTGCCAAGCCAACCCGTAGACTAATACCAGGAAGCCCCAGAGGAGGAGGAAGGGGAGTCAGGAAAGCCAAAAAGAAATGAGACAAGACCAAATAAAACTAGAAAGATGACAGAAGTTTATTATGTGATGTAAGAAACATCTAAAAACATCTAAAGTCAACTTCCATTGATGGTATGAAAACTGATCTATTAGGAATTACATTCTCATCTACAGAAACTCTAAGTTATCTGAGATGTCTGAAGGGCACATGGCAGGTATTAACACAGATGTCAGAACTCTGTAATAAAGGGCATGCAAGACAAACCAGCGTGGTGTTCAAGTTCCTTGCAGCTTTCAAGATGCTAACTTTAAAAATAACTATATTCCTTCCCTTCCAAGATGTCAGCACCACCATCATCAAAGTCTAGTTTATGTTCCTGGCTTTGAAGCTCTGTTTCTTCATAGGCTAATCAAAAGGGGGGGAGGTTACACACTAGGAGGTACACCCATGGTGGCTTTCTCTGAATAAAACTTTCTGTGAAGCTTTGGAGACAAAAATAAAACTACCTTCCACTAAGATCATGGCAAACAAAGGCTACGATTTTTCAAGACTGTCCCTGCCTACCAGCAACCATGCTTCTAGGAATAGCCTGTCAAGGGAGAGGAAATTGGAAAAAAATAAATAAAATCAAGTCCACAGTTGGCTTGGAATCATAAAGACCAGCAACATACACAGTAGGGACTTGAGCTATCTGGGAAACAGGACAGTTCTGGAGGAGGACATGGGGCAGATCTGATTAAAGTATCTGATACCAAGTGGGGCTGGTTCTAGAAGAGACATGCTCTGGTCATCAAACAGAGCAGAGGGAATCCATGCCACAACTGGTCCTCTGGCTTCTCTTGTGATGCTGCATTGTCACCAGGTAGGCAGAAGAATGGCCTTAGGGCAAAGCATAGGTCCCGGAGAAGAGCTTGAGAGAGGTGACAGTCTGTGCCACCAAACTCTGCTATTTGTTGGAGAGATGGTCTGACTTTTGAGTCTTGGTTTCCTAGTATGTAAGGAGGCCATGAAAAGGCCTTATTTTAACTGCTGCACAAGGTCACCATAAAGATCAAATACAGAAACATACATAAAGGTGTGCTGAAAGGTATAAGGGCTAGAAGATACAAAGACAGGAGAAGGTTTTCTAAAAATGATGTAATCCTTGAGAAGATGAAGGTAAATAAAATTAGCTCTTCGGGGCCACACATTCTTCACAGATTAAAAAATATTGAGGTAGAAAAACATGCAGCTCGGCCAGGTGGTGGAGGTCCACGCCTTTAATCCCAGGACTCGGAAGGCAGAGGCAGGCGGATATCTGTGAGTTTGAGACCAGCTGTCTACAATAGCTAGTTCCAGGACAGCCTCCAAAGCCTCAGAGAAACCCTGTCTAGAAAAATCAAAATCAAAAAAACAAAGAAAGAAAGAAAGAAAGAAAGAAAGAAAGAAAGAAAGAAAGAAAGCAAAACCTGCAGCTCTATTGAGTGTGGGGGTTTGTTTCCTTGTCACTATTACCTAGACAGTACAATATAAAATGAAGTTACATACCCTTTATACTTCATTGTGTATTACAAATAATCAAGAGATGATTTAAGGTATATGGGTGGATTGTGTAGGTTATGCAAATGCATATAGGACTTGAGTATCCATGGAGTTTGGCATCAATAGAGCTTCTGGAACCAACACTCTCCCACCTATCCTGAGGGACAACTTACTGCTACAATCCCAGTTTCCATACAAATATCCTATGGCATCCTTCCACGACAAAGAAGACTACCCCTAATGATCACTACAAAACGACTTGGGCAGGCCAAGCCCAAGGTCGTTAGGGTGGCAATGCTTTTGGAGACACTGGTGACAGTGGCTGCTTCTGGTGCTATCTGTACAGCAACCTTCCTGCTAGGAGAGCACCCCCCCACCCCGACCCCGTACCCTTAAGTCTACCTCTCCCACTGAGTATCCCAGGGGCACCATCTCCTAGCTGCTGCTATGGGTGGTGGGAGGCTGGGTCACAGGGACCCTTTGGGGGTGATCAGAAGACTGTCTTAGAAAGTGACAAGATGGCATTCCCTTGCTGCTCCACTTTGGGAAGGGGTCTGTTTCTGACTAGGGGTGGAGTTGGTTTAAGAGGACATTATTGATGTTCAGGGAGGTGGAGACCCAAGGTTACCTGTTGCTACAACACCCTAGGCCTGCTTGTCCTCTTGTGCTCCACACAGCTGGCTGCCACAACACACAGCTGGCCCCACCTAGGAAAACATGAAGCTGCCCAGGAGTCCCCAGAGAAGCTCACTTCAAGCTCTTCAACCTACAACCCCAGAGGTTCTGCAGCCACAGAGGAAAGCAAAAGTTTCCATACAAGGCATGCTTGGATCATTTAGACTAGATCCTGTTCATGCCAAGTGCACAGAGGGAAGTGTGCAGGGGGCTGACCTAAAAAATTCAACATGCTGTGATGGCTCTCAGAACACCCCAGCTTGCTCATCATGCCCATCTAAGTTCGGCGAACTTTCACCTTTCTTGCAGAGACTTGTTTTTCAATCTATCCAGTTAAACATAATCCACCCCAAATATGTACTGTCTTCTGTGTGAAACATCCTTGTTTAACACAAATGCCTCCTTATCATGTGCCATAATCGTCCTTGCCAGCTTCGTTCATCTCACTGTATTATCAAATAGAAGAGAGAACGCCAGCCAGCTCCCAGCTCCTTGATAAAGCAGCAGGGCTGTCATTCTCTGTTCTGTGCACAGTGAGCACCACAGGGCCTCTCCCACAATCCCGGGGGCTCTGAGTTTTACTGTTACTGTGAATAAGGAGAAAGTGTAAAAAACGAAATAAAGACAAATGGAAAAAGGAGAAAACGGTGCAATTCATTTTGCAATACACAAGAAAGGATTGGAAAGCTATCTTCAAAGTCATTTCTGGATGAAAGAATCACAGACAGTGAATTCTCGTCTTATTCTGCTTTGTAATGCTAAAATGTCCATACTGGGTATATACTATTATTCTTATTTTTATGTTATTTTTTTAAACAGTGAAAAAAGTATAACTGAATAAAAAGCTGAGATTAAAGAGCAAAAAATCAACAAACTCAAGTTTGAAAACAATGAAGTAGCCAGGCATGGTGGAATACTTGGGAGAGACAGAATTGCCATGAGCTCCAGGCCAGCCTGGGCTATAGTGTGAGACCTTGTGTCCACAACTACCCCACCAAAAAACAAAATAAATAATTAAGTGGGCAATCCCACAGAATCTTAACAAACCTAGGCCTTTGTGAGAGTCTGCTTTAGCACCAGCCAATGGCTTCAGGGACGGGAATGGGCTGGGCACCCTTGTGACTTCTCCACAGGCCTGGTCCCTTTAAACTTCAGCACAAGGTAACCAAAAAAAGCTTAAAGTGACATGCTGCTCAGAGGCACCCTCTGAAGCTGCAGCCAATATCAATGCTGACAAGCTAATGGCTACTGAGGGAGAACACGCCTAGATTTCCCTCAGCTTCTAACTTGTGTAGGAATTTAACACATACTTATTTATACAAAAACAATAATCACATGAGTCACTGGTAGAAGAGGTCCCACTAATAGGAAGGGCCCAGTGAGAAGGCTTCCGTGCAGAGGTGGCCTTGAAGCTGGGTTTCAAGAATTTTCCAAACAGAGAAAGTAGAGACAGGATTGCAGGCAGAAAAAAAACCCACCAGCATTCAAAGAAAGAAAAGTTGGGCTGGAGCAAGTAACTTGGCTTTGTGGGAAATAAAGTTGAGCCTTGAAGCCAGAGCAGAATCTGGCACAAGAGCAAAGACAGTGTTAGTTAGGGAAGACACAGCAGGAAGAAATGAAACTGAGATGTTTTGGGGTGATTATCAAAACCCCACTCTGTCCCTGGCCCTGCTGAAGGTGGACAAGACAAGCAGGGAACATTAACACCAGCCCACCACTAATTAGCCCACAAGACAGGCTCTGCTCTCCCACTGTAGAAATGAGGAAGAGAGACCTGCAAAGGGCAGCAATTTGTCCAAGGACACAGAACTGACAGAGCTCACGAACCAGCTTGCAGGTGTTTTTCATTACAGCCAGGATTCAGCACTGACTGAGCTGTTTCCTACCATCCCAGGTAAAGCTCTATGGTGTGGCAAACCTTTGCCGTTCCTAGGATGCTGTTCAAACTTTCAAATTTACTTTCTTTATGACTTTTTATTCTGCCCTGGGGGATAAAGCTGTAGGAGCCATAAGTTGTTACTTGTTCCACATCTTTTGGAACCATCACTGAGAGGACAAGATTACACCGACAGATTACCAACTGGCAACTGATCGATTCCATCCATCATTTCAGAACGTGCTCAGCAGCCTGGAGCAGATCCAGCCGCCATCTGAGAAAGGTCAGCAGGGCCCCACCAAGAAATGCTGTATAAAGACAACGCCAGATCTGTGTGGAAAATGTTAAACACACTCCATGCTGGACAACCCAGAAACTGCCTACAGGGACTGGTGAACCATCATCCAAGAAGCCACGCTGAATTATTCAGAGGCTGTCTCAAGGCCACACTTGGATTGGCCAGGCTCTCTCCCACCTGCCAAAGGAAGGGCGGCTTTCAACCCACAAGGGTCGTTTGTAAACACAAACATGTATGCACACAAGGGGAAAAAGCCCCCTTCTACTTTTCTCCTGAGGTTAACCGTGTGCCAACCCTTAGGTAAGAGGAAAAAGCCGTGTTTCCTAGGATCACTAACAAAGCCTAAAACAGCAATTCTTTTGCCTTGTATTTCATACTTTTCTTTCTTTCTTGCCCCCAAACTCCAATAAAGATGTGTTTCTTTGGTTTTATAAGGTCATTAATCAGAAATAATGTTAATATAAAGTCCTTCCATCATTAAACAGGAAAATTAGCTCTCCCTTCTATATCTGACTTTTTAATCTTTTAATGAGAACATAGCTCTAAAACATGATTTTTTACAATAATTTCAATTCTTGTTTTGTATTTAGAGATCACCTGCAGTCATCACCCCAGCTAAAAAGCTACTGTATATGAATGTCCAGGATGGCAGGCCTGGGTTTCCCTAAAGGCCACCTGTCCTTTAGTCTCCAGGATAACTGGCAGTCACCTATGATACCCGAGGAAAAGATGTACAAAGATGTTTCCTTTGGAAGCTATGTAGTACCTCTTAATATGAACTTTTGTAAAATAAAAGGGCATAGCATTGATAATAAATGGGTCCAGAATTGAAGATCTGTGCTGAAGCCAGTTTGATCTGGGGACTTCCTCACTCAGGAGGCTGATTAAGGACACTTTTCCTCTACGTGAACCCACATATTGAGAACTACATTATTCCCACTCTCCTTCTACTGTCGTAGAACACTAGAGTTTCCCGGTGTGTGGACACTTCCTGAAAGGTCTTCCCTTACAGTCACAGGCAGTCTCCTGCCCACTCCACAGTCATGATGTGTTCTTGAATGACTCTCACACCTGACCTGGCTCAGTAGAACTGACAAGTACACAAAAGCTTGACTAAAGGGACCAACTATTTAAAAAATATGACTCATCATTTACCTTCTTGGGAGGGGGCAGGAAAAAAAGGGATGGAAACTTGTAACATATTCCAAAAGTAAAGATGTTAATGGCTTTAGAGTCACTGAACAGCCATCCGTGTAGTATCTCCAGGCTCCATGAGAAGCATTACACTCATCCCAGACGCAAGGAGGTTTTACCTTGCAGCAACATCCCACCTGCCTACGAAAGTAAATCCACCCTCCATGGTCCAACTTTCATTTATCTAGATTCTCAACTTAGCAAAGCAGAATTGTGAGCTACAGGAAAAATGACCTGCAACCAACTTTTAAATATAATCTCCACAACTATTCCAGGCACCTCGAATGTAAATTGAGTGCTGGGAGAGTACCATCACAAGATTAGGTGGCTAAGCCCTGGATGCATACAACCCTCTGCTCACTTTCAGAACAGTGAGTTCTCAAACAGTGCAGACCACTTGTGCCAAAAACCCCATCAACTTTTATATGATACTTATTTTTTTTTATAAAGGGTCCAGCTTCACTGTAGCACTTGGTCTAAGATTTATAATCTCTTGCTTTTGAATCCATAGCTACGTGGGATGACTCTTAGAAACAACAGTGTGAAGATGGCCCTCATCCTGGATTCTGCCATGCATTTCGTGACTATAGAAAATCTAGTCCATCACTAGTGAAACCTCAGGCATGGGTAGCCACAGTCTAGCTTTCCGGGTGCAGTGCTCACTGCAGTAGTTCCAGGGGGTGTCCCCAGACCAGCCAGACCAGCAGCAGTACTGCCTGGGAATTTAATAGACAAGCACATTCTTGGGTCTCAGCCCAGGACCTACTGAATCAGAACATTCACAGATGGCATCTCACTCCCAGGAGGCAAATGCCCTTACATTTGAGGGCAGTCACCACAGCAGCTACCAAACGTGTTTGCACACTTAGAGCCTGCAGGTAGCACTAAAGGCCATCTGGAAGAACAGAAGACAGGAAGCTCAAGTTTTACATTTCAGAACCCCCAACCCCTGCCACTGACCACACTGTACGATCAGCCTGCTGAGTAAAAAGGTGAGAGGAGCCTCAGCTTTCAACAGAAGCCAGGTTGTAATGCTCCCCACCGCCACCACCACCCCAACCCCATCATGTTGAGGGATACACTCAATACTTGACTCTTTTCATTGTTGTGCTTGATACGATTATGGCACACTTTAAGAATGAAGTCAATGACAATTAAAACAGCCAACAAAACAGAAAACTCAAATTATGACTAGCTACTGTGTGTATCAACGTAGTATCAACATACTTGATTGCAAAAGAATGAGGCCCCTACTCTGAAAATCGAATTATACAGATGTAACAGAAGTGTGAAAGGAGGATCCCTCACCCCCAATTAAAACAAGGTATCCAGCTAGCCCTCTGAAGGACCACCAAAACCAGCTGTTTTACCATCCAAACACTTGGAATAAGGGTATGGCTTAACTGGAACTCTTCATGGGCCGATGGAGTCAGCATGAATCAGTAACAACCACTTCAGAAAACCATTTTGCAATACTAAAGCTGAACCCACAAGCACCTATGAATAGCTACCACTCCTGGGTAAAGACACTCTAAAGATAAGAGTGTCAAGGTCCATCAAGAGCTTTAAAAGAATAATCTCAGAAGTGTTAACTCCTCGTAGTTGCAAACCAGAAACACCTAATGTTATCCATCCTCAGTAGGGTAGCATTATGCATACAACAAACTAGAAGCAGGAAAACAAAAAACAAAAAAACAAAAAAAAAAACATGGTACATACAGCAAGGATGGATCTGGCAGAAATGATACTAAGGAAGACAGATGCAAAAGGCATAGGAGTCCAATCAGGCACAACTAATTTGATGACAGAACACACCTGGGATTCACGACAGGTTATTATGAACCGCTAGCTGACCTGTGGCACACTGCATTCAGTGGGGTGAGCCGCATACTCAAAATCCATGTTTAACCCTTTACAAATGAGAGGGGCTATGTATGCAAAAGATGTACGCGTCTGGTTGCTATGTTACAACTGTAAAAATCTACATCTCCGGGTACCTGTACCCTGATAAAGTACATTTGCTGTAAAAAATGTTCTGTGTTTGCTGAGCTAAAACCCAAAAGTAAAGTGAGTTTTCCTCTTTTCCCATGTTGTAGCATCAAATGTATCACCTATAAAACGGCAGACCGTTTTTTAGCTTGCATTCCCTAGCCCAAATTTATTTCATATGCCATTTAATACGCCCCTTCTCAGGTGGCACCGACTGTCCACTGTCCCAGGCCCCAACATGTCCTGATAGCTGATCACCATCTACAGGAATACCGAAGGGCCTGGTTCTGGGGTTTGGACTGTCACTGTGTCCTGGAATTGCTTTAAACCACGCTCGGCTTAACCCGACGCAGCTTCTCTAAAGCCGCCAAGCAAAATCTCTGGTTGGAATGCAGCAAGATTCTAGACACTGAGGACCCGGTAACACCCAGGGGCAGCGGAGTCCCGGAGCCACGGCTGCCCTCTGCAGCCAGGGTAGCTAAACCCGCAGCAACACTCCAGGGAACCCGCGCGTTCTCTCACTCCGCTTCCGTGTTTGGAGTTCCCGCCTGGCGGGACACGTGACCAGGATATGCAGCAAAGTGTGCGGCGCCGAATCCCGGCCCGCACTCGCAGGACCTCGCGGACCGGTGCTGACCCAGGCAAAAGCCTCGCGCCGCCGCCACCCTGAGCGCTCCCGGCCCACGCACCGCCCGCGTTTACCTGGAAGTAGGAACACGAGTTGCCGGGGAGCCAAGTCCCCGCGGTCTCGGCCCGCGGCCATGTCTCGCGCCGCCGGAAGTGGCACCGAGGGGCCCGCCAGCCCGGGCCACCAGCGTACCTCCGTTTCCGGGCCCGCCCGCTCCGCTTCCTCTTTCTCTTTGAATTCTGCGCGGGCGCTGGTGTCACAGAGACTTGGAGCCTCCGCGGCTCTCACACCCCCAGCTTGCGGGGGCTGCTTATATGTGTATTTCACACATTGAGGTTCCTAATGCATGCGAGCAGTCTTCCAATTGGGTTTGGGACAATTTGATGATTATGATAATTTTTTAAAGATAAAATCCAAAATATGTATAAAACATGGAGTTCAACATACAAACTTGTTTAGGAGAATTTTTATATTAGAAACAAGAGTTAGTGTTGAGTTGGCTTGATTTGGATTTGACACTTGGTCTCACCATATGCCCGAGACTGGCCTTGAAACTACGTAGCCCTGGCTAGCGTTGAACTCTGGATCAAGGATCTCTCAGGTGCTGGAATGACAAGGGTCTGTGGTTTACTTCCAAACCATAATTTATCATCAGGAGGAAAAATGGTTGTCCTGTTTTTATTTTATTGCCCACTGCTCACCTAGTGACAATAGAAAAAGCTATTCAGCCTTGACTAAGGAGATGGAAAGAGCATCCATTTCAAAGGGCCAGCTTCCCAGCAGGGACAGTAGCTTGTCCTGAACAATTCTTTCAGGCAGAATGTGCCCTATGTTCTTTCTTATCTAATCTAATGGATATATATAATATATATATATATATATATATATATATATATATCTTTTGAGAAAGGACATAGACAGCCAGAAGTTGCTCTGGATCTCAAGACAAAATTCTGAGATTCCCATCAGACACAAACCTCTTAAAAATACCCACCTCTAACCAGACTATTCTAAGACCATGAGAAAAATAAGACCAAGCAGGAACATTGCATGATTTTGTCAGAAAAAAAGGAAAGTCAGAGTGCCATTTGTGCAATGTCAAAACTCCAGCAGTTGGCTACATGAGAACTGCTGCTGCTTTACCTAGTACAGCTAGTCTCCCTGGCTGTGGCTAAAAGTCACAGAGATAGGGCAGGATAAAAAGACAGAAGAGGACACTAAAGGGGAAGGGGACCCCCAGGGACCTGCTTTACTTTTCATGCTGGCTGAGAATAAAGAATATTGACTCAATTGGACCATAAGGTGGCTGAACTGGCAAAGGTGTTATAGAATTAATATGCCTTCCTAGGGAGAAATCACTGCACACTGAGAGGTTAATAAAGGAAAAGCTCTTTAGTAATATTGCATGTCTGGCTCTGGTTAATGCTCAAAGAGGAGCTGGCCTCTAGTAGAAGATGTTGCTACTCAGGCTTATGTATTTCATATAGGCTGTCATCCATAAATCTCTTTTGGGTCCTGGCTCCAGGTTACACCGAACAGTTTAAACAGAAACAAGGAGACTGCAAGTCTGGTCACTTGGGCAGATGGGAGATTTACACTGCAAAGAGACTGCCAGAATTAGTTAAGTACAACAGTGTGGTTCTTGCCCACCTGGCAGAACAATGCTTTTCCTGATGAGAGCACAGAGAACTTCATGGCAGACCAGGACATAATGATGGTTGTGACCCTGTGCTCCCTGGAGCATGTCCAGAGGCATGTTTTTTGATACAGGATAGGTCTAATGGCTAGTTGTAAGTCTAGGTTGTCTCCTTTTCTTATGAGAATGGAGACTAATTGGAAATGAACAAGCATTAGCAAAAACTTCCTCGGCAATCCTGAACTTCAATTGTGTTACAGAATTTTCTTTCCCACGGCTTCTAACAATTCTTGTTAGTGCACTACTGTAGCACAAATAATAAAAATTCAGAGACACATATTGGGGTTCCAGCTGAAGAGCAGAGAAACAAAGCAGCCGAGCCACCAGAAAGCTCTTACCTCTACCAAGACTGGGGGATCCTGTTCTCCCAATGGGGAGAGACTAATTGCCAGTGACTGGAAACTCTACCAAGACTGGGGAGTTGTTATCCTCAACATAGCTGGAGACAATTGCTCCAATCTGAGACCCTGCTCCTATTTTATATACCTGTCCAGTGCTGGGATTAAAGGCATGAGCTCTGTTTATCTTTTAGACTGATTCACTCTCATGTAGCCCAGGGTGGCCTTGAAATCTCAGAGGTCCATCTGCCTCTGTCTCCTGAGTCCTGAGACTAAAGGTGTGTGCCACCACAGCCCAGCTTCTATGGCTATGACTAGCTTTGCATTCTAGTCTTTTTTAGATCATAAACAATATATCACTACCCACTACTTACCTCCCGGTAATATTAGAGGCAGTGCTCCTTTAACTAAATTCTACTTTTCTGTAACTTAGTATTTCCCAGGCAATTTTATTAGTTAATACTTTATAGCATCAATTTTATTACTTTGACTTTCTCCTGAGTTCAACAACAGAAGCCAAGTGATAGAACAGTAATGAACTGACTCCTAAAAGTTTTCCTCTGACCTCCAGACATGTGCTGTGGCACGGGCATGTGCTAAAGATGAACCAATTTTCCAGTAATGTGAGTGTCTTAGCCAGTGTTTTGCTTAATAGCAAAACTAAAAAGATGTTATTTAAAGTGAAAATGGTGACACTTCTTCAGGACAGGAGTCAGTCTCTTGTTGAGAGTTCTGTGATTTATACTGATGACTAAAGACCCACATCCCTGAAAACTTTATCTCCTTCATCAGATACCTCTAATATAATTCAGCTAGTAAGAAGGTTTTTTAAAACACATGTGTGTGTTTCATATGTGTGAGTACATGTGAGTGCAAGTGTGCATGTACATAGTGTGTTTACATGTAAAGACCCACTGTTGGCATTAAGTGTGTTCCTCAGTTGCTCTGCACTTTATTTATTTGATAAAGGTCTTACTCAACCCAAGACTCACTGATTCCAGCTAGTCTCGTGAGCCAGCTTGCTCTGAGGGCCCCCTCACTTTGCCTTTGAAGCTCTAGCTGTACAAGTGGTTGCTAACAATGCCCAGTTTTCTATATGTGTTCTGGGATCGGAACTGTGGTCCGTGTGTTTGTATGATAAGCATTTTATCCACTGTGCCATTTCCCAGCATAAGGATTATTCTTTTTTTAAAAAAAGATTTATTTATTTTATGTATATGAGTGTTCTATCTGCATGTATGCCTTTATGACAGAAGAGGGCATCAGATGCCATCGTAGATGGCTGTGAGACACCATGTAGTTGCTGGGAATTGAACTCAGAACCTCTGGAAGAGCAGCCAGTGCTCTTAATTGCTGCGCCATCTCTTCAGCCCAATGGCATTATTCTTTAAATGCTTGCAATTTCTCTGCTTTAAATATAGGCATGAAGCATGATTTTTAAAATATCCTTGTCAAATTTCCAGCCAAAGCAGATAGGGCTTGCTTATTTATTATAATGATCAGATCAGAAGTGAATAATTTGTTACAAATGAAACATTTTTTGGAGTTGGGAAGATTTTTTTAAATTGTGAAAGGATTGCCCCTGTATTTATGACCACAATATTAGTCACTAAACTTTGGCAGTGATTGACTAAGTTGTCTAAAAAAATAACTAAGAGGGCTGAAGAGAAGGATCAGTTGGTAAAGTGCTTGCCATGCAAGCTTGGGGATCTGAATTCAGCCCCCAGCATAAATGGAAAAGCAGAATGAAGTGCTGGAACCTTTATTCACATTGCTGTAGGTGGCACCTAGACGGGAGAATCTCTGGAGCTTGCTCCCAGATAATCAGGACAAATTGGTGAGCTCCAGGTTCATTGAGAGACCCTGTCTTAAAAACTCTGGTAGAAAGTGAGAGAGAAAGACCCTTGACATTGACCTTTGGACTCTACATGTGGACATGAACCCTTGCAATACACCCATGTTCATCCACTGTTACGATAAATCTTTCAGCCAAAGCTGCCGAGCCCTACCGCCACGTGAGCATTCTCCGCCAGCCGCCCAAATTCTTCCTGCCTCATGGATGAACAAAATAATACAGAGACATATTAGGTACAATGCTGCTAGGACAATGACTAGGATTCTTCCTCTGTTAGCTCAGTCTTAATTATCATAAATCTATATATTTTACAAGACTTATCTTATCGGATGCCTTATTGCGGTCCCTCCTTGCTGGTGGATCACATTGCGCTGCTGGAAGAGCAAGGGGAAAAAAGGGACCCTTTCTATTTCTCCTTGCTCAATATGAGTCTCCTTGTTATGTCACTTCTGGCCTGGATCACCACTTCTCTACTGCATTTCCCAGAATCCTCTTTGACTCCTAGTCCTGTCTAACTTGCTGCTATTGGCCAAACAGAACTTTACTTAACAATCAATAAGATAAACATACACAGTACATTCCACGTACAAGCACACACCAAAAATATGGAACTTGTGGACAGGAACTCTATTTCTGTTTTAAACTGTAATGAGGTTTCAGAAAGCATGAGCAAGATTGAGAGTTGAACATTATGTTAAACCTTACCATTGAATATATGTTCAAAATGCTCAGTTTGTTATGCATGGGCTTGTAGAAAGGAAGAGCACCATAACCTTGAGAATAAAAGAAAAAACATTAATTTCAGGTTTCAGATCATTCTAACAGTTTGTAAAATAATGCACAGACTAAGGCAAAGCTATGTGAGGCAGTAGATATCTAGCTAGTCCTCACTGGATTCTTTGTTTGTAAAAGCTTTGTTCATGTGCTGTTTATACGACATCACTCTAGGTGAAGTTGTTCTTTATGAAATTATTTTTGACATCAGATGTGTATTCTATGATCCAACATACAGATGGTGTTCATATAGTAATTGTAACAGGCTTCAGACCTTAGTTTCAGTAGGCCCCAAGACTTTAGCACAACTGCATCCATGATGGAAGTACTACCCAGGCTGTAAAACTCAGCCTGCAGACTGTACCACCTGCCAAAATGAAATCAAAGACCTTGTTGGGGACCAAAACTTATCGATTATAAAATATCAGGGGTCCAAACCTCCAGGAGCCTGAATCTCCCATTGTCTTTCAGATGCTGGCTAAATTGCTGCCTGCTGGCTTGGCCTCAGTGGAGAATATATCCTAGTTTGCATAAGAACAGACCTAGGCCCCAGGTGTTCCAGCACCTATTCAGAGAACTTGCTTACTGTGCCTAGAGTCTGTTTAGGTGCCTCTTAAATTAAAGAATTATTTGATATCAGCTATATACATGATAGTAGATGCCTTCTGCAAGCACCCTCACTGTTGGAAAGCTATTTAGGAGGACTCTAGAATAAACCAGAGACTCCAGTTTCCAGCATGGACTGAGAGCCCTCCTGAAATGGCAAGAAGCATGTGTCTGGTCTTTATCACCCTTGGGTAATCCCATCAGAAGGACATATGTTTGTCTTGTTGGTTGACAAATAAAGTACTGTGGGCCAGTAGGAAAGCAAGATAGGTGGGACTAGAAGTCAAGGAGGATTCTGGGAAATGTAGTAAAAGAAGTCTTGTGCTACAGACAGAAAGTGACATAGCAGGCAGACTCATATATAAGCAGGGACAAACAGGAAGTTGCTCTCTTCCTTTTCCTCCTGCTCTCTGCTCTGGAGCCACTATGTGATCTGCCAGCAAAAGAGGGAGCTTACCGCTGGTGTCCTCTGTAAGATAAGTTTAATGATTATGGTTGATAATTAAGACTGAGCTAGCATATAAGAAATCCTAGTCAATTGGCCAGCAACATTGTAAACTAATATAAGACTCCGTGTGTTATTTTGGGAGGCCACGTGGCAGGGGGACTTGGGCTTTGGAGGAAAAATTTATCATTACAGTCTTCTCTGGTGAATATTCCACAATAGTAGCAATGCACAATAGTAACACAATTTCTACCATTTCCCCAGAAATAATTTCTCTATTAATAATTTTATTCCAGACCAGTGGCTACTTCATATATGCCCTGTATAGCATATGTGCCCTGTATAGCAATTGATACAAATTTAAGGATATATTTGCTATACTGTATTATGTTTCTATTTCTTGTTTAAGATATTGCAGCTCATTTAAAATGTAATGTAAAGTTTTAGTCCTTGAAAGCTATTTAGGGAAATAGATGCAGGTTAATAGTTAGTTTTCTATAACAAACTTATAGTCATGCTAGGTATGTTTTCAAGGTCATGCAGATATACATTATAGATAGATAGGTAATCTTCAAACACTTCAAAGACCTTCAGAATATGGTATCTAAATGTTATAATAACATTAGGCTTTTCATGACAGTGAGACATGTCTGCTACTGACATCACCAATCTACTTAATAAAAGGACGATGGGCATCAAAGAACCTCCATATTGAGTTTGCTTTTTGTAGTAAAAGCTAGCCATTTAGGCAAGAAACTTCCCTTGCTTAAACTGCTGACAGTATGCTGTCCAAACTGGAAAAACAGGACATACAAAAAAGGTGATTGCTGAACTTTGCCAAGACAAGGTAGGACAGTACTTCAAGATTCCTACTTTACAGAAAAGTCTGTCAGATATTCTAGGCCTGTAGGCCCAAGATGGATGCCCCAATATTGGAGGGGAACCTTGGAGCAACTGTCCAGGCAGCCAAATCTCTGTCATTTCTATAGTTTTGGAAGTTGCTTTCTAGCACTTCTTGTTTACTCAAGTAATATTTTATTCTTCTTGAGTCTCTGATGGGGATTGAAGACTAGATAGTTATAGTTCTACAGTTTTCCTTGTTACCATTTTTTTTAAAAAAAAACCTTACATAGAGGTGTAAAGTTTATAAGTTTGAGAAACAAAAGTTTAAGTTGTTTATCTAAGAACATGTTTTAAGTTCTAAAAATATTTTTAGGATGGTAATACAATTCATCACAAAGTTACATACAAAATTTTGGACTAGGACTAAGATAGGATAGACAATGAGTATTTTCTCTAAATTTGCTAAATGCCAATGGACATTGGCACTGGACATTGTAAATGTAATTCTTACCTGATAATTGTTCTTATTGTATATAATTTTACTATGTTACAGCTAAACCTTTCTTTTTTGTTTAGACAAAAGGGGGAAGTGTTGTGGAATATTCCTTTATACTGTGTAAAGATATGTCACTGTAATTGATTTAATAAAAAGATAAATGGCCAATAGCTAGGCAGGAGGTATAGCTGGGACTTCTGAACAGAGAGACCTCTGGGAAGAGGGAAGGGAGAATTGCCAGACAGAGAGGAAGCAGGATGGTTGGTACAGAGTAGAGGTAACCAAGCCACATGAAAGAACATAGATTAAAACATATGACTTAATTTAAGTTCTAAAATTATTTAGGAATAAACCTAAGTGAAGGCTGAATTTTCATAATTATTAATAAGTCTCCATGTCATTTTTTGTGAGCTGGCAGCCCCAAAGAAAAGTTTGACTACAGACTTCTATTGAGTTAACTGTAGCTCCCACTCAACTTTGTAAAGCCAGATAAAGAACAGACCCCAGAAAAGGCATGTGCAGTGTGGACTGCGAGCTCTACTGAAGCCATTTTAAATAAATGTTAAATGTAAATCTGTCTTTCTTAAAGGATATGACAGTGGGGCTGGAGAGATGTTGCAGCAGTTATGAGCACTTTCTTACTGGAGTTTGGTTCCCAGAACCAACATTGTGTAGATTACAACTGCCTGTAAAGATCGCCCTGGGGATCCAATACCCACTTGTAGCCTCTGCAGGCACCCACACCCACCCACAGACAGACAGACAGACACACACACACACACACACACACACACACACACACAGAGAGAGAGAGAGAGAGAGAGAGAGAGAGAGAGAGAGAGAGATGGAGAGAGAGAGCGGTACCTAAATGCCTTGAACTTCAATTTATTCTTTTTATATTTTGGAATTATTTTAATCTTTCAGGTTTCTTTTCTTTATTCTACACTAACAAAACAGACTAATTTGATACACAGCTTAATAATGAGTTGAGACTTTTGGTTTCCAAGTAGTGACAAAAGATCATTTTAGATTATTCCCCAGATAACATAGGAGCATCTCTGTCAGCCTACTGCATACTTAGGCTGAAAACCATTTTATGGATAATGATTTTAAACAGGAAACCCCATTAGGATACTAATCAAAGTCCAATGTATGTACAAGATACTTCTCCTTCATGACTACTGTCATGGTGTAAAACTATTGTGGGGCTGGGTAGCCAGTGAGAATGTGAAACACATGAAATTGGGGTACATCATTTCTGAAAGGCAGCAGAGATTTCACTCTAACTGAACAGGTTTGATGTTCCCATAAATATGTTCCCAAATGGTAAATTTGCTAATAGATTCTTTCATTACCCTTATATCAATCTTTATGTATATTTGTTTAAAAAAAAGAGTACAAATCTGGAGCTGAATTTCTAATGTTTTGAGAGATTTTACAAATGATTTGCATGAGTGAATATACATCTGAACACTGTTTTAAACTGGCCTTTAAAAACTCCACATTTTCTAATAGATTATAGTTTTGAGTATGTTTTCTTTTTTTCTACTAAAAAAAAGGTCTTTAGGTGAATTCACATGTCAGAACATACTGGAGCCTCCCTCTTACTTTCCACATAACAGTGACCATCCTCTTCCAGGCCACACGTTGGCACCCACTGTTGTGGCTGAAGAAGATGTTTTTGAAGTGGGTAGCTTGAAGGAAGGGAAGGAGGGACACTTGGGGACATGCAAAGCAGGGTTTAGTATTTCTAGCCTGTATTGCAGTGCTTTGCACATAATCAAAGCTAAGTAGAGGTTTTTGTTTGTTTGTTTGTTTTTTTTTTGGTTTTTTTTTTTTTTGAGACAGGGTTTCTCTGTGGCTTTGGAGGCTGTCCTGGAACTAGCTCTTGTAGACCAGGCTGGCCTCAAACCCACAGAGATCCGCCTGCCTCTGCCTCCCGAGTGCTGGGATTAAAGGCGTGCGCCACCACTGCCCGATTGTTTGTTTGTTTTAAATGCCCAAATTTCTGAATATCTAGAACAATGATTACTGTAAAATGCAAAGAGAAAAACTATTGCTGATTATGAATTATGTATGTTGGATTATAAAGATCAACATACATATGCTGAGCCCTTAAAATCCAACCTTTGATGTACAAATAATGTTAAACTACCAAGCATTTGGTCAAGAGCGGCTTAGTGGTACAGGCCCATAACCACAACTCTGTGGGAGAAGGAAGCAGGAGGTTCATGACTTCAGGCCCTGCTTGCCCTACAGGGTGAGTTCTCCCACAGGTACATGATTGACCTGATATTTAGGGAAAGGATATGAACACCCCAAAATGGTATGTATTGTAACATATGTGACATGCTACTTAGTTTTTTGTCAACTGGACACAAGCTGGAGTTATCTAGGAGGAGGGAGCCACTGAAAGAATTGTCTCCATTAGAATGGCCTGTGGGCAAGTCTGTGGGTCATTTTCTTGATTAATGATTGATGTGGGAGGGCTCAGCCCATTGTGTGTGGTGCCATTCCCTGGACAGGTAGTCCTGAGTTCTGTAGAAGGCAGGCTGAGGAAGCCATGAGTAGAAATCCAGTAAGCAATGATTCTCCTTTGGCCTCAGCTTCAGTTCCTGCATGCAGGATCCTGCCTTGAGTTCCTGCCCTGACTTCTGTCAGTGATGGAATGTGATCTTGGAGGTGTAAGCTAAATAAACCCTTTTCTTCCTCAGCTGGTTTTGGTCAGCATCTTATCACATTAGTAGAAAGAAAACTAAGACATGGGACATATAATCTATATATATATATATATATATACACACACACACATATGTGTGTGTGTGTGTGTGTGTGTGTGCTTGTAGATAAATATATTATACAACATATATATTTCCTAATTGACCAGCATGACCTAGCTCCCAAATAGTAGTCATTATTCTTCAAGAGTGGGACAGGGTGTGTTACAAAGGCAATGTCATCTATATATATGGTGTCTTAATTAAAAAATAAAAATTAAAACAAGCATCACAGAATTTCTTAGTAGTTTCTGTCTGTTTGGAGATTTAAAGTGCTGGCTTCCTTGTAGTCAGCACTACAGAAGGCCATGCATTTTAAAATCAAGGCCAGTTTTAAAACACAGCCAGCCATATCCTTAACATGTAAAAACCGACAAAGCTGGTAAATGCATTTTTAACAACAGTTTTATGGTGTGGAAACAGCTTTCCGCAGAGAACATCCTGGTTCTGGTTTTCATGGAAAAACAAGATAAAGGGAACAGACTTGAGCTTCAGCCAGGGACATTTCGATTAGACATCAGGAATAACTTCATCTATCTGCAAGACACCAGACTGCCTGGGGATTTTGAGCATAAGAGTGAATAGAAGTAGCTTTGGTCCTATCAGTCTTGTAAGTGGAAAGGATCATCCATGTCCTATATCTTATGAAGAGCTTAGCTGTTCTCCTCAGAACCCACAGCAAGGCAGAGAGGACAGTGCAGATGAGAACGAGGAAGCTTAGTGCTCCCTAGTCAAGAGCCTGTCCTACTGTAAAGAGCAGTTGGTACCCTAGCAGGACCAGCAGAAAGGCTCAGGATATAGGGATCACATATATTCCAGTGCCCTCTCTCCATCAGTTGATAAGCATCTGTAGGCAAGCTTTCAAGACCTGTAGTGTGTAAGGTACTCTATAGACCAAATATAAAAAAGACATCATTGCTTATTCTATGTGAGAAGATATATAAAAATAAAGTACAACAGAGCACTGTCATGAACCCCCTGTTGAGGTACAGGAACAGGGCTGGGTATGTCTCAAAAGAGGAGGGATTTATAGGCGACTATAGGGTGGGGAGATTTGAACAGTGAGCGGAGGGTTGAGAGGGTCCTGCTGGTGTTGGCTCTATGGAGTGAAACCCAAGCAGGGAGGTTTATGAATAGCAGAGAATGTGTCACATGGAGAATGTGTGAGTGAGCAGGGAGGTGATAAAGGAATAACTGGTCGTGTGTGGTCTCAGAATTCTTTGAAACTCAGCCAGTGATGTCTGGATTTGAGGATGAAGGGAAAAGGAACCATGTGTGCTTTGGGGTATACTGAAAATCCTCTTATAGATTTGTTTGGCAGCAGTCCCCATAAGGAAGTTCAGGCATTTCATAATGACTTGGTATATAATAAAAGATTAGCCTGTCCTTCCAGCTTTTATTTATCAAAATGTGATGGTTAATCCAGTGTTCTTACATCCTACCCAGGTATTTTAGAGAACACTGAAGAAATGATGACTAGGTGTAATATAATAGGATGGCCTCCTCCTCATCAGACAGCCGTGCTGACCTTGATCTTCACTCTTAAACCCTTTCCTAGGCTTTGATCTTCTTTGGTGTTTTTACCGCAAGAGTAACAGCTGCAATGAGAAATGCCAGCGCCCCTGAATTCTTAGCTGTGGAATCGCTCATGGCTTTGTTTCAAGCACCTAACATAATGCTTGTAACAGGCCCATGAGCCATAGGGAAGAGGGTGGAGCACAGGGTGCTGTTTCCATGCACCTGGGCAACAGGCCCAGCAGAACTCATAGCCCTTACCTATCTCTGTCTCTAGACTGCTGTGTCCTTAGGTTTCATTTTAAAAGAGAGGGGTTAAACGGGATAAACTGGCATCCTAGGGTAATTTAGATCCCCTGTGGCCACCAAAAAGGAAAAATTTAGTTGCCTGAAGATAAGTGACTAAACAAGTTCTACCAGTTGAGCTCACTTGGGACCAATCACACTGGAGAAGTGGGGCTGCACACACAACGCCCCATGTAGTCCTTAGAGTTGCTGTGTCCAGTGCCTACGGAGCATGGGTGGATTTGACGAATTCAGTCCCTGGAGTACAAATTGCTCATCAGACCTCTTAACTCACTAGTTTCAACTCCAAAGTAAGTTGTGAGGACATGGACTCCCACAAGCAGCTTGGTCCTATCCTAAAGGGAGTTCTCCTCATGCTCACAGTGTGGCTGCAGTGGCAGGAGGATGCTGTGCCTCTTAGTGGACATAGAAGCATGAAATACAAGTCTTCCTTTATGGTCTATCAGTGTCATCTCAAATTACACGCCCACCCTTGGCCTAATCTCAGTGGATGCGACTACCTTTGCCTTGAGCAAAGCACATTTTCTTCCAGGGAAGCTGGTGGAGACAACTGCTCCGGAATTATGGGAAATAGAAGCAGACATCTGAAATGTTTCGTTCTTTGGTGGCAGGCATTGCTGCGGTACTGATCTTACATCTGGGCTGGGGAGAGAAGGAGATGAATGAAAGTTCAAGAACTAGATTTTGAGTTCACTTCCCAGCACCCACATGGCAGCTCATAACTCCAATTCCAAGGGATCCAACACCCTATCGTGGTTTCCAAGGGTACCTGCCTGGCATGTATGCAGTACACATACATACATATGTATACACAGAAACACACACAAAATGGAATAAGTTTTTTTGTTGTTGTTGTTTTTTGCTTTTTGTTTTGTTTTTTGAGACAGGGTTTCTCTGTGTAGCTTTGGAGCCTATCCTGGCACTTGCTCTGTAGACCAGGCTGACTTTGAACTCACAGAGATCCACCTGTCTCTGCCTCCCAGGTGCTGGGATTAAAGGCGTGCGACACCACTGCCCGGCTTTTTTTTTTTTTTTGTAGTTGGATAGACCTCTGGAGACTAAAGTATTTTCCCTTGGTTTTTGGTATTCTAATATGCCCATTTAAATGCAAATAGAACCAATTTCTCAAAACAGTGATTTTGAACCATAGAAAAGCTCACTCATTTTTCCCTGCCCAGTCACTTTTTTCATGTTAATGCCAGCTTACTCTTGGCTCTTTTCTTAGTAATACTTATGCCTTCTGTGCACAGCCTTCCTCTCTCAAAGCATTCACTTTGCATGTAAACAGGGAGCTTGGCTTCACCCCCCCCCCATTTATACCCACATAATAGTAGTTTCACGATAAAGAACACAACATGAAATCTCATCTTCAGGGTTATTAGGCATCTCATGTGCATTTTGACCTTTTTGTCTTTTAACTGTGAATCTGACTCACATGAAACACCCTATTTCTGCTCCACAGGGGGTTAGAATGTTAAGTGTAGATTCATGTCTGTAAGGCGTTTTAAAGTTAACAGTCTGTTGCTTGGATTTAATGGAAGCCCCTCCAAAGCAGGCTGCTCATTTCCCCTGTCAAATTCAGTTTACAGAACACCACAGATGTGATGAGTCTGAGAGGGGTCTGGAACACAGTGAAAATCAGAAGATGCCCACCTGGCAGTGTTGAGTTTTGAAGACACCTGTCCCATTTCAGGTCTCCACAGCCTGTAAGCATCGGTTTCTTTGTTTTGTTTTGTTTTTTTGTAGAAGAGAATTTCGTGTTGGTGCTCTCTGGGAGTTTTCCTTCATTGACTGTTTTCCTAACATGGGGGATTTCTCGGTACCTATCACACTAAAGCTTCAGCACCAGCACTAGCAAGCTAGAGACCCTTGGAGAGTTGGGATTCAAGTGGTCTAGTAGGGTCTGAAAGCGGTTCTGCAATGTGAAGTGATTCCACCAGCAAGGGTTAGATCAGATTCACTCTGACGCCTCAAGGTTCTGTTCTCTGTTTGAACACTCCTTGCTGCCACCCTTTAACAGAGAGATCAATGACCCCAGGGCCCTCAGTGTTCCCTTGGAGCCTCTAACTCGCCACTGATCCATCTGGGAAGCCCCACTACTGTCTGTCTGTCTTTCCAAACCCTGCCCATTCAAAGAGTCTCCAGACGAAGGAAAGGCAGCAAAAACCCAGTTCAAAATTCTTGGCAACTATTGCAACTTCCTCCACTGTTGCCACCAGCTGCCCAAGTTCCCGCCTATGTGCTCAGCTTTTGATCATACTTGGGCACAAACCTAGCTGGTGGTGGACGTGTAACCACCCCTTGCCTACAATCTATAAAACTTTCTTGCCCAACCTGGTGAGAGACTTCTCTGGGTTCGATCTCTGGAACCAGAGAACCTGCCCCGGAGTTGCTTTGCTCAAATATACCTGTTGTTACACTTTTTCAATTTGGCTTGATCTGGCTTACTGCACTGGTGGAGAAATTTATTGGTGTGGGGGCAGAAATCCTATAACTATGGTCGTCTCCTTAATATAATTAAGATTTTCATAGGCTCTTCATCCACTCTTCTGTTGTCATAAATCATACCCCCTCTCTCTCTCTCTCTCTCTCTCTCTCTCTCTCTCTCTCTCTCTCTCTCTCTCTCACACACACACACACACACACACACACACACTCCTAGTGATACTATCTCACTGTGTAGCCAAGATTGGCCTTAAATTTGAAGCCTGTCTTGGTGGAGTGTGTAGGAGGTGCCACCCCACACAGCTGACTTTTCTGCATTCATGAGCCTACTCCATTCACTACTTGATTTCTGTTCTCTGCTTAGTTAGTGGTTCAAAGCTGTATCTCTTGTGAATCCTCATTCCTCTAACTCCCCTTTTCTTCGATGTCCCTCCTGCCTTCTGTCATTTCCTGTATCTGCTTTTGCTTTATTTTCTTTCATTTATTTTATAATGTGAACATTTTCTCTGATACTCTCAAGTGTCCCAAGGACACCACTTAGAGATTCAACATCTTCTTCTTCTGATGTTTTATTTACTTATTTTTAATAAAAAAAGAATTACATTGACAAGGATGAAGAAAGGGAAAACCTTGTATGTATACTGAAACTGTAGATTGTGCAGACACTGTGGAAAGCAGTATGGAAATTCTTAAGGGAAAGTACAAATCGAACCTTCATAAAACACAGCATCTCTTTTTCTAGGCATAGGCCCAAAGGAAGTGAATATGCCATTCTACAAGGTCATCTGCACTCCTATGTCCATAGCTGCATTGCTCCTGATGGCTCAGGTATAGAAACAGCTTACAAAGCCACTGATAAATAGATGTCATTGAGTTCTCTTAAATCCTGCCCTGTCTCCCAAGTGAGGAGACTGGGAGCATGAACCACCACACTCAGCCCTTAAAAAAATCTAAACTTAAAAACCAAAAATTTCAGACTATGCATTTTCTTCAGTTCTATAGTTTTAATTTTAATGAAACTTAATGGATTGAATGAGATGTTGGGATACTGTAGAATTAGGAAAGCATGCTTGTACCCTCACATAAATCTATATAGACTTTTGGCCCAGGGATAGAAGCCTTACCTGGCATGTAAGAGGCTCTGAGTTCAGTTCTAACTCCAGCCCAATTAAGAAGTATTCTAGCTGTCTTCTTGTCCCTTCCTTCCTTCCTTCCTTCCTTCCTTCCTTCCTTCCTTCCTTCCTTTCTTCCTTCCTTCCTTTTTTCCTTCCTTCTTTTCATTCTTTTAATATTGAAAATAGATTATTCTCTCAAATAATACATCTGGAATACATTTTCCCCTCCCTCCAACTCCTCCCAGCTCCCTGATCCATTCCCTTTCTTGCTCCTTTTAGAAAAGATCAGTCCTCCAAGAGATGACAACCAAACATGACAAAACAAAATACAATAAGAAAAGGTAAAAGCCCTCACACCCAGGCTAGACAAGGCAACCCAACAGGAGGAAAAGACTCCCAAGAGCAGGCAAAAGAGTCAAAGATATACCCGCTCCCACAGTTAGAAGTCCCATAACACCAAGCAACAGCCATAACATATACACAGAGTACATGGTGCAGACCCCACACTTTATTTATTTTATAATGTGAGCCCATATGTGCCCTGCTTAGTTGATTCAGTGGACTGTGTACTCCTGGTTTTGTCCATCCCCTCTGACTCCTTACAATCTTTCTGCCTGCTCTTCTGGGGGATTCCCCTGGCTCTGAGGGGAGGGGCCAGATTGATATAGGGATCCAACTTCTAAAGGTGAGAACTAGAAGACTGGGAACTGCTTCAGAGAGCAGTGACCCTGGGTGCTGTTACTACGTTAGAACATAATACTGGTATAATCCGCATTTGTTCTTGGGCATGGATACTCATATTTAGCCTCATGTTATACTGTTTCATATGCTGGAAATCAAACCACAGTCCTTTGGAAGAGCAGCCAGTGCTCTTAATGGCTAAGCCATCTCTCCAGCCCCTGTTAAGTGGACCGATGCTTTCACGTTGATGATAGCACCAATTTATCAATGTACAAGGGTTATTTTGTCTCTTACTTTGAATATGACACCATGAAGAGATGACTTATTGAAACAAAGTAGTGTGAAGCCAGAGGGTGGAAAGGAACTGTTAATCCCACCAGGCAAGAATAAGAATACCAAAACAATTTTGAGCCGAATTTGAAGCAAGCTTGATTTTATTGGGGTGGAACCAAGAGCTGACCATTGCCTGCCTCCTAACGTGCTAAAGAGAGCAGACCTAAATCCATTTGTCAGGCCCTCTTTAAGGAGTAAAATCACAAGTAGTTGCAAAGCAGGTTTACAGAAGAGAGACAATGAGACAATAAGGAAATAAAGAAAAATCTCAAAAATAAAACCACCATGGGGTTGCTATGTGATTAGAGAAGGTGTGTGTGTGGGGGTCAGGGAGGGTCAGGGTATTGTCAAAAAAATGAGTCAAGGTCATGTGTTAGGGCAGGACAGGCTCCAGGGAACAGACTTTAACACAGAAACTCTACTTTTTCAGTCAATGGAAACTTATTTTTAACAATACAGCACAATTGGCTCTGGCTCCTCCAAGCATTTAATGAAGCACACTGGAAGTTTGCTGGCTAAGGGTCATCAACACTTGAGTCTAATTGCTTGGAGGTAACTATGGTCCTGTGAATCTGTACTGAGAAAGCCAAGTGTGAGGCCTTCTGTGGGTTCTGTGACTCTTGTGATTCCATTCTGCTGACATTATGGTTCACAGATGCAGTGCTCTCAACATTTTATTTCCTTGAATGTGGAACTCTAAGTTCTAATATTCCAAAGCACTGCCAAATCCCACAAGACTGAGAACCACCAACCTGGCTTTCTACAAAGACAGTTATTAATAGGTTTTCTCTCTCTCCCTTCCTTCATTCATTTCTCCACCAAAGAAGTAAGTCAGATCAAGTGGAATCGAGAAAGCACAATAAGCATATTAAGCAAAGGAACTCCCAGGCAGGTTCTCTGGTCCCAGAGGTTGAGGCTGGAGAAGTTGAACCCCCCAAGTAAAGCAGAGAGATTTTATAGGTTGTAGGTGAGGGGTGATGATGTGTCTGCCACAAGCTGGGTTTGTGCCCAAGTATGGTCAAAAGCTGAACACTTAGGTGGGGACTTGGACAGTTGGCAACTTCAGGGGAGGAATCTGCAATAGTTGCCAAGAATTCAGAACGGGGCTTTTTGTCACTTTTTCTTTGTCTAGAGACTCTCTGAGTGGACGGGGTTTGGAGAAAGAGACAGGGACAGGGCTTTCTGGATTGTGCAGGGGTATTTTGCAAACTTCCCAAATCATCCTATTTTGAAAATTCTCAAGTGCCCTCAAAGCCAAGAAAATAGTATTATGAACCTCACCTATATAATGTTTAAGTTTAGTGTCGTTTTTCTTTTGTGCTTGTAGTTTTGTTTTGCTACTGTGCTAACACATAGGAGGAACAGATTTAGGAAGAAAGGTTCATTTCAACCTTGTTCTCAGAGGTTTTCAGCCCGTGACTGACAGCTGTCTTTGTCTTTACACCTGTGACAAAACAGGAACCTCAGGGAGGAAGTACTGTCAGAGGAAAGCTATCACCTTCAGGCAGGGACCCAGGGACATAGATTTGTAACACCCATCAAAGAAATGTCCCAATGACTCACTTTGCCAAAGTCGTTTACCATAGCTATGCAACCTCCAAATAGCTTATTTCCATTTTGAATCCATCAATGAATTGAGCCATTGATAAAGGCTGGGCTTTCATTCAAGGTTCATTCACTTCCCCCAAGAAACAACTCCGGCTAGACAAGGTGGGGCACACCTTTAAGCCCCAACAGCCGGGAGCAGAGGCATGTCAATCTTTGTGAATTCATACCTATTGTGATCTACATACAAGTTTCAGGCCAACCAGGGCTACAAAATGAGTTCCTGTCTCGAAATAGACAACAATAAAACAAAGCATCTCAGAACACTGCTTTCACCCAGACCAAGCCTTCAAAAATGTTCATGGGAATACTTTAGTTCCAAACAATGACACAATCCTGGTATTTTTTAATAAGTATTTCACGTAACTGACTTGAAATTTTATTTAGGTGTGATGCTAAACTGTTAGGCTCCCTTTTGCAGAAACAATTATGAACATTTGTACATTTGCAGAGGGATTTTCAGGCAGTTAATGGGACACTAGGACCCAGCACTTAAGCCTTAGCCATACTTTTCTGCCTTGTGTAGTCTCTTTTGCATCACTGTTGTTTCAGCCACACTCACTTCAACAATATAGAAATCTAAAAGATAAATATGTATTTGTGTCTGTAGTTGGACTTTTCTTTGAGCCACCAGCTCATAAATAATGACATGGAGACTTACTATTAATTATGAAAATTCAGCCAATAGCTTAGGCTTGTTTCTAACTAGCCCTTATAACTTAATTTCTATTAATTTACTTTCTGCCTGGTGGCCTATTAACTTGTCTCCATAGTGCCCATCCTGCTTGCTCTGTACCCCCTAGAGTCTCTACATTCTTCTTCCCAGTATCCTCTCTGCCCTGAAAATCCTTCCTAGCTATTGACTGTTCAGCTTTTTATTAAACCAGTCAAAGTGACACATTTCACAGTGCACAAAAAGGTTGTTCCTCGACAGATGTCTTATACATATTTTGTGTGTATGTGTATGTACACGTGTGTGGGTAGAAGTGTGTGTACCATAGCATGTGGTGGGCAGGGAAGCTTTGGAGGTGGATCTCTCATTCCATCTTGTTTGAATCAGGGTCTCAGTGTTTCACCATTGCATCTGTCAGGCTAATGAGCCATAGTTTTCTCAAGGTTCTTCTGTCTCCTCCTACTGTCTCCCTGAAGAAGCTCTGGGATCACAGATGTGCACTACTGTGTCGAGCATCAGTGTGGATTTTAGGGATCCAAACTCAGGTGTCAGGCTATCACAGCTATAGCTTTACCCACAGGACCAATTCCCCAGCATAAGATAAAGATTTAGAAACACCCCCAAGTCCACATCTACAATTTTATCTATTACTCAATCCATGTTCAATCACTCTGATTTTCTCACGTATAGATATTTTAATAATTCTGATGAATCCACAGGATAGGATCAGTATGCTGTGTTTCATGTATAAAAGTTCCTATTTCTATCTCTTTCTTATCCTTTGTTGATTATATATTCATCAGCTCCATTAGTTCAATAGCTCATTGCTGTCTTTACTAGGAACACCCACCAATGGCTGCCTGGGGAAGAACAGCTAGAGGAAGACCCAGCCTTTTACTCAGTAGGGTGACTCTAGGGGGAGTTCACAGCTCCAGAGCTGACAAGACTCTGGTCTGAGGCACCTTATAAACTGTGCTGTGGTTCCATGTCTCCCTCTGTCCATCATGCTGCCATCTCCCCAGTAAACTTTCCCTGTGCTATCCAGGTAATGGCATTTTATAATGTTCTTTTGACATATGCCACATAAAAAGCTGTTCACCATGGTAACATACATTCAGGGCATTTTTATTTATTTGTGAGATGGGGGTTTCACAATAGCCCAGGCTGGCTTTGAGTCTGCAATATTTCTCCCTCAAGCCTCCAGATGATGGAATAACACAGTTGTACCACCATACCCAGCAGATGCTCTCATTCTTGCATCTGTAAAGTCTTCCAGACTGTTGGAGAATCATACTTGATGTGCCTCTTCAAAGATAATGTGAAGTGGTCAGAACATTTTTCAGGTACTTGTTCAGTTACTAACGTGCTGCGCTGAGTCCTAGTACCTGTTTCCTTTCACATACAATGGGAAGCTTCCCCTTGGGTTAGTACCTAGAAGTGGAGCACACTCAGATGCAGGTCATGTGGTCAACTGGATTCCATACTAAATTGTTTTCCAGTGTGGTTATAGAAGTTTGTTAAGTTTGTTCTCCAACCAGTGATTTTTTTTATTAATTTTACTTCTTCTTCTTCTTCTTCTTCTTCTTCTTC